>NW_017296266.1:199192-255749 GCF_001594075.2 Trachymyrmex cornetzi
TATATATATATATATATATATAGAAGAATATATATGTATAAAGAAGATAGACAATTTATAAGCAAGTACTTCTTTTTTGAAAAAGTATTATAGATGTCAAATAATATAAGTATACTTTGTGTGTAACAAAAAATACTAGTATTTTGTACTTTGTTATCGGTCAATCGTATCATTGTATTTGAAATTTGAGACAAATCTTCTATTTTTTTAAAATAAAATAACTTTTTAAAATAATTTAAAGCAACATTCTGTCATTAAATTCAAATATAAACGAAAAAGTATTTTTTCGGAAAAAATGGAAAAAATTTAGGTTTTTCCTTGATTTTATTTTTCCGGAAAATTAAGAATACTATAAGAGAGTATTTTTTTAATTTTTCCGTATTTTTCAGAAAAAAACCGAAAAATACACATTTTTTTCCTTCGATTTTATTTTTCCGGAAAATTAAGAACACTTTAAGGGAGTGTTTTTAAAATTTTTCCGTATTTTTCAGAAAAAAACCAAAAGAAATCCAATATTTTATCCTCGATTTTATTTTTCTGGAAAATTAAGAACTCTAATTATGAGTATTCATGCGTGAAACGGAATCGCATCCAAAATCTCATAAATATTTCGAAATATTTGATTGACCAATCAAAAGAAAGAATTTTACGAACTATAACCACCCAGCAAACGAGAAATTATTGAAAAATGTTGAAAATTATTCATTGAAGTGATGTCAAATCAAGTTTTTGAATTTTTTAAATTCTTTTCTATTCGTAATTCGCTTGAATTAGTAATTATGGATTGGTTATTTACTTTCTGTATCTCATCCAATGTGCATAGAAATGAAACATACGATCAATCCGGTTGAATCCGTAATTATGTATTAGTAATTCACTTTTGGTATCTTACCCAATATTCAACGCAATGAACTAATTCGTTTGAATTTAACGCGCGGTATTAAAGAATTGTCTAACATGAGAGATCCACCAAGTACTAGTCACTAATTGCGATTTCGGCAAGTGATATCGTTGAAAATCACGCAACGAGGTAATATACATAAGTCCTTACCTCCCAAACAAAAACTCCGGTGTGATATACAGAGTGTGTGACAACTTGCGGCGACAAGGTAATTTCTAGACTCTGGCCACAATGCAGGTTATCCGGGAGTCATACCCTGTTGCCGTGAATCCGTAATGTTGTATACTCTGGGTAGTACTAGGGCTCATTCATATATCTGTGATTATTATCTTGGTGCATACT
This sequence comes from Trachymyrmex cornetzi, assembly GCF_001594075.2. Lineage (NCBI taxonomy): Eukaryota > Metazoa > Arthropoda > Insecta > Hymenoptera > Formicidae > Trachymyrmex > Trachymyrmex cornetzi. Next base: position 200,436 of record NW_017296266.1, read on the forward strand.
TTCCAACGATAAATCACTTTCTGGGATCGCAGACTACCATTTCATTTCTGAATCTATATATAAATCCACTAAAATTCACATTATTATTCTTATCTAGACGTATAGAAACGGATTCAGTGTATTCAGTCTCTACAAAATTCAATACCTTTTTCACGAATTACGCGGATTCGAAAACTTGATTCATATGGATTTATCCAATCCAATCCGTTCTCGTTTGCTAGGCAATCAAAGAATGTTTCAAAGAATTTGTAACATCACGTTAATAATCCTATATCACGATAATAATATTACCTATAATATTAAAATAACATCTCAAAATAGCTTCAAAATTATTACTAAGGCCGTTTCACACAACTCATGGTTAACTTTTAACCAAGGTTCAACTTATTTTTCATCTTCTTTCAATTTTAGAATTGGAAAGAGATAATGAATAAGTTGAATCTCGGTTAAGAGTTAACCATGCATGAGTTGTGAAACTGGGCCTAAGGCCGGTGTTCATAGTCGATTCTTATTTCAAGACCGTCTTAAGTAATGTTTTAAGTCGCTAACGCGACCCTCTGATTGGTTCGTGACTCCTTAAGACCGTACTTAAGACGGTCTTGAATATAAGATCTGACTATTAATACCGGCCCAAGAATTATTTTTCAATCAATAACAATTCATTTTAAATAAAACCATAAACAAGGGCTAATGAGAGTATAGTCGCTGTAAATTTTGCGATGAATAAGTTTATTAATTATTAAAATTCATACGTTTCGGCATCCATTCGAGCCATCATCAGTGCATCTTAGCCTTTACAATAATATTAATTACTGATCATTACTTTTTTAATTCATTTTAACATAATTTTAACGTTACCGTGACTTATCGTTCTGTTTCAGCATGAGCGGTCGCGCCGCGCCGGCGACTTTTCGCGGTTCTTCGGCCGTTCTCGAGCTCGTCCGTCGTCACTCGGCTTGGCGGGCAGTTCGTTCGTTCGCGCGGCGCGCTCTGTTTCCAGTTTAGAATCGGCGCCTAGATGAGTCGTGTCATCCCGCCCGCGGCTGGGCCAATTTTCTCGAGCGACACATGTAAGTGAGTGTCCCTTTTACCGTATCTGGACGTCACCTTCTTCCTCGCACCCCGTTCTCCAACGGTAGCGAGCGACCACCGCCGTCATTGTGCTGTGGAAATTCGCGAATTGTGTTGAAACGACGAGAAGTTGGACGCGCGACGGCGAGTCAAGTGACAGTGTGCCGACGGAGCGACTTCGACCGGAAGCGAAGGTACCGCTCTTCCTTTCAACCGAATTCTCCATCGTTTGCATTTCGTTAATTAATACGGAAATTGATTCTCGACGCTCTTTGTCACGGCGTCATTAGCATATACTTCGAAGTCGCATGTACTTTGAAGTTATGTGACGATATAATGAGATCACTCGTGATGAATAAAACATTTATAATGAATGTGATATGTCGTGATATAGAGCGTAATATGTCACAGTGATAACATTTTGCGTTGATTATTAGCGTTTTTTTTTTATCAATGTTCGCATCGACGAAATAATATTTCGATCGGGGCTTCTCTTTATTCACTTCCGGAATTTTCACCTTCACCTTTGAAGTGTTTTATGTCTTTAAACATAGGATAAGGTGATACAATTTCGAATATGATACAATTCTGAGCGAAATAAGATTTAAATCCAATTTTCGAAGTTTAAGTTTGATTTTTTTCTGGTTGCTTCTTTTCAGTATCCTCCATACAATGAGAGAATTATCAAACTTGAATCTCGAAAATTGGATTCAATTTTATTTATCTTTTGTTCACAATTGTACCATGTTCGAAATTTTACCACTTTACCTTTTTAACTTTTCGTTCTTTGGATCTATGAGTACTTTTGTTCATTTTTAATACAAGTTTTAACATAATGAATTTTCGATTCTACAACAAATAAAGTGTTATCGTCCACGGAAAGTTTTGCTAATATAATCAAAAATTTTACAGCTAAATACAGATTTGAAAATAATTTTATTAAACTATTAAAATAATTACTTAAGACTCAAGTTGATTGTTAGACTGTGAATACTTTTTGCAGTGTTACGTTGAGAAAAATTTCTCGAGAAAACGAACGAGAAGATTCTGATATCGATCAGAATTCTGGTTATCTCAACTAGAATTCTAATAGATTCAATCAGAAAATTCTGATTTTAAATTAGAATTTTAATTAACGCAATCAGGCTTTTTATATACTTTGTGTATATACTTTATATATACAGAGAGAATTTTTTCTTATAATTTACCCTGAAAATATAGCGGTCCTGGGACAACATTATATTTCGAAGAATTTTATGTAAACTTCTCTCATTCATTAATAAAACTATAATAAAATATATAAATAAGTTTGATTAATTTTACTGAAGTGCATATTAAAAATCTTTAGAATATTATATTGTGTGTACCACAACTACTATTATATATTTTCAAATTAAAAAAAATTCTCTCGTATATATATCCATTAAATTTTGTTCTAATTTAAGTAACAAGATGACATTCTAACGTCTTAATGACATCTTAACATCAATAAGGCGTAATTAAAATTTATCATCTTGCTTGGAATATAATTATTTTGATAGTCCGCGACAAAATAATTTTCAGATCTACATCTAATTAAATTTTTGGATGGTAAAATTGCTTTTTCCGTATTATACTCTTTTTCATTGACTTTTTGTATAGGGTAACTCCGGTATATACGCCGCGCTGGGATTTATGCCGCGGAAGTCAGAAAAAATAGAAGGAATGGAGGTAATTTTCTCGCAACTACTCTGTTACATGCCTTTATGTTATTATTAGTATTGAGTTATAATTTCAGCTTCTTACTGTTAATATTAATGAAATTATATGTGAGTTGAATCGATTTGTCACTGTGTGTGTAACAAGTAGCATCATCATAAATTATAATCTACATAAAATGATTACTGTAAGGCGTGTAAAAGACCTAGTGGTTATTTCGTGATACATACGTGTAGAGGAATAGTAAAGCATGTTGTATAGAGCAAAATATAAGTACTTTGCTTTCGTATTCTTTGTTTAGTTTGTTGAAACCCTTGCATGTTTGCCATATATCCCATTCATTATCTATATATAGCAAAAATGCAAGATATTTCAAAAAGTTTATTTTTTAATACAAAAACTAAATATTTCGGATTTCTAATATTTTTTTCATAGTAGTAGACAGTACAAAGTTTTTACTGATATAGTTCGTTTATTTTAAACATAGTAAATAATACTTAATAAATTAAGTTTTTGATAGGTGCGGCATATATACCAGAGTTACCCTACACATACCCATTAATTCCTGATTTTGTAAAAATCTCTCAAAAATTTTCTGCTTTTCTTACAAGTGATTAATATCTATGAGCATAAATTTTTCCATAATTTGCGCCGTAGTTTCTGTAATCGGCTTACTTAATGCGCGTTTATTTTGAGTTTCTTTTAATGAATTAAGTTAATACCCTCATCCGTGATTACGAAAGTCGATTAAGCCATGTCTCTTTTGATTAAAAACAGATTTTTGTGTTCTTATATTAAAAGAAGCTTTTTCAATCGTTTAATTCGTGGAAATATTTGATTGAGATATATCCTTAATGTGGAAAAATGGTTTTGCTGAAGTATTAAAAAGTTTAGCTACCTCTTAGGTGAAACACAAAATCAATATAAAACCAAGATGACATCAAGTTAAAGCCATTTTAAGAAAAATCATAATGATGTCATTGACGATGATTTTATAATAAATTCTTGACGTGACAATTTTTAACTAAAAAATTACTTAAAAATCTGAAAATAATTTTGTGAAACTATCAAAATAATTATGTGCTCAAGTATTAAAATAATTAGAATGTTGTAAAAGTAATGTTGTAAAAAATATTGACATTCTAGCAACCATTTTGTGTTCTACAAATTATTGTGATGGTTGAACAAAATTATTTTCAGTTCTGTATATAATTAAATTTTTAAATACTTTAGAATAACATTATTTTTTTCCGTGTCTTTCTCGCGTCTTTTTTGCGTGTTAATAAAATTTTTTTGAACAGTTAATACACTTTGCGTTGTGTGCAAAATAATATGTATTGTAAGATTTAATACACGCTGCTCCTTCACAAAATATTTAACCGGGTTGACTGCCAAACAGATTATCGTTCGTTCATCTTCCCCGACGTGTTTATCTCTTTGCATTTGGCTCGTGCGGAGAGATTCATTTTTCTAAGTAAAGTGCAGAGTCGCGGACAGGTAGTAAGAACACGTTCCCGCGTTTTATATGCATTCGGAGCATCACGCATCGAAGATTAATCGAGACGACTGAATTTCATTGTGCTTGAAATATGAATTAAATTCGTAAAATATGAATTTAAATATGTCATGGTAGATAACGTCTAAAACGGAGCGGAGATTTTCTCTTCCTGTTATTTACCGAGAAAAATATAATAAAATATAAGCAAGCAGATTCTTGGATCTTGGAGGAAGCTTTGCGAATTGTGTGTATGAAATGCGGAGTGTATTTTTGCTTCGTGTAATACTTTTACGTCCGAACGAATACTTCTGCCTCCACCTACGACCGTTTGTCTCATTCTTATTTGCATAACTCAATATTTTAAAGGTTACGAATATTGCGAAAAAGAATTCGTTATTTGTAACGAAGGAAGAGTTTCGAATCGTGAGCGCTGTCGAGCGTATAATAACTTGATTATAATCGTTGAATTCGATAAATGTTAAATATGCTCTTTAAAAAGTTAAACAATTTAAGCTAAATGATAAATGAGGAGCAGACTTTCAAAATACGTTTTGTCCAAAATATTCAGAAAACGAGAAAGAAAGAAACTACGCACACAAGAAAATTGCGCACTTTATTGAAAATAACAATATGCCAATCAATGCAAAATATTAAACAAAACAACATGCTAAACAATTGCTAAAAATGTTAAACAAATGCATTTTGTTTGTCATTAATTATAAAATATAATCATTTACTTCGAAATGTCTGTTTTTTCAGCATATAAATTAAAGATGAAAAAATGCTTTCTGAACATCTCAGAGTAGCTTATAATTATATAAATTATTCAACACTGAATACTACGCCATCTCTAACTAAGACAATAAAATTTTGGACAAAACGCATTTTGAAAGTCTGCTCCTCAAATATTAAGCTCGGCAAATATTAAGTGCGTTTCAATAAATATTAAGTGAACAAATACTTAAAGAGTTCGGCAATCAACTAGATTGTTCATCGGAAATATCTATGAATATCAAACGCCTGTGAGAGAGCAATAGACAGAGCTGCTACTTAATCCTCCTTGCTTTGTTCGAAATTCGAGAGTACTTCAGATCCGCTTCGTAAAGTTGAATGGGTCCCGTCTGAATCATTTCGAAGCTCTCCGGGGCTCTCATTTAGTTCGTAGCTTCATTGTTGTTCCTTCCGTCCGTTTTTAAGGAAGTTGATTCACTCCTTGCTCCGTTGGTCTCTTAATAAATAGAACGCATTATAGTCGTTAATGAACTCGAGGATTTCACTTTTTTCTCATTACACGTTTCATTTGTAACATCGTTCTAATGTCTCGTTTTATTCTCTGTTTCATCAATAGAAGACTTTTCACCTGTCAGTCCATCCATCCGAGGATAAACGTCGTAATAAAAAAGAAACACGTTGCGGAAGTTATTCGAATTGATTAAACCGATTGGATTAAGTGGTTAATAACACTTATTTAGAAGCGGCACGAATTGACGGCTGGAATGACACGGGTGTGATTTGCGGCATATATTGCGAGCTCTTCGACACAATACTGCGTCGCGGGCGAGATGAACAAAAATAGATCTAAGCATATCTCTCATTTAGTTGTTCTCCTGCCTTCGAATTCTCAAGCCTTCGTTGTATTTTAATTTTACACTTTTAACTCAGACTGTCTGAACAGAAACATATAACAAGATAAAATAGAACCGTTTCCTTAGATATCATCTTTATCATCGATTTTATCCGGCTCGATCCTTTTGTCGTAATATTTTCCACGGTAACATCAGGTAGCTATGGGCTATTTTCTGGAAAAGAAGACATAAAACCTTGCAGCAAGAGTAAGGATTATACAGTACATGATTCAAGTACATCGTTACGAGAGACAACAAATAATAATATTCGCTCTTACAATTTCTCTTGCTAACTTGGCCACATAATAAATTCCATGGAAACTTTGTTACTGCAATTATATGGTCAGCTTTAGTACGTTTTCATTGTATTGTGATACTCATTTGGAAATATTAAAATTATTCGTTCATAACGATCGAAAGTTCCCATTAAAATTTTCTTGGTAAGAAATTACTTATATAATTTATAATTACATTTTTTATCTGTATCGTTTTGAAAATTTTTGTTAGATATTAAATTATGATATAAATTTATATGCGAGACTTATATTAGAATATGTATCGTGTCGTTATATTAAGATTAATCAAAATAATGTATCATACTAACACCTAAATATTAAGAGACAAGAAATTATATCTAAAATTAATCGAGTCTCTCTCTCTCTCTCTTTCTCTCTTTCTTTTTATTGTAAATAAACTTGTAATTATGTAATTGTTAATATCTTTAAGCATTGAAAAAACAGTGGAACAAAATTTTCAGACGCACTAGAAAACTGCTTCAGGAAAATTTAAATAAAAAATGCAACGTTTAGTTGTACATAACTATTCACGATGATAACAGTTTGCGTTTTAGGTATCAACATTTACAATTACAGCCAAGACTTTAAACCTTTAGAAAGCTTAAAAATTCTTTAAGAAATGTTGTCGAAATTACCTACTATTACAACGCAACGTGGTATTAACAGATAACGATTGCAAAATGAGAGAGGAAAGTTTTTACTTTAAAAAAAATTCAAATAATGCGGAATGTTCTCTTTCTCGGAAATATTCGTCTAGCTGTAAAAAAATTCATGTACAAATATTGAGTTTTTACTTTGGAAAGTCGCATATTTAATTTTTCACAAAATAAATTATTCCGTCTCGATTTTTTTCCTCAATTTATTTATTTTATTGCAGATTGATAGCCGCGAGATTTTCATCGCTTAGAGACCACGTCGATCCTTCTTTCTGGTTCAATTTTTTCTCTTTACCCGTTTCTTTTTTCTTTTTTTCTTTTCATTCTGCCAATAGACACGTATTCGAGTAAGCTATTCATGACAGATCTCATAAATAGGTATATGCGTTTACATAGGACACATGATTGTTGGCTGATGTAAGTTGACTTACAGCTATAGATACGACGCACTCGGTGAAGCAGACAGGAAGGGAAATTAGGGCGAATAAAGGATACTCCCTAGCGTATCGTTTTCGATCTCGCGGTTTAAAGAACAGGAAAGTTCGTGCGGAAATTGATGCTACATTGATACAATTTTATGCTATTTTTGTTGCGAATGATGCGAGGAATAATAGCTTTAAGATAATATATTTGTAAAGTAACTTGATATCTTTATAAATTTTGTAGCAAAAGATTTTTTCAACCCGAATATTTTCGTTATCGTTGAAATATCTCTGTTATCAATGACATGAAAAGACGATTTTTAGAATTATTGTTAAACTTTTATTTGAATATTTTAATATATGATATATTATAAATATATCGTATCTTTATATCTATAATCTATATAAATATATTATATATCTATGTATAGCGCACATTTATTACGTCTATTATATGTTTATTTAATTTTATCACAATTATATTTTTCTTATTTTTCCGACTTATAAAATGTCTTAACAAATTATTTTATAACAACTATTGAGAGAAATTTTAATTGTGTTACATCCTGTATTGGACTGTTCCCAGTTTCGATAACTACTTTTTTCAAAACGAGGATTAATTTGTTGTGAACTTTTCTTCTAGATTATTCATTTGGAAAATGGACAGTCGCCGTATCGTATCTTTTATTTTAATACGTTCACAAATAACAGTAATAAGTTTGTTGAATAAACTATCAGAAATTTAGTACCTCTTAGCAATGGCTTCAGTTGCTTGAATGAAAGAAACTTTGGACTTTGTAGTCAGCTTGAATTGCCACACTCGTGGTATTCCTAGAGTTTGATCTACTATATAGATCTAAAATCGTTTTTACTCTTCTCAAAAGTTGTCCACACGTGACAGGCAATTTTCCAAGTTATTTTAAGAATATCTATGTAACTGTCATCAATAATCATAGTATTTTTAAAATTTTTGTGAGACTGACTCATATAATTTTAATTACACTAACAAGTTTGTTTAATTACATTAACAATATTAAACAAACGATAATTTAACAATTGGTAAAATAGCAGCAATGAGATAGGGTTGATATATAATTAAATTTGAAAATAGTTTGAGAAATGACTCTTGAATAATCAGACAAATACAGAGAGCCACTTAAGTAAATGCGAGAGATATTTGAATATCGAAATTCTTATTCCACACACATACAAGTGAACCAAACTGTAGTCTAGTGTTACCATTTTCAGTATCTTTGTGTCCAAAACGCCCTTTCTCTTTATTAACTCGCTCTTAAAGTCGTAGCAATAAAGCTCTTAAAGCAATAAAATTAGCACTTCGCAAAGTGGCCGGCGATTTCAAGCGCCTTTCAGCTTCTTTCCTCGACTTTATAAGTGTTAATCGATTGTCTTCCGTAGACGAGTACAGGCGAAGCCGCAGTGCTGCGTTCACGCGCTTTGTTCTATAAATATAAATTTATGTTCGACACGTGGTACTTGTTTAGGAGCATAAATCACGACACTACCGACGTTATCGCGGATATCTCGCGAATGACGATCAGGTGGTGATGAGCGAAGCTTATCTGTTCCACTACTGCCGGAGGAGAATGGCCCTGTGCGGCATAAATTGCAAATCGCACGGGAATGAAAAACGTAATCGAGATATCATTGAATCGGTGCGGGAAAGACGCGATCAATTTGCATGCAAATCTTTTCTCTTTCTCTCTTTTTTTGTCACCATCGTGGCTTTTCAATCTATTCTGCCATAGGACTTTGAAAAACTGTTGTTGCATCCTGTAACAGTTGACTGTTGCAAATTAATCGAATATCTGATAAAATTTGCATAGACATATAGAGATTTCTTTTCTCCGGTTGATTTATAATTGACTTGATAGGTTGTGACTGTAAAGAGATTTATACAGCAATTTTTTTTACCTCGTAACATCTGTGGATAATTAAAAAATGCATGGAAATTTAACAACGAAATATAAAAGAGTGCGATATTATCCAGTTTGTATATTCGAAAAATGACGTCACAACTTCTAATGTGAAAAAAATAATCATCTCGTGGTCATCTCGTAATATGGATAAAAACTGTGATTTTCTGCATGTTGAAATTTGTCATATTTGCATAATAAATCGATTTTTAAAGACACCGAAGCAACCGGTGAAGTTAGTAATCTCAAATTTATGCAGTGTCGATTAGAGTTCCTACAGACGTAGCGTTATACAATCGAAAGCGTAGATCTATTCATACGAAGCTATTCTGTGGCGCTACAGAAAAGTGTTATGAATATGTTCATATGGGTCACTTCGTGGCGCGACAAGAAGCGTTGTGGATGCGTTCAGATGGGCGAATTCATGGCGCGAACAAAGAAATGCATGATGAACGGTTCGGCGTTTTCGATTGTGGCGCTACAAAATCTCTCGCCTGTAGGAGCCCTTAGTTGGTACAAAGATTTCTGTCGATCTCACATACGTGACATAACTCGGGAAAGATTTTGCCCCAGAATTTTGCAAAGTTAAATTAGCTTATATTTTAACAATAGGAGAAGATATGGGAAGGTGTAAAGTTATTAAACTTAGAGTCGATTGTGAAACTTTCTATCATTTCGGAAATGAGCATTCGCGTGACTTCGTCTTTATCCATCTTAGACTGATGGCAAAGAATGTGATTGTTGTAGTTGTGAGTATAAAAAGGTAGAGAAAAACGTATAAGTCGTGGAAGACTATTGTTTGGGTGCGGTTATATATACGTTTTCTCTGTATTATACGGAAATAATTTTGCTGAAATGTACCGAAAATTTTAGCCAGTTGTAGATTTGAAAATAACTTTGTTGCTATTAAAATAATTATATAGGAAACTCATACATAATGAGCTATGCTGCAAAAAAATTTGATATTCTGGTAATCATGGCTTGAGTGTTCTACACAATTATTTTGAAAGTTGAACAAAATTATTTTCAAATCTACTTTCTGAATTCTTTGGAGTGGAATCACTCAAAAGAGTGAAAACTAAGTCAGTCTTGAAAGAGAGACTCAATTTTTAATTTTTAAGAGCGACATTTCACTCTTCAGAGAGTGATATTTATTTTAAAAGTTAAAGTAGCTAAATTTTCAAAGTTTTTGTCTGTATAGCCTTCGTCCACTATGATAATCACGTTTTATTCTCTGTCATCAGCATTTTAAACTCTTGAACGTGAAAAAATTTCGTATTTTTCTGTATCAACGTTTCCCTGTATGTCGGGACAACTAACTGCTCGACGATCGGTGAGAACTTACAATTGCACGAAAATAAAATGTTCGCATCTCTCCACGTGTCTGTTCGGATTACGACATTGCACGTGGTGGAAAAGGGTGAAAGGAGGTGCGGGCCCATTGCCAGCTGGCCTGGGACGATTGCTCGCGATGACAGAAATCAGCGTAGCTGAAATAACGGCTTATCTGTCGGTCGCCCAAAGTCGCGAAGCGAGGTAAAAAACCGGATAAAATGTGAATTACATACTTTCTGTATTATGCTTAAATATGCATGCACATATATATAAGTATGTTTAAATGCTGTACGTATTATCTTGTATGTGTAATCTTTAGAAGCCTGGCCTATTATCTATCGATCTACCGTGCGCTGAATGCATGCACATATATATAAGTATGTTTAAATGCTGTAGGTATTATCTTGTATGTGTAATCTTTAGAAGCCTGGCCTATTATCTATCGATCTACCGTGCGCTGCGTTGACGGCCTTAAATTAAAATCGCCGTCACGCGTGATGGGATTCGCGCCGTTTAATCAACGATGATATACGTTATCGCGGTGAAATATCAGTCTGTACACTCGTGAGATTACGCATTAGTTCATTTATGCAAAAATCTGTCTAGTTAAAGGAAATTATAAAAAAATGATTTTAAATAATAAATTTTAAGTTATTTATATTCAAAAAAACAGAAAGAGAAAACGAGCCTAAGATATAATAATATCACTGTTATTTTAACATTGATAATGATTCAATAGAGATCGAAACGTTTGTTTTTGTTTTGTTGTTTATTGCCGGCAAATTAAAGTTTTATATATTTTAACTAAATGACATGTTTATTTATTAACGTTTTCAATTTTTAATTTTTAACGATTATTCTTAGGCTCGTAAAATTTCTCTTTCTGTTTTTTTAAATTTATTGAGCCTTACTTTTATAGTTTATTTATATTTGTTTCATACGGTAAGAAAGATTTTATTAAAGTATTTAAAAACTTAGTTAAATACAGATGTGAAAATAATTTTTGGTTGGACCATTAAAATAATTATGTAGGACATTCAAGTATAATAAATAATGCTATAAAAAGTTTTGATATTCTAGCGATCAGCCCGAGTGGCCTGCATTTATTTTGATAGACTGACAAAATTATTTTCAGATCTGTATCTAGCTAAATTTTTAGATACTTCAGTAAAGTTGTTCTTTCTATGCACTGTAACTTATAAAAAAATACGTGATATTAAGAAATAAAAGGCATCCATGTGGTATTTTATAATTATTTGGAAAATTTATAAAAAGACGCAAATCGATCCACTCTAAATGCATTTTCAACGGCTTAGCGAGACAAAAAATTAGACTAGAAAGATTTTCAACGTAAATAAAATGCTGTAAGTAGAGAACGATAACTAGATAAATCGGAAATATAACACAAATTTCTCCGTGGAAGGGAATATAATTCCCGTTCGATCGTAATCCGATATGAAATAGGTTTCATCTGTAAAACTCGTATGTATTTCTCTAGACGAAAGACACGTTCTGCTAATAATTTTAGCATTTCGAATGATTCTCACGTAGAGATTCGTTACCGGTAGATTAATTTCAATGATGAGGACGAACACGTAATCCCACTAACGGAATTGCCGCGACGTTTTCGATAACGCTTCTTTTGATTGTATTAGAATGTTCGGTTAATTGTGCACGACGCTTTTTCAATCCTTCATTAGTGGTTTTCCTTCTCGTCGAACAAATTTTCTTCGATTCATTGCGTGTTGATTTATATTTAATAACAATTCTGCTTTTCATAATCATCATTTATCTAAATCTTTCATTCCGTTTATATTTTATGTAGACAGCCTCGCAACAGAAAAATTGATGAAACAATTGTCTATATACTATTATGATAGTACGAGAGATTTTATAACTCTTTCCGACATTGTCGTTAGGAGTTACAAAGTCTAGTTGCAGAAAATACCAGTTTAAGGTTTGAAGATTTGATTAAATAAGCAAAACATTCAAAGGTTGTCTGGAGTTTAGTAAACGCAATTCATTGAAGCAATTTATCACGTAAACAGTTTACATCTTCATTTGTACTCAAAGTCAGTTTTATTGCAATTTTCTCAAGTACTATACGCGAATATGCTTTTCGTGTACGCGATTTTGATTATAGTACTGCTAACAACTTAAATTATTGTTGTTATCGCGTGGGCATACAAGACGAAAATATAAACGTAAAATTATGTGAGGTACAATTTATTGCTTTAGGAACTATCGTGTATTACCTAATAAATATTCCATTGATACGTCAATTAATATCGAGATAAATTGTGAAAAATAAGATATATTTATTATGACACATTGATGTTTATATGTGAAATAGATTTTATCATAAATCGATTCTGACCTTATATTCTATTAAGTATGCTTTTATGACTACTATTGTACAAACGAGGTTGTATAAACAGATAAAATTAGCCTTCAGTAATATATATAGGATTTAATACTGGAACTGGCACATAATATTTGTCGATGCGGAAACATTTACTATCGTAAAATTTGAAAATGTTCTCACTCTAACAGATTGCTGATGTGTGACTATTTACAGATTATCTGCTATTCTCTCTCTTTCTTCTATATGTCACATTCAATTTTAGGCAACATGCGCAAAACATTATATACGTGACTGGATTTCTGTGCTTAAAAAACGCAATTTTAATATTTTATATTTTTGAGATTACTTATGATAATTTATATAATAATTCATGAGACGATATAATAGATTGAAATTAAAAATAGAATAAGCAAGGAATTATTTTGAGAGAAATAATACATGTTTATAATTATTTTTAAGACAATTCTATAATTTTAACATACAATAACTTTACTTAAAGAATTGTAAACGTAAGATATATATATATATATATGAGTTTTCAGTGCATTTTTATCAAAAAAGCGACTTTTATATGCATAGCTTTATTCAGCGTTTCTTTCTGTAGTTGCGGAAACAATTTCTTTTATCAAATTCATTCTGAAAAATATTAAATACTTTAAAAGCTTGAGATGCTTAGTAGAACGAATTATAAATATCTTTATGCAGAATTCTGTTTTTTGCAAGGTCATTTCTTGGTATGCTGCAGAAGTCGCGTCGTATACGCTATTTGCATATTACTAAAATGTTCGCGCACGCAGTCGTATGTGAGCAAATTGTTGAGATATTTTACTTGTTAGAGCTTATGCTGTGCTTAGATACTATGCGACAAATGCATGTCATTTTTAATATATATATAACGATTTGCGAATCTCGTTTTTAGGTTGACAGAGTGTCATATGCATCAATTTACGCAATATCATAAATTTGCTCCGACGCAAATATATCTCATTTAGGTCAAATCGGGAAGCGTTTTATTTATTCCTGAGTAGAATATATTTTTGTGCGTCGGACATTTTTTTGCGAGTTATTAGAGAATGTGTGGTTATTTCATTGATTGGAGAAGGCTATTTGTCATGTGGATGGCTCTTTGTTGAACTTTGCTCGCGCGTTCCATCACGTTTCCGCAACTGCGAGAAATAAAATCGTCCAACGCGAGACTAGAAGGGCTTAATTCGAACTCCGGTCATGGAAAGCATTAAAATTGAATTTGGTAGAATGGTAGTAGTTGGACGCAGTTAATGTAACCCGCTGATATAGCAAGCATCCCATGAGTCGTGCGCTTCACATCGACCGCAAACTCTGCAGTGAATTCAGAGTCGATTTTTCCTTAGTGGAAATTCTGTGTCCAAGTTTTTCTTCGAAATAATCGAATTTACTAGTTTCGCCTCTGTCGAGAGAGAGAGAGAGAGATATCAAATTTTCTTCTCTTCCTCTGAGAGTAGTCAAAAGGAACTATATTTATATTACGTATAAGTGAAGTAATAGATTTCTTTAATGGTAATCAGCGATGTATAAATTGTTTATAATTTTTTTTAGTAGCTCAAAGAAGACGTTTCAATACAGAAGAACATTTCGGTTAAACTTTGTAGCCATTATCAGCAGGATAAAACATATAAATCCTATAGTACTTTCCGCATTAATGTGTTTCATTAATGTGGACCCGTGCTGCGATCCACAAGTGAGATCGCCAACTGCATCTTTTCAAGACTCAGAATTATCCCAAAGAGTTGCATGGCTAAATATCGAGTGAATTTGTGTATTTCAAGATCGCAGCAGGCGCATAAATCGCAAATGAAAATAAATTAAGAATTAATTATTTACAGATTTTAATATGTCATTCAACATTATTAAGATTGTTTCGAAGATGCGAATAAGCACCAAAAATTTGTTAAATTGCTAGTCAATTTAAAAGTATATAAATTCACACAAGAATCATACAAGCATTAAGATCTAGCTAGACCGTTTAAGGCTTTGATTTCTTTAGTTTGTGTTATCACATATACGGTATATCCTATAATATATTATATTGAAAATAAATTAATTTGTTGAGAGAGGTCTAGACTTAAAAATAGTTAATAAAAAATGAATGGTAAGTCACACATTGAAATAATAAATACAAAAAAATAAATATGTATAATAAATAAATTGGGAGTCACACATTAAATAAAGTTAATTAATTAATAAGTTTAATAAGTTTAATTTAATAGATTTAATAAATTTTATGAAGTTATATATATAAAGCTCTACATATACCTAGGTGGGTTAAAAAAATCGATTTTTCAATTTTTGCATTTTCTTATAATATATGAAAGATTATTTTTCTAAAGTTACAACTCGAAATACGCAAAAATAAAAAAGTTATAGCGTGTTAAAGAAATAGGCGTTACGCTGATCAAGCGCCGCTAAATGAACTCCGCAGGGCTCGGAGCTCCATTCGTTCGTTTCTGTATATGTCAGTACGTGTTTCTTTGCTCGAGATCTTTTTATCCTTCACCTATAAAACATAATAATGAGGGCCTAAATAATTTGATTTGGAAGATTGCTCCAAAAGTATAACATAGTGGCACAAAAATTGTACAAATTGTAGCATGTTTGTATAATGAAGGTACATTGTCATTATTACAAATCATGCAAGCTATGGAAATTGCTGCAGAACCAAATGTGCACCAGTATGCAATAAAAGTAGATGAGTACCGCATAGCACAAGCGGAACGCACCGCACAAAATATGACGAAGAAAACAAGAATGCATTGTAGGCAAGCCAAATTCAATTTAACAAGGATTAATGAGTCGACAGAAGATTTATTATACAGCCTTGGAATAGACGGTTTCATGTAAGTCAAAAGAAATCATCTAAATATTGCTTAAAAGTAAAAACTTAAAACTTTAAACGCGTTTTTCTCAAAATCGTAAAAAATTAAGAGTAACAATAAAATAATTATGACGGTTTAATAAATTAATAAGTTAATAAATCAAGAATAGTAAAATGTGAAATGATAAAAATATTATTACATATGTAGTTGTACAAAAATATGTATATTATAGTTTTTTATATAATATCGAGTCCAGAAAATGGAAGTAAAGAGGAATTTTCGCCTCCCGAGTTCTTTCTACAGACGATCTCGTGTACGACTTTTAAAATACTCGAGCTACATGTACGTAGCCTGAAAATTGCAGTTGCGAATCGTAGATTAAGGATCGCAAAAAACCGTTTGGTTTTACATAGCGTCTTTTTGTATCATTAGAGAACACAGTTAAATATGCCTCGAGACCGCAAGTTAACTCGCTATACACCATATCATTATATTTAAATAATTTTTCTCTCGTTTTCCTTTCGTATAATATAGTTCGCTTGGGAAATGCATTACAGATGCGGCCGTAATATATTTTGCGATCCCGAGTTGCAGTGCCGCTGCTTCGTTGTATTTGATAATTCGATTTTCTCCGTCGGAAATAGAATCCTTGCTCTTCATCGGATATGTCAACAGTCCGAAAAGGTGTCAAATGACGACTTTAAAGCAGCTCTATCGCCGTAGTAATTTAAAAATCTTTGATTTTTTTCCCTTTATAATATGATTATATCAGCCTGCTAATTGTTATTTAATACTGATACTTATTAATTCTTTTCTATAATTAAATATATGTGGGTATATAAAAATTATACGCGTGATAAAATAAAGAAAAATATTATTCCTTCTTATAACTTTCAAAGAATCATTTGTTTTCATAGTGACGACGAAAGTATACATATTTCAATGAAATACATTTGATTTGTTTATTTATTTGGAATGGCACAAATATATATGTATAATAATAATAAAACAAACAATTTTGTTATAAAAGAAAATTCCATTTTTTTATCATACGTATAAAATACTGAATGTGAGTGCAAAAGTTCGTATAATATGCGATATAAAATGTTATTTAGTATTATGAACGAATATGATGCAATTTCAAAAATGGACGCATCGTCATGGAATGCACTAGCATTCAATATCCAGCGATCGCGGCACGATTCGATCACGTTTGAGTAAACTCCTCGATCTACAAACGAGACTTGATGCACAATGTTGAACTGCGACGAATTGGAAACATTTGTGACAGGAAACGTAAACTCCGTGGTTTTCCTGATATAAATGTTTATTACAAAGCTGTATTTAAAGCATGCGAACTATTCTATTTGAAGGATTCGACTCGAGATGCGGTCGCTCTGTTAAATGAAATGCGATTAGGTATTTATTGAGGCGTCACTTCACAGTACTTTAGTAATCAGTCTTATTCCAGGCATTACCTCAGGTTTTATGCATTTTGCGCGTGCACGTGTGTGTACATACGTGTAAGTAGGGTAAGCAAAATTTCAATATTTTATATATTAAGAATATAGCCCAGATAACGTTTATATATATATGTTGTACAAGATATCTAAAAGACGTCTTTTAGACGTTTCATGTTTAAAAGATGTCTTGTGCGACATGCATATTATCTGGGAAAGTTTGATTTTTATCTTACTTAGGAAATCTTTCTTTTAAATTTTGCTTGTAATATATAAAAGTCACATAGAAAAAGTATAAAATAAAACAGAGCATTAGAGCTAACTAAACGCTTGGAATTTCGGTGGCTGGAGAAAAATTATTGAAATTTTCTTCAAATAATTTGTAATTAAAAACTCTTTCTTCCGATGTGAATTATTCCATGAGTTTAGGATTGAAAATTATTTAGACTGTTACATTTCTGAATTCAAGATCCGAAAGGAAACTGAAACTAAGTACTAATAGCGATTTCAAGATAAACGACATTACGTGCGATCTAAATGTTTTTCATTCTCTCTGCAGAATAAATTTCTTTTCCTCAAAGTGTACTTTCGATATTAACGTTGCAGATACGCGTTTCTGTCTCGGAAAATTTATGCGCATAAATCATATGTGATGCGTTTTAGTGGCTGCATCTCGCTGCATTATGACGAATCGAATGGCATATGTCGATTATTGATCGGAAAACGATTGTTGGTTCGCCTGCGTGCGAAACGCAACACGTTCACAACTTAAAGTGGTTCTACAGTAAATCGAGTTACCATACATGGAACAAAAGAATTTACTTGTTTCAAGTAAATATATTTTCTTGAACTGTAATTTATTGATTGAAAGAATTAATTACTTGCCACAATAAATTTGTTTTTTGTTCCAATAAATTATCCTGAAGCAAATAGTTTAGCAATGAAGAAAATATTTTATTCTAATAAAAATACAATTACTTGTCAGTAGAAAATTGTTTTATTAAATCTAGTAAATGTTATTACTTGAATCTAATTGTTGTTAATAAGAGAACATTTTTCTTAAATTTATGACATGAGTATTAGAAATCGTACATTGATTATTTTTTATAAAATATAATTTTTATTTCAAAAAGCAATTTCTTGGGGTTATCAAAAATATTTACTAGTAACGAAAAAATTGTTTCATAAATTAATTTTAAATGCCTGCTAGGGACTATTTGAGAAAATTTTCTTGAATTAAATAATTTTTTCTTGAAAGAAGTAAAATTTTTTTTCCGTGTAGAAATGTTTAACTTTTTAATATAATGAAATTGAAGTATCGAACTTGACGCATGCAAAATTCTAGGGTAAGTTATCGATGAAATAAGAGAGAAAATAATGTTGAAAATGTAACTTTTGATATAGTATAATCTAGTGATAAAGATAAGAGGCCTTCTTTGACTAATTGCATACAAACATTATCATAGATTTCTCTAAAAAACGAGATTATGATAGTTAAAGAAATTACGATTGTAAAATGGTACAAAGAAGTAATAGATCATCGGTCATTTTGGAAAGATATTTAATGTTGAAATGGCGAATTTTTACAAGAACAAATTGTACAAGAAATCAACTTCTTTTTTTCATTAATTTTGCACACTAAGTATCGTCTATTTCATATTATTTCATTAAAATATACACGTACCAAGTTTTAATATTTTATCCAAATTATGCAGATATATTTGTGATTTTGGGTTGGCACTTGATGAGACACCACAAATTTTCGGCACTTTACTGTAGAACCACCTTAAGGTAGAGCTGTCAGGCTCTTAGTTCCCGTATATGTCAAGCTAAAGCTGATGTTTCATTAAAGAGATCGTTTGTCGTAGATAACGCTGCGTCGATAGACAGAGAACGAATAATTTCTGGGAACACAATTGCCGCTGGTCTTTGTGGATAGCGCCCTTCTTCGAATAAAGTACCTGTGGCACAAAGCTTCCTTTAGAACTTATGAATGCGATTTGCATTAAATTATAGCAACAATTGGACGTTTACGTCAAATTCGTTCTCTTAAAGTTTTACCCGATTCTCGGAAATTAAACAAAAGAAATTTTGCATTTTATATATTTCTTTTGATATTCTCTAATTGATTCCTTTTTTAATTTTTCAATAATTATATAGAATGTTTTTTCACATGTCTATTTTTTGATAGATTTAATGTTCTTTATTTCCTGAGTTTAAAATAAATATTTCAAATAATAAAATGGATTATCTTGATGTGATGGATTATATTGATAGATAAAATACGCTTGTCAATTTGTGACAGTTTATACGAACGTACTTCATTAAATAAAATATTGCACTTATTGCGGGCTAACAGTTTTTCTTTGCTTTTTTCAGCAACGACGAATCGCGCTAGGATGAAAACAAGGAAACTCAATTTGTGTGGATACCTGGACAGTACCGGAATTAGCGGAATGCTCCATGAAAGCTCGGTCGTGTGTAAAACTTAGGGTTGCCATGTGTCCTACTTCTCGTTGAGCAGTCTAACAACTCCGCGTATAACTGTCATGTAACTACGTTTAAATGCCCTTCGAAAACAACAAATCCAAATTTATATAGAAATGTGCAAA
The DNA here is from genome assembly GCF_001594075.2 of Trachymyrmex cornetzi. Taxonomy (NCBI): domain Eukaryota; kingdom Metazoa; phylum Arthropoda; class Insecta; order Hymenoptera; family Formicidae; genus Trachymyrmex; species Trachymyrmex cornetzi. The sequence goes on from NW_017296266.1 coordinate 220,260, forward strand.
AAACGACGATAAACATCAAATAAAAATAGATTCTTTTACACGTCTTCTTTCTCTTAATTACGTACACATGTTTCCATGCATTGTCTTTAAAAATGATGGCAACCCTAGTAAGACATGAAGCCGCGTGGCAATAACATATATTTAGGAGTAACGATACATGATTTCGATAAAAATGGTCCTCGATAATCTCACTGTGATGTCGGCCATTGATGAGTTGGTGGACGACGTTCAATCGAACAGCACCAACGTGACGGATTTTCCTGATTACGATATCAACGATTCCTTCAATCACTTTGAATGGGCGGAATTGGCTCCTGTTTTGGTCGTCTACACCTTGACGTTCTTTCTCGGATTAATCGGTAAGTTTAATATTTTCGTGCTTTTGTATATGTATAAGTCAATAAATCAAATAGACATGTATACAAACATTTTTAATTAAAAATATCAACACATTTTACACAGAATCGATCAACGTATCGTAATCGAAGTTTATAGTATTCATCAAAATTATTAAAAGTTAATGAGAATGTTTTAAATAAATTGGACAATATGCGTGTGAAATATACAGATGTATATAGATATATATTTTTAAAGAAGTAAAGTTTTTATTTGTAAAGAAATAATGATTCTTAAAAATCTTAAAATAGATATATTGTATTCTAAATTTTTTTCTTAATTCTTATTGCTCTTTTACGTTAAATTTTTACATAATTATTTAAGTGTATCATCTTTCATTTTACATCAGAAAATTATATTTAATTTATTGACTTGTCTCTGTAAAATCTATTTTACGTGACTATTTTCCTAAATTAATCGACATGACTAATCATATGAAGTAATTGTAAGTTCAACCATGCTTTAACTGCTTAATGAATATTAATATTACATGAATATTAATATGATATAGCTTCTTGTTGTATTTCAATATATAATGTAATTTAGGGTGGTATGTACACAGAATTGTACTGTATTATGAATTCTATAACTTTAACACAGCGAAAGCCCTTTACTTTCAAAGCGTAGATTAATTTCTACTGTACAGTAGAGATTCGAGCAAGCTGCGGCTTCGTTTAAATCTCTATTTTAACAAACTATTTTGACAAACTTTCTAACAATTTTATTTAATTTAACTTATCTAAAGTTTTACCGGTGTAATTAGTTTCAGAATCTCAATAAATCAAATAATTTCCAAACTATTGATATACTAATGATACGTAAAAAAATCCAAATGAAATTTTACGATAAATTATTTAACGTAATTAATTTAAGCATTAAAACTTTGCAAAAAATTTTCACTCAAAAAAGTGATCTTGCAGTTATAGCGAAAATTATATATCTAAGTCGAAAAATTAGCTAAAATAAACAAATTTCTAACAAGTATTACGATATTGGATATGTATTGCATCTAATCATATAGATGGCAGAGATAGAATTTAGATTTGTACTATAAATTCTGTATATAATTTTCTATCATAGATATAAAAAACAGCAATAATTCTAGCTGGAGTAGCAACGTATTTTTTTGCGTGTTAATAAAGTACTACAAAATTTGTGCGAAACGTTATAAATACGTTTCAATGACGTGTATATTACAATTATTAATTTATATTTATTCTTTTGGAGTCAAACTGTTAAAATTAAAATATTAATTTGTGAATTTAATAATAATTTTGAAACATATTGAAACTTCAATTGTTATGAATCATTTATCGCTATTAAATTAACTTATTATTGCGTCCTTATTAAATTGTTTTTATTCTAGAAAGAGAGCGAAGAGTATCTATATATATTTTCGTTTTGATCAATAAAAGAATCGCGAAAGAAACATTTGCAGAATCGTTAATTACGCGATATGTCTAAAAAAGAAAACAATTGTTGAAACGTAAGACATAGCGCTTATATTAATAACAGAGAAACAGAAAATTTTACTCTCTCGCTCGTGATTTACTGTATGAACAACAACGTAACATGCTATGCTTTACATTAAATCGCACTCGTGTTGCGGTGAGAATTACAGAGTAGTTGCATTTTTCATCATGGAATATATCACGAAAGGAAAAAAAATTATCGTATGTTGCTGGTGAGACATTCCAGTTCCGCAAAATCGCTAATTGGATGGTAAATAGAAGCGAAGTAATACTCGTAATTCGTCTTAAACAGACAAATTAGACACGGTGTAGTGAATAGAGTATTTGCGAACGACAAATCCTGTTTCTCGCATGGAAACCGCAGCAAACGTCGCTTTGCAAAGTGCAGCAGAGCCTAATATGTTCTTAATTACACAGCGTCGTGTTATCGTACAAGTTACCAGTATAATACAAGTCATTTCGAGTACAAATGATTGTAGGGATCTCGAATCACCCTTCATTAATTTGCACGACCGAACACAGTTTCCTGTATTTCTCGGTTTCCCAAAGCGCGGCAATTGTTTCGTTTGACGTATGGCTATTAATAATTGTTAACAACAATTGGGATTTGAAGTGTGGGATTTGAAGCCGGAATTCATGAAACGCGGTCAATTGGTAGACATGCTTCGATTTTCGGTAATTATGTTATTATAATTTGGAAACAAAAAGAGAGAGACAGATTTTGACAATGACAAAATTTGTCTCAACGTAATCAGTTAATCATAACATCAACATTTCTCTCCACTAAATAGATCATTAAATAAATAACACACTCGGTGCAAATATATAAATATTTTTTTGACGACACGATATAAGATAAAGCTTGTTATATAATAATATATACGCATAAAATCGATCCCGGAAAATCATTTATTTAAACTCGATTATTTCCTGTAGTAATTAACTTTCACAACATCACCATCGTAAACGACTTTGCAATTATCCGCAAGAGATAATTACAAAATAATGCTCATCTGCGATATTAAATCTATCGACAAATGTAAATTATTGAATGCAATCGCAATATTACTTGATTTTACATTAGCCAGGAAAAATTATTAAGAACTTTAGTTCTTTAATTTCATTTTAAAATATTCCGAAGGTCATCTCCCTCGGAAGTTCTTCTTAGAATCTCTAACAATATCGTTGGTTCTTTACGGTCAAGGAATCTTAATTTTTTTCAGGTAACGTCATTATCATTGCTTCGACTCTTTGTCGACTCAGGCCATTGCCGGCGACACCGACGAACGTTTTCTTGGGCGGTCTGGCTACAGCTGATCTTCTGTTAATTATATTCTGCATACCCGTGAAAGTAAGTAATATAGATACACATATACACTTCTTAACTCTAATTATACACGTCATTGGGATCCTAGAAACTCCAGTGCAATTTGTTAAATGGAGATTTTTTCGTGTTTTTAAACTTTTCTTTTTCTTTAAACCTATATATATATTTCGGAGCTCCTTAATTCTATCGACTTTTACACATGGACTTATTCCTTAATTTTCCTCAATTTTCCATCGATTGAAAAAAACATTAATTAAAATATATCCATTTTTACGGAAGTTACGGTAACAAATATGGATGGGATAATAAATATAGCTAAGGTTAAATCGAATTCAGATCAAGCGAGCGAACAGGAACGAACACGAGCGAACAATTTGCTTCTATAAATATAAACTGTATTATCAGAGGTGGTCATTAAGTCTTGTTTTCATTCGTGTTTGTTCACGCTTTCTTGCTCGATCAGACTCATCACGATGATGAGCACATATAATTTTTGTATGCATATAATCGCTCGTAATGACTTATTTGCATCTCATGTTCTTGTCTACATTAATTTATCGCGTTGAAATCTCGTTTATGTCAGCGACTAGTTCACTGTCAGCTATTATTTATCTTTAGTTTTCTATTTATTGCCTGTGTACGTGCTTTTCATTTACTGTTATTTTATATCTGTACGGGATGTACAGAAATATAACCGCAATTGTATTTTACAGTATTTTAACGAAAAGTATTAAAGTTGAGAAATTAATTAAATTCTATAATTACAAAATGTCGAGGTACATAATAGGTTTCGAGTTAAGACAGTAATTGCACTGTTGATTACGTTATTGATTTTCGTAATGCAGATAATAATAATTTTATTATCGCTGATTTTTGTCTTTTGATTTTTTATATTTATATATTTCTTATATTTTTAAATATTATATGTTTAGATATCATACAAATATTATGTATTGATTACTAATAACAAGATTTAATTTTAATATACAATCTCTATTGAAAATTTAAACAGTTACGCTTAATTACACACAATTTTCGCCGAGCAATTTAATCCTTTAATTTAGTTTGTTATTATATAACTTATAATCACAATTCTTAGTCTATCGATTTCTCTCGAAACATAAGCATTTAGAAAGAGAAATAATAGCAAAAAAATTAATTTATGTAAAATACTTATTTAATTAAAATAAAAAGTAAATTGTATTCTTCAAACAAATAAGATTTAATATTTTAATATTTTAATATGACATAATTAATCAACCATCATAAATTCTCAGTAAATTAAGAAAAGACTAGATAATATTACGTATAACGTATAACCAATATTTGCTAAATAATGTATTAAATTATATATTATATGTGACAAACAAAATGCATATCGACAATAATCCCTTCGTCTAATCTGATACGTGAGAATCGGGATATTTGGTGTACACGAAATATTCCATAATATCCTGAATATTTTACAGAATTCGATACATTGAATATTTTATGGAAATATTCAAATTAAAGCAATTAGGTTTGTCCCTTAACGGCGTACAGCGATGCGTAAACAAGGCTGGAATGCCGTAACCGTAACACGTGCCCGCCCCGCACTGCGTACATTACAAGGTCGACGTGCTATCATTCAGCCAACCATAGACACTCGACCGAGTAAGTGAGCTTCTCCGCATCCGCATATCTCACTGCTCGTCGAAACTAATCGCGGCAAATACTAAAGGGCCTATTCTGTAACTCTTAAGGGGATGCTGGAGTGACCTAACTATCGATATTACAGTCGTATAAAAATCTCCAAATTGACTGAACAGAATTAAAAATCCTTTTACGGGATTAAAGTAGACGCAAAATTAGGAAGTGGTGCAGTGGACTTTATATTAAAGTCGAAAAAAAAAAAAAATTAAAAACTTACTTAATTTTTTTTTATTTTAATATAAAGTCCACTGCACCACTTCCTAATTTTGCGTCTACTTTAATCCTGTAAAAGGATTTTTTATTCCTTTCAGTCAATTTGGAGATTTTTATACAATTGTAATATCGATAATTAGGTTACTCCAGTATCCCCTTAATAACTGCAACTATAATGTTACAGTTATAGTCATCAAGGAACATTACAGAATAGGCCCTTAATTAAGTCTCGGTTTCACAATTTGCGATCAACTTTTTAACCGAGGTATAACTTACTCTTCATCACTTTCCAACTTTAGAATGATAAGACGCCGAAAGCATTCCCTTCCGGAATTATTATTAGTTATTCTCGCACGACTTCTCGACCCTTACGATTCCCAATTCGTAAGCTCGTCGAGATTGGTTATTAATGTGTTAATATTTTGCGCGATTTATTCGATAGAAATCGAGATAATAAAAAAGTGGAAAGTTACTTCAAACTATTACTTTGTAATACTCATTCGCGAGCAAATCTAATTTTTTTTGTGACGGTAATTAGGTACATTAGTTTGGATCTTTCGCGGATTTTATATTCACAACCAAAGACTTTCTTTGTAACGATATTTGGATACCGATATTATTGTGATTTGGATTCTTCCACAATAATAAAATTCACGAAATTGTTTGATGTATACGAATTAAGAGCGCGGAATAATACGTATATCGTTTTCCACGTAATTCGAGCAACAGAGGGTTCGCGATATGTTGACCGTTTACGAATAATTAATCGAGAATGCGTAGAAAATAACGTTTCATATCAGCAATTTCACAGGTAATATTTCATAGAAAATATCTCGTAACAATTGGCTGGGGATTTGCGTGGCGCGCCTTTATTGAAAGTAGCTTGATATTTTATATAAAATAAAAGAGCCGCATATTTTATTCATATTTTGATGATTTACTAAACAATCGTGATTGTCGAGTGGCTCGTAGATTTTCACGACCGTACGTTTCTCGCGTTCTCGATAAGAACGAGTGTTTTATGTATTTTACATGAATTACGTGGACAAAAATTCATTGATGTGATATTCATGTAAATACATATAACATTGTGACTTCGTTGCAATAAATTTTCCTTAAAATTTTAATATGAATTCTACGTAGAAACTGTTACATATTTATGAATACTGCGTATAGAGAATACTTCCGTATAGATTTTAATACATGTAATCCACATAGAATTATTAATAAAATTTAACGGGAATAAAACTAGAAGATAATATGAAAGTTCATGTGAATAAACTCGCATTGATTTTCACTCAATGCAATTCAAGTTGAAATTTTAATATTTTGTTGACATGTCGACTTATGACACATTATATTTATGTAGATATTATTTCAATGAATTTTTGTTCACGTAAAGTATGTGGATTTAATGTAGACTCGAACCTGTTCTCATCAGGTTAGTCTTGCATTGGAAAGTAATTAAATGTATGTCGCATGCAGTTATAACATCGGGAGTGAGAAGTATCTCGCCTACAGTTGTATTTTAATAATCACTGTAAAAACTGTCAGTATGTGATCGTAATTAATCGCGTGAGTTTTCGTGAGTGAGTGTTATATGAGAAGAGAGAAGAGAAGAGAAGAAAGAAATAAATGCGATGAATAAATCTGAGAGGAGGAGGCGGCCTAGGAGGCATCGGGCGTCGGTGAAGCAATCACAAGGTAAGTAATATTTATCAAATATAGAGTAGTAATAACGAATTCAATACACTCATAAAGAACTTGCCACAAGGAACCATCCAGAAAATCTGAGATTGGACCGATATAAAAAAATACATATCTCTAGATTTTTGTGTTTAATAATATATTTCAAGAAGAATCGGTTCTGTTCCGGACAGTTGTGATAGGTCCCTTGTCAATGCGCATTAAAGCCGTCGTACACAAATTGACATAAAGATGTGCGTTTAATATAAATATATATTAAAAACCGATTAACTCGTGAAATTTCCAACATACTTCGTTGTGTTGTTAAATAAAATACGTACTTTATAATTCGAAATATTTATACATTTTACTTTTATACTCAGATTAAAATTAACAGTGCAACGGTTTTAATATACACTTCAATGCGTCCAACCGAATTTGCGAAGTTTTAACTTTAAATAAAAATTTGTCTTTTTCGCTTGTGTGTTGAACTTGCCAATTATTTGTTATTTGCGCAGATAATTTGGGTCATTTATTTTGATATTTTATATACGAGCTAGGAAAAGAACTTTTATTTGTAGAATTTTGTAGAAGTTTATACTATTTGAATTGTAAAAAGAAAAAAGATTATGCTAAGAATTTAATTGGTTTATAAATTATATATTTATTAAAAGTAAAAGATTTGTGCGCTACACAATGCTTCTTTGAAAACTTATTTTGGACATTACTGTAATCCGGATGTACTTATATTTTACAGATTAACATAGTGTTATAACTCCGCTGCTGCGCATCATCTTTGGTGAGTGCTTCTTTTATATTAATTTGAGGTAATGGATCTGTGAATATATATTACTGATAAAATATAGCATTTTTCATTGATTTATTGCCTTGAAATGGATGGGCTTGTACAGATTAAATATCTAATATTTTAAATCCCGGATAAGATATCTATAATTATTTATATCCAACATTTTCTACAGGATAAGATTTACTGGAAACGTAAAACGTCATGAAGATGTACATATTTTAATAATTTTATGTAGGGTAAACTAGGGTATTATGGCCATATGGAAAAGACGGCCATAGGCCATCATTTCTCCAATAATTGATAAATAGTGCATTTTTATAGTCATTCTTAAAGATAATCAATATTTACAGTAGTTGATATGAGTACACTGTTCAAAATAACAATATTATAAATATTATCTAATATTTTTTCTTTCGACTATTTGCAAAGTTTTGCACGTGTCTGCTAAAAACTGTTATAATGTCTAATAAATTACAGTTAAGCTGTCATAATCAACATTACATACACAATAAAAGTACGTAAATTGCAAAGTGACCTATAATTAATACTTTTATTTTCACTATTTATTTATAAATACTATGGCTATCTTTCTTAATATCATGGCCATCTTTTCCCTAAAAATCTGATAAGATGGCCAATGCATATTTTGTAATATTTTGATAAAATTAAAGTTTTGTTAAATATTTTCTCTTTAATTTCTCTCTCTCTCTCTCTCTCTCGATAGTATTTGTTACTTTAAGCTTCAGTGAAAGTAATATCCCAAATATTGTTAAAAAGTAACAAGAATAAATATGTTTTTTAGAATAAGTATGTTTTTTGCATTTTAAAAAACTATAGCCATCATATCCGAGTTTACCCTATGAAATTTTATGAATTTAATATATGTTTATATGCACGTTACATAAATAAAAGAATAATAGAAAATATTTTAGTCGCACGTAATTTATAATCACACGTTACAATCAATTTATTAAATAAGGAACTTTTTCAATAAAAAAATAAATGATTGTTAATTTTATTTATTCTTACTGTGTTTAATCTTTCTCACGTCTACTTACATTTATTTATAATTTAATTTTGTATTATTTGAAATAAAGCAAAGAAAAATATCAGATTTAAATATTTTATTGCGGAATAAAAGAAATGTTTATAACTCGAAAGCTTTTGAGACCTCGATATTTTTATATCGGAATTTGGAACTTTAAATAATCTATAGAATATGCAATTATTATTTATGATGTTACGTCCTTTATAATTTCAAAATAAGTAATGCAATTTCTTAAACTAACATATATTTACATTGATATAGCAGAAAAACAATAAAAATTGATTGTTTCTTAATTATATATAATCTTTTCTCAAAATTGCGCGATAAATTATACAAATAATATTTATACTAGAAAGAGACTTTGTAACGAATTATTATTATTTTATATTATAGCTGTAATAAACGAATAAGGACGCTGATGAAAATGCAACTCGATGAGATTAAACTTTGTTCCGACAATTACGATAAAATTAATTAAGTAGAACCGACATGCTAATGAGCAGTTATTGCCACATATCTTCCTGCATCAACGCTATAAATTGTTATAGCGGTCTAATGTATTATACGGTCACTGCATCATATTATTAGGTGTTAAACTTAATTCCTGCCGTTTTTCATCTCCAAAATTGATTTGTTTCGAAGGGAAATACCTTAATCAAAGTATTATTAATAAAGTATTATTAATTAGTAATAAAGTAGAAAATGGAGGAAATTACTTTGATTAAGGTATTCATTCATCTTCCCTTCGAAACAAATCAATTTTGGAGACGAAAAACGGCAGGAATTAAGTTACCTAATAGTATTTAATGCAAAAACATATCGATGTGTGACAGATTTTTTATTGTTTAATCACTTTATGAACGTAATAAAATAACTGCAGTTTGCATTGTTATAGCTACCGTTATTGTTATTATTAATATATGCGCGGAATTGGCTTTTGTAACCTTACTAATTTTCCCTGCATTGGCATGGAATAATTTACATTGTTTACTTTGAGTAAAATTAACGGTATAATTTAACATACAAAGCAGAACATGTGTGTAATAACGAATACCAAAATTCAATACTGTATAACCGTTGATAAGCACATTTAATAATAAATGTTGAAAGTTATTCTTTATCGAATAACGAAAACATTTTCTAGCTCGCTGCTTCAAGCAAAAATGAAAGAATATATGCGTTTATAAATTTGATTCTACTAATTGTCCTGTTTGTTGAGGTACTTTTTAAAATAATTTTAGCTGCTTTTTTGTATAAAAGTAGCTAATATTAAAATATAATAATAATATTATACAAAAAAAAATATTTAATAGAATCTCAAATTTATAAGTATTTTATGAAAATGCTTTAAAATATCTATTGCTTATAAAATTGATAATTCCTAACGCCAAATGTAAAATTGTACTATCTTGTACATTTTTTATTTTTGATTATAAAAGCATAATTATATTGGTCGTTGCAGTTTATTAAAAGTAGTTAGGTAGTTAAAGTTCGACTTTATGTCATTTTACATTTTATGACGTTACTTATAGTGTTTGTTTTATTCGAAGACTATCGTTTCTAGTATTTTGCAAATGAGAGATTTGCAGATTCCTACGTGTTTTTGTCCCAAATGAAAATAGAAACGAATCCTATCGGATTCCAAAATTATGTAATCTGTCGAGAAACGGCTTCGCAGCATGTATTATACATGGAAGCACTTGACGCATCGCTATTTGTTTATCTTACGCCGTGCTCTCGCGTTTTCCCATTTACTCTTTATAAGCTTCCCGTCTTTGATCCTCATCGCCCACTATAACTTGTCGATCTTATCTACCAAGTTCAATGAAACTGTGATGGACAGGCAGCGATTTTGCGCTCGTGCACGTAATCATCTTCGATAATATAATCTGTGCACGCGCGTGTAAAGAGAGGAAATATGATGCATGAGAGAAGAGATAGGATAATTCTATTTTTAAACTTTTCCAAGAAAGCAGAGCGAATTTAAATAGGCGATTTGTACAGACAAATTGGTTGGTTTTATTTAACTCTCCATCTGCAATCGGACTTTTTTTTTGCACACAAGCAGAATCTCTTTTTCGCTCTCAAATTTCCTCAATTTTGTTTAAATTTTAATTTTTATTAAATATTAAGTTAAAAACTGTTGGTAATGTAATATAGAATTAAAAAGTAACTAAATAAGTAATCCAGAATTTTTCTACATTTTTTCAAAGACTAGAACAATGAAAAAGCTGAGCTTGAGCTGAGCAAAAAAGACCTAAATTGCACGAAAGGAGTAAAAATATGATTGCAGACAAAGAATTAATTATTTAGAAAAATGAAGCGAAAATGGAGCTTTTACTTCTACATGCATATTGTTTAACTAATAAGGAAAAACTTGTTATACAAGTAAAAATCAATTAAGTATGAGAAACACCTGTTATGGTCAAATTTAAATATTAGAGAATACATTTATATATATTTAAGTAATTTTATCTTTGATAAATATGATAATATATGATTGCGCGCTGATGATTCTCAATCTGGAGCATAATCAAACTGAAATAATAATATTTTCCTCCCTAAATCAGTTCGAGATAAAAATTATTTAAATACATTTACATAAATGTATGTAATAAACAAATGTTATTCCAACATCTAACTTTGACCATAACTGACGTTTCTCGTACTTAATTGGTTTATTTATATAATCGATCCTGTGTTCTAATATTAACAACTCAGAGAAATAACAATGGAATCGATGTCGAATCGACGTCGATTCGATGTCGATTCCATTGTCATTTCTCACTGGGAAGTAAAAATCTTCTTTTTATAGAAAAACATTTAGAAACGTTTTTTAGAAACGTTTTTTAGAACCGTTCGAATGAAATTCTATTTTGAAACGTAATTATTATGCATTATATTCAAATAATTAATTGTTATCTTATGTCTCTCAACTCATTTACATATATTCAATTCAAAAAATATAAAGATAAAATATCCGTCACGTATATTCTATAAATTTTTGGTGCGCGTAATTATATTAAATACTTCCAGCCAACTTAATAAGGTTTTATATCGCATGTAATTTATGATTTTCTGATTGTGAGAGCGATTAATTTGCGAGAAGAAAACTCGCGGGCTGTATCTTGAGATGTCTCGCAAAAAGGATGTCTCGGCGAGAAGATAAATTTGTTGGGTTTTGCAATTTCATTGTTAAAATCATTTGTCATTTGCGTAAGTACTTACGCGTATACATTGATACGTCGAGGCTTTTTCTATGCGTGAAACGATCGTCCTCATTGTTGGCGAGAAATAAAACGAAACGAGCGGTCGTTGAAACGTCTATCGCGAAATCGGGAAACTCGTGTTGCTTCGCTCATATATAACAACAATATAACCTTTAAAACCAATCTGCGTCTACAATTCAAGTTAATTAACCTTGAGTTAACTATTCCGTTATAGTTTCTTTTAGATTGCAGTTTCTCTATTTGCAATACTAGTAAACTGAGTTATCGAGAGTTGCCATTAATCAACTGCTGCAATCGGGCTTAAATATAAGATGTTGCGCGAAATATGAAACTGGACGGGAAAAGTGGGATACTTGGCGCAAATTGTATATTTCCAAAGTTTTCCAATTTTATTAGTAAAGATAAAGTTAAATGAAATAATATATATAAATACGTTTAACGAATATGATGCTGTCGGAGACGCTACGAGAATTTGATATTTTACCTATCATTGTGACAATTATTCGTTTTATTAATCGTAAATTATCACTAAATTGTCACTTTGGTCAAAATAGATCTCGCAAAAAATTCTCACATTTAACCTTAAGATGCCTTCAGACGATTTGATCAACATAAGCCAACTTTGCATACATTCACTAAATTGGTCTACATTTATGGATAATTATACATGTCATGTGTTTGTATGTGTACAATATTTGACAATTTGGCGTACATTGGCCATATCGTCTGAAGACACCCTTAGAAATTAATGCTACATGATTTGATACTTTTCAATTTTCTTTCATTCTTAGATATACGCATATTTTATTCTTAAAATATGAAGACATAAATTTACTTTTTCAAAATTCTGCACGAGTTTGACATACTTGTCCCTTGGTTCCTGGTTAAGCAATATTAAAGGGTAAAAAAAATGTAAGTGAGATTCTCTGGGCCAATCTACTTTGATAAAGTAAAAGGATGTCTTTTTGCGTGCCTACACTGAAAAAAAAGTCTAGTTATAGCTATCAAATATTGAGTGAAATAGTTTCAACTAAATGTTGAGGTAATATAACTAAATATAAGTTTACTTTTACAAATATATAGTAAGTACCTATTACCGTTGGTAATATTGTTTAGTAATATTTACTAAATATTTGTAAAGGTAAACTTATGTTTAGTTATATTACCTCAACATTTAGTTGAAACTATTTTACTCAATATTTGATAGCTATAACTAGACTTTTTTTTCAGTGTACGTGTTCAGAAAATAAAAATAATGAAAAGCCGTATATACATATCTTCTACAGCGAGGTCTTTTTTAACGGAAAACATGTCGAAAACACAGCGAAAAATAATGTATATGGAATGTGGTATATACATATATGTATATATATATGCATGTATGCGCCAATTTTGTATATAAAATCGTGAGCGCGTTGTATACATGTAAATTTTTTCGAGTGACAGCCAAATTTTATTACAGCTTCGTTTGTTTTTTAATTCTTAGCTGAGTCATCGAATAGAAGTGAGAATTTGCTCGGAAAAAAAAGTGATAGAGCGACATATGGTGGTATGTTCGATATCTACAGTTAAATTCTTATTTTACTTTTGTGCTCGCGCACAGTCAAGAGGAAAAGATTTAACTTTTCTACATGGCTTTTACGTAAGCTCTCGATAAAAGAGATATGGCCCTGGCATAGAGGTGTGGTATAACGAAGATCGACGTTCCGTCGTGGAATCATCAATTTTGGTTTAGTTTTACCTTCCGGCCATTTTCCCGATACGTCGACGGCAGCTCGTTGTTTTCTCTTTAACCTTCCGTATATCTTTAATCTTTCTCCTCCCATTAGAAACTTTTTGCTAAAGCTCAATTATGAGGAAGATTAATTTAGGTTAAATTAATCGAAATCATAAGAATATATTTGGGAACAAAGTTATTTTTAAGGTAATGTTGTGTGTGTGTGTGGTAAGGGATAGACTCTGACTACTTTAAGTCATTTGTAAATATAATGGAAATTTTAGGTCACTTGAAATATTAAAAATCAGGACTGGATAAAAATTTTTTTAATTATTTGCATATGGTTGATTCAATAGTTTAAAGAAAATATGAAAACTTGAGAGAAAGCTATTAAATTAATATTATGTACAATATTTTAATGTTATATTATAACATGTTGCTATAAACATTAGTGTTTTAAACGTTTTGAAGATACGATATTCTACAATGCTATTCAATGTTATGTCTGTAAATTAATATAGGTACCACATAATTTTTTTGGACTAGATGTGTTACAATTAAACTTTTAAAATTGCTAAGAATGTCATTATTTTGGATATATATTTCAGATTTCAACGTAATCTAAATGTTGATACAAATGCATGTAAACGGGCAATAAATAGTATGGCAGCTGTTCTTTTTCGTTTGTATAATTGGATTACATATAGCGTTTGTTTAGATAATATAATCATGAAGTACCATTGTTTATGTCCAACATCTGGTCTACTTAGACTTGCTATAATATTTTACCGAGTCGAGCACCTCTACCAATGAAACGCGATTCTTAACATTTAAATTTATTGGATGATTGCTCGCACTTAACCCCGATACCTTCGCTATGATATACGTGATACTCCGGAAATCACCTATTCGCCGTTGATAGATTGTTTGAGAAGTTTAGGGCTCTAGCTTCTTCTTATCTAGCATGCAAATGTCCTAATTAACATAAATACCTTGGTAAAATTCAGTCTATGTAAATTCAACTTTGACGAATTTCGATCTGCGAAAAATTAATTATCTTCTAAAAAAATCTTCTGAATACTTAAAAAATATTTTTTAATGTTATATATTAAAAAATTTTATACAAAGATTTTATAATATTAAAGTAAAAATTTTTTTAGTTTATATTGTCGAAAAAAAGCACTCGATTTTTTAATATTAAATGAACAAATATACGAATGTATGAAAAAGATTAATTTGTCCTTAATTATATACACACTGGTGATCGGAAAATTTGTGATCAATTTTTGATAGAATTAGCATTCAAATCTGTCACATTGTGTTGCACCTATGCAAGATATGAAAATTATAAGAATCTCGACAAATCGATATTACTTGCATGTCAGATGGAACATCAGATTAGAACATTTTGACATCTATTAGATCCATTTAATGTCTCTCGACGCTTTGGTAACATCTCGGTGGGTCGGGTATCAACATTGACGTTAGTAACGTCAACGTATTAGAGTGACACGTATTTAATGTCTGCTAGAATATTGGTAATCAATGTTATTAAACCGTTCATTACCAGTATAGGCAACAGCAAGATAATTTCATTTTTATGTAATTTTAATTATTTCTCATATTAGAAAATATTTCTCATATTATTAAATGGAAGGCAAAAGTATTTTAATCGCGCACATTCACGTATATGATAAAGATAAAAAGATATGATGGAGTTTAGCGGAATAATAATTCTCTAAATTTCAAGTATTTCATGCTGTAATTATTAATTTCGTGAAAAAATTTATAAAGAGTAATTCTATAACAATTTATTTATATGCACGGTTTCCTGCATACTTATAAAGTATGCAGGAATAATCATTTTTATTAACATTTTAGATATAACAAAAACTTCAGAGAGAGACAAAATAAATCTGTCATTTATTTTATCTCTGAAGTTTCTGTTATTTGAAATGTTAATAAAAATAATTATTCCTGCATATTTTACATCGGAAACCGTGCATATAAATATTAATCTTGATTCGATTTAGAGTTATTTTTTTATGGATTTTACCTGTATTAGTTTTACCTACATTTCGCAAAAATCGATACACATCACCGACTGATAGTTATTATTGCGAACATTTTTCGAATACAATCGGGAGATTGGTCATATATTTTTGAAAAATACGTAGTAAAATGATAAAAATAATAAAACATTCTCTCGGTGCCAATTAATAGTCTTCAATCGATAGGTAATCAATAGGTGTTGGCAGAGAAAAGTTTATTAATAGATTTCTGTGTTAAGAGCTAATTGGCTGCTTTATTGAGCGCAATATGGAGTTTGTATACATTAAACATTGAAATATCAAATTTGATATTGAAATACAAATATATCTAAGTATTGTAAATTGGATGTGTATCTAAAATAAATTTATTTTATTAATTTCTTTAATAGAATGAAGTGGTCGATTAGAATTACTATACAAGATAAATCATTATTCATAAAACGTTTTTAATGTAGATATCTTGATATTAATTAAGGATCTACAATTACATTTTTCAATTGTGGCCATGCTGTTTCAATCCACATAAATTTAAAATTAATGATTTGATTATTGTCATAAAATTCGCACTATGTATTATAGAGATCGTAAATATTGTATGTAAAAGTTTGTAGGATAGCTATAGTTAAAGAATAGAGAAAAAGTTATTTTAATTGTTTTTGCGCGTCAAGAAATGTAGCTAATTTCTTCTTCAACTAATATCAGCATTATACAATTCGTTACTTCCTAGAAGCTCCAAACTCATAATGCGATAATCCAATTAAAAACGAATGTTTTAACGCGTCTCGCGCTCCGCGTTTTCCAATTAATTGAATATCCGGGTTATTATTGATGGGTGACCTTCATGGATATGAGTCAGTTGCGGTTACATCTGTTAAAACAGTTGGAAGAGTGTTATCTGTTGCATTTTTTATCATGTTATCTGTGATTTAGCAGCGTAACATATGACAATTGATAACCATATTACGCTAATAATAATAATTTAATAATAAAATTAATTAAACAACATATACACTATATAAGGAAGCATTACGTGCTTTATTTATTTTTAATGACAAATTTTTTAATCAGTTTTGTATCGAAATCTTGAAATTTTGTTGAGATACTCGTGTTTTGTTTTTTCTTTTAATTTTCAACAGCTCAAGTTTTTAAGCATCTTGAATTAAAATCCTGTTAAATTAAATTTTTTTTAAACTTAAATATTTATTATTTATTTTTTCTTCTTGTGTGGATTTAATTTCCTAGAAGTTGTTGTTTCTCATAGTAATTTTCTCAAAAATTGCAAGTATTCGGGTATTTTCGCTGTAGTTAAATTAGCAAAAGAATCTTGGAAGAATTATTAAAGGACAACGGATAAGAAATGGCATGTTTACATAAATAATTTGAATCAATTCGCTTCGAATTTTATGTGCATATGTACGTATTTGGGACTTTAGAGGAAACTACTGTTTCGTATTTTGATTCTGAGATGTGAGTATACTGCTTTCTATTTAAATGGAAATATACCTGTTCGCGATACAGGATAGTTCCTTTGATTATACCTTAGGCTATTTTGAACTCTGAGACTATCTATAAATAGAGTGCAAACTAAACAGAGTATGAAATACAACATTTCTAGTTTACCGCGCTCGCAGAGATCGCATCTGTTCATTTATCGTGATAATATGTTACGCTGCGCAATGGCCGATTATCCTACGTAACGTGAGATATTCGTGACGAATTTATGGTCAGTGTCCTTTGCTGTCGTGCAAATGAACGTATAATGTATGTACACGGCAACCACTCGATTTCACTTCGCGCGCTGTTGCTCAATGAACACGTGCACCTGTTGCACGTGCATAAAGTCACTTCTTCTTGGATTGCATGTACATCGCAATATTTTATTGGATTTAATTTTAAAATTCAGTTATACAAGGGCGTTGACTAGTGATTACTTTATAGATTGATGCAAAAAAAGTAAAGTGAACTAATTAAAATTAAATTAATGTTTTAAATATATGTTATAAAAATAAAATGATTGCCTTCAACAATGTATTTCCCCTATTGAGAGAGATATTTTAAACTTATTTCTATGTATATATACTTACATTTATTGTATTTGAATATATGCATAAATTGTAAAAGATTTGTATAAAGATAAACAGTATGTGAAATAAGACAATTAAAAAAAATTTTGTTTTTCTGTAATATATATGGCATGTATAATTTGATAGTAATTGTATTTTGAAAGACAATCTATAATTTAATAATAATTTTTCATAATCACTAAAATAATATAATAAAAAAATTAATTGTGTCCGTGTGATATGTATGTCACATGCGATACTATTCTCAATTGAAAGGGGGGGAGGGTTTAATTGTTTCAATTATATTCCACAAGACGCACGTAAAATTTTGATACATTTATTATTAAGAATCAAGACTCGTTTTTGGGAGGTTAAAATTTAAATTTATTGTTATTAATTGAAGAGTTTGTCCGGCTGACTATATTTATGTCTTTACTACTGTAATTTTTTGTGCTCGCATGACTCATTAATTTATCTTAATGATTTATACTCAATGAGCTGGTGCTATTTAGTTTCTATTCACGACTTAATTTTTTTTATGGGACAGTTTTTTCTGCACTTTTTTTTACATGTTCTTTATCACAATATTCTATTTATAGTTTTCGAGATAATGAGTTACATAATGTATAAGTTTTGCACATTACGATATTTATTTACTTACTTTTATATTATCTATTTTGAAATATATACTAACACGTTATATATTTATTTATAACGGATAATCAACGAAATATTTGTATAATGATTAATTAAATTAAATTTATTTTTAATTAATTTTAAATTTGAGATTATTTTATTAGCTGAGGTAACTTCCGTAGACTTGCAGACATTTTGCATGCGTATGAAAACGATCATTTAGCTACGTGTGATTCTTTTTTTAGCCAATCATCTTCTAATAGATCTAATGCGAATTAATGGATATTCGAGTGGTACTTGTAAATTTCGTTATAAAATCGCCAGGAATATGCGAGATCGATAAGCGAATATTTCCAGGTCGAGTTATCTCACGTTCCTGCTTTAAGTGCATTTCATGACGGGATATGAGCAGACAAATCAGGTTATAGCATGTTGCATAATTTACAACGACAACGATTGTCTGTTAAAATTGCGAGAAAAGGGACACTGTTAAATTTATAATGTCAAATTATACTTAATTTGAGTTATTTTTAATCATTTTTATAGGTCGCTGCTACTATTATCTATATATCGTTAATACATCGCTAATTTGGCTTAAAAAACACAATGAAGTTAAACAATTTAACTCAAGAAAATGTATTCAATTTGACTCATATTTAGTTTTCTAAGTGCATACGTTAATATGGATGATAAAACTAATCACAGAAACGGATTGATTTTCATTTTGATACAGTAGAAGCTAAAAATAACAAAATGTTATTTAACTCGAGGAGTTGATTATCATGTTTTGATATTTAACAGAGAATGTGATGGTTCTCATGAAAAATATAAAATGTAACGTACAAATTTGAGAGCACGGTTTCTCGTTAGTACTTCTCGAATTGTGTAATTTGAAAACAACATTTTAACAATTACCAGTTTTGATAGACTTTAAATGTACATCACGACACTTGGAAGAAAAGTATCGTGCTGTTGATTTATTGCAATTTCAGCAACATTTCTCGCTAGTTCCAGCAAAATTCTATGCTCTACAACATTATTTTTAAACAGAGTTCTAGCTTCTACTTTTTCAATTTTGTTTTCTTTTTAGTTAATAACAAATGCGGAACATTTTTCATTTTTAATTTATAACTGTTGACTGTAGAACTAATATTTATATGAAAAATGCTACTGTCATTATTTTTTTTATGTTAATAGAATGCCGTTCTAACTTTACGGATATCTAAAAATGGGATCTGTGAAGTCAGCACGCCATTTTATTACATATAGTATTTATATAATATAAAATATAAAATAACGCAGTTCCAGTAATATTTTTTTCACGGTTCTACAATTCCTTATCAAAATAAAAAGAAGTTTTTATACCAAAAACTCAAAACTGAAAATATGGTGTGCTAACTTCGCGCATCTAGCACATTCATCGGCTCTAAAGTAAAGAAAAATAAGTACGAGAAAAAGAAAAATATTTTTATTTTTCGTTACAGTTATTTTCACGCATTTATATGTATATTTTACCATAAAAGGTGATTACTTTTTTAGATAAACAATGTGTGTTCGATTTCATGTACCTGCGTACATAACATTTTTTATAAACTGGAGTAATCTCACATGATGTTATGTAGTGCATTGGTATTTAATTATTTTCTCTAAAAACAAACTATCGTGATTATTTTGCGCGTTGGCCATCTCGTCACTTTTGCAAACATGAAAAATTGAAACGCCATAAATATTTTTCTTGGACGATGGAAAAACATTGGTTCGTTAACAACCAATCCCGGACTCATCTCTTGATAAAACTTTACAACACGCAAGTGCGTTTTCGATCGTTTTCTCAATCACGAGCATTGAGTGACGAATTTTGACATAACGAAGCTTTTTGAGCGATTGAACCGAGAGTAACCGCATTCGCTTTTGAAGTATATTTCTGCCTGAAGGGGTAAAGGGAATTTTTTAACGCACTGTTATTAGATACGGAGATAGATAAACGGTTTTTAAACCGCGCTATGAGGATGCGAACCAGAAAGAGAGAAATTTTTCATATTTAGTAGCTTGGAAAAGTATCATTTTAATATTTAGTTCCAATATTCTTGTTCATAAAATGCAAATTTTACAGAATAAATTGTAACGTCCATTTCCTTATACAAATTCCGAAGCAGTCTGTGTATAAATCATTCATTTCACTCGAATAGCTTAAAGATTTCATGTAAATTGAATAATTTATAAAAATATAAAATATAATATTTCATTGACGACGTCAATTTCGTCGATAATCTCTTCTTTAAGATAAATTTTTATTTTGATCTCTTTTTCATTTAATTTTAATTTTATTTTATTGAGAGTTGCGTTAATAGGAAACGCAATTATGTATAATAATTTTTACGTATAAAAATTGATATAATAATTTTTAGATAATTGCGGGGCACTTCGATATTACTCTTCGAAAAAGCCATTCGTAATTACTTTAATTACCTTAATCTCATTTGCATTGTTATTTCTGTTAAATAATAGGATTACCTCCCTATATATATATAGAAAACTATTTTTATCATGGTAACAACAGCAGACAGAATTATTACTAAGATTTTTCCATTCCTTTCTCGCATTTCACTCCACTTGCTAATATTTCTTTTCCCTTACCGTGTTCTACCTTGCAATCGGACTTTGCTTTAATGGATTCTTAATTTAACTGTGCCAAGATATTTATTATTGAAATGAAAGAGTAGATGTGTGTTGCGATCTATTTCATTTTTAGCAAGATTATTACAATCATATAATATTTGTCGGAAACTCTCTTTCTCCGTTTATAACAGTATTTTACTTAAAACCAATATTTGTTTATTGATATTAACTTGTTATATTTACATACAACATACGTATTCACATTGTATATAATTTTTTGTAATTTTATTAAAAGAATGAAAATGCTACGTTAAATGTATTCTTGTTTTTCTTTGCGACATATCTTTACTCTCTTATTTTACATCTGTCAACTACTTGGTCAGGTTTTTAACTGAATTGGATTTTATTCTCTTGGTCGAGATACCAAGTCGTATACTCGTGTATTCGCGAGGGTGGATCGCAGCTTATTTCGTATGTGACATGCAGTCTCACCCCTCCGACGTGTCAACCAATCTGGAATGCATCGTGAATGATGCAGCACACAACATCATATTATAGCACGATTGTTTGCTGACGAATCTCTCGTGCAGTGATAAATTCTGACCGGTCTACCTTCGCATTATACTCGGAACAATGCGTTCTAATTTATTTGCCGCTTGATCGCGCGTTAAACTCTTTTTATTTCTCTTATCCTTTTTCTATTGAAGTGTATTCGGAAATTCAGCGTTAATTTTGAGTTCTCGTAAGTACCTACTATCGTATTTTTCTAACTACGTTTTATTTTTTACAAAAGTACAGAAACGAGGAAAAATAGAAGGAAAATGATTTAAGCAGGTTTCCAGAAATATTTTTCTACATTTTACTTTACGAAAATACTCTTGGAAAAATATTCCTGGAATTCTATAACTCTTTTTAATTCTTAGTACACACGATGTATCTTGCGCATTTCTTTTCTTTGAAATATAATACTGAAAGCACACCGGGTTAAATAATGTCTTTATCCCTTCTTTTTCTAAATATTTTAATCTTATAAATACTTTCTAAAGATGTTAAAGTATGTAAAAATCATTTAATAATTGTTGTATACTTGTAAAAGTAATGAAAACTAACTAAAAGATACGAATGATTTATTGTGTATGCAGAATCGAAAAATTATCGTGTGTACTAAGGGTTAAATAATTTTCTTTCCGAGCACAAATTTATGTTGAATATCTCAATTTAATATATTACATTTCTTTTTTCCTTCATTGGAACTTTAAAATAAATACTCGTGACATTTTTCGTCATTCAAAGATAATCTCTGCGTGGGTTAAATTGATTCTTCGTATCGTCGATTTATCGGGCGTTTGTTTCGCCCGGGTGGAAAATATCGGAAAATCTCTGCCCTAACTTCTTTACTTTCTTCGCATCAAGCCTCCTTTACAATATCGATCTCATATCTTTGCGATGTATAAAGATACCAGGGCGTAAATAAGATCGGATTGTTTGCACGTCGGCAGTAGTATATCCGCAGGCAGCGTTGGCGTTTGCGTAGGTGGAAGCTTTTTGGGATTTCAGATTTTATTTTGCGATACGTTTTATTCTCAAAACGAAGTATATATTCCATGGCAATGTATAGCAATTCATATATGTATTTGCCGTGTCACTGTTCCGCTACATAAACTTCTACGAACTTTTAGATTTTTTCAGATTTTGCCTTAGGCGAAACTTGCAATCGTCTTTATTACATTTCCCGCGAAAAGTGTAAAGATTTTATTAAGGACAGGGAAGTGTAAATTACGCTCTCTCGTAAGAAGAAAAGCATATAGAGGAGAATGGAAAAATACACTTACAATTAATGGAAAAAAATTAAAGTCGATGATTATTTATATCAATTAATAGAAATCTTTATTCAAAAGATGCTCCAGTTATTTATATTGGTTTTAAAAATTACAATAATTAACATTTATATATTTTCAATATAAATCATAAGTTTGAACAAAAAACAAGATCCTTTCGCCGTTCGTTCGGAATTACTCGCAACCACGTGAGGCGATCAATTTTATTTTATGTTTAAAATTATATCTTATATTAATAATAATTTGATTAAAAACTCCTAGAATTGATAAATAATCGCGCGCATTTATATTTAATTTAACTTTTTATTTTTAACTTTTTTATTTAATTTTTTTCTTGAATATTTGCAATTCTTCCATTCTCATAATTTTTATATACTTGTCATAATTAAAATCATTAAAAACATATAATGGATTTATCTTAAACGACATTTTATGATCACATATAATGCGACTAAAGTATATGATGGATTATTACTGCGAGACACACATTGGAGTATTTATCATTACTCTAATAATACATCTATTGCATCAATATCGCATATATCCTGTGTTTGCAATTCTCCCACTCTCTTCCACTAAATGTGTATGCCTATATACTTATATATAGAACTAATAAAAGTTGTATATTGACAGTGATTAATAAAGAAGAAAAACGAATTAAGAAATTGATGTGCGCGTTGTTTTTTTTTTTGCAATTTCTTAATTAGTAACGTTAAGTTAAGCCCAAGATAATTCTATTAGACAAGGGGAGTGCCTGTCCATCGTAAACAGCATGAAAATTCGTGGATGGCCATCGTAAACAGCATGAAAATTAATAGATTGGCGCAATGCCATGCATTTTCTACGCGTGTGGGCGCGACATGTCAGAAATGTCAGAACACGAGCCTCGGCCAGGTGGGATAAATAGACATATTCGCGGCTCCCGGCGTGTCATGGCGTTACAAATGGCCTGTTGTAAATCAGTTACCGTGAATTCATGGAAATATGAAGTACAGAGAAAAACGCGTCGGTTTCACCTCCGTAACCGCGTCACCGTGACGTAGACCGCATTATCGCGCCTCGGGTGATTCTCAGGAGAGTAGTTTAACGCATGCACGACGTTTATTGAAAATTGCTGTCGCACCGGCGAGAGACGAAACTTACTTCGCCATTATGAGAATAATTCGCGTGGACAGCTAAATGTCTCGCTGTTATTACATGCACGCTCGGTCTGAGAAAAATTGCTGTTATGCTAACATTTTTTTTAATTTACAACAATCCTCGAACAAATAAAATATTATACGCATAAAGATGTTAATTTTATTATCGAGAAATTTTGCAATTGTCGCAGCTGATAAATTTCTCGATAATAAATATTTTTATATGTATAATATTTTATTTATTCAAAGATTGTTGTCAATCTTGTGGGATAATACAATATGATTTGCGTTTTATTAACCCGGGAGTAGGCACGTCTCGAAACTAACGTTAGTAGACGCGTCCTGGTTATTTTGACCGAAATATATAATATTTTCGCATATATATATATATGTGTGTTATGACTAGAATAGATATATGATTATAATTACTATAAGTAATAGTTAATAAGAAAATGAGACTACAAACACTAATTACGCTAACGTAAGTGAGTTTTTCGTACTATTGCGTACCGGCACGGACGTGTTCCGTCTCGGCTTGAGTGTTGCATCATCTCTAATTTTTGTCAAGCTGCCGAACTTTTTCGTGATTGTTTCCTTTTTTTGATTTTGTTACTTGCCTTTTCGGACTAGTTTATGACCAGATCGCGGCCGGGCTGGCTGCGAGAGCCAATAAAAGAAGAAAAAAAAGACTAACGTTATAAGTGCGCCCGCTACGATCTTTTAGACCGACCGTTACAAACATATCAAATTTTATGTAGATATAAGCGTGTGTTTACGTCATCTATTTTCGCATACTATACGAAAAAACATTAACAAATATTTACATTACGTAAAGATAAAAATATAATAATGCCAATAAATTGAAAGGTATAGATATTTAGAAAACGAAAGAGTATGGCAAAATGACTAGTGCGCGATCACTCTCGGGTTAACCTTTAAAGGGCGGGGTTCTATTTTTTTAATCTTACAGTTTTTCCTTGAGTAAGATTTGTTATAATTTATTAATTTTTTTTGTATTTCTTGCCTTTAAATATGACATTGTTTCAACGCCACTATGGTGGCTTTCTCGTCCTGTAAAGGTTAATCAAAGATACATCCTCGCATCCTATACTTGATACAGGAGATTTAGGTTAAACTCTGACGAGCATCGAATGTAACGCTCTAGAGATCATTCGCGATAAAGTGATTTTGATGGTATTTCAAGGATTTTGATGGCATTTCAAGGATCTTAAAATGATATATCCTCTTTATCCGCACAGATACCGTTGGATTTCAGTGGTACATGAGAGAGATTCTGAATGTGAGCTTACAGAATGATCGATTTTGTCTTTGAGAAAAGTAGCAACGATATCGTGATCCGTATTATGAGTGTCGGAGAAGCGAAGCATACTGATATTTTTTACCCGAGAAATTTTAAGGAACTTTTAATCAGGACATGATCCCGCTTTTTATATTATAAGAATTCAGAGAGAAGTTATGTAAATCAGCAATTTGCTCGCTTACTCGTTTCTTGTACCGAGGAAAATTTCGAAAATTTCATCATTGCTTTGAGATTCAAGGAACGCTGGTTCTGCGGAAAATAACCGAAGGACGAGCGTGTCACAAAGGGTGCAGAGGTTCTTGTGGTCGTCTAGAATGTGCGTGTCGTATGGAAATCTGTCCGGCACAGTCCGTGTTAAACCGTTGGGATCGCGATTTTGAGATTTCGCGGAGACTCTCGTCGAACTTTTCGAGGGTGATTCTCTGAGGGATAAAAATGAAAGGTCATTGTTAGTCCCGTAAGGTAGTAATAACGGAAGCGTTCAGATGGTTCAGATTATGTGGACAGACCTTCCTTTCGTCGATAGGAATCTATAATTGGGGATCTATGATTTTGTTCTGGGATTTTTTTAGCGAATAGAGTGCTGAAGACAATATCACTGTTAAATGAATTATTTTTTTAGCAAAACGGAGAAAGAAAATTCTTTTTTAAACATTACTACAAAAGCGTATAAAACTATTATTGCTGAAATAAAATTATTGTTGCTACTTTTTAGTACTTAGAATTTTTTGAGTGAATTTTCATATTCATATCCATATTCATGTGCTTTTTATTGAGTCTTACTGTCTAAAAAACCGCCATAAAGATCTAATCGTCGAAAAAATAACTTTACAACATCTTAACAAAAAATTGTTGGAAAATATTTTTGTTCCTGTTGACGTAAATTACATAATTCTTATTAATCATTTTAAATTGTGGTAATATTGTAAGATATAAAAATGATTTGTTAAAATATTAGTTTAAAAAATATTAAATTGTTTTCCTACGATTTCTATCGTTTTAAATTAAAACTTCCCTTTGAAAGATTTTTTAAGTAGTTTTCTTTTGAAATTAAAAGATGAAATAAAATGTATACTTAATGTATACTTTAACGATAAAATAACTGAAAATAAGAAAACGAAAATAGAAATATTCTGTCGTATCTCTCGCCAGGAAATCTCTTGTCGGAACATACGGAGAATCTGATCACAGGTATCTAGTCGAGATTGAATTGCGGTTCGTAAAGAAGAGCTGGAAAGAGAGACGTTTGGGAAATCGAGAATGAAATTTGTGACAACGTATATCGTCATCGACCAGATGGACATTTGTCTGAGACACAAATGTCCATTCGATGAAACTGCATGTGCATTCAATTTATCAATATTTTCCGTATATCATAGAAATGCCGATAGATATTTTTCTTAACAAGATACGCGAAGCTCGGCATAACTTTGTCTTGGATTTTACTAAGGAATTGTATCATGATGGTTCTTATTTTTGCTTTTTTTAAAAGTAAATGTTACTCTTATAATAAGCTTGAATTATTTTCGATTTTTTACGTTTCTTTCTTATTATAAACTATTCTACTTGTTTTATATATATATATATATATATAAGAAACGTAAAAAATCAAAAGTAATTCAAGCTTATTATAAGAGTAACATTTACTTTTAAAAAAAGCAAAAATAAGAACCATCATGATGCAATTCCTTAGTAAAATCCAAGACAAAGTTATGCCGAGCTTCGCGTATCTTGTTAAGAAAAATATCTATCGGCATCTCTATGATATACGGAAAAAAAATATATATATATTAACTCTAAATAATTTTCTTTGCAAATCTTGTGATATTATAGAATTTTTTTGTATAAACTAACAAACATAAAACGTATGTTTTAATACCAATTTAATTTTAATTTAAGGCAAACTGTTAATATTTATTTAACATTAAAATAATTCCTATTAGTCAAATATTTTATATATATATATTTTTTTTTCTAGTAGATTTAGTATTTTCAATCTCATAATTTTATTCTATTTTACGACAAAAGATGAACAACACGTGTAAAATAAAAGATTTGGGTGCAAACATGTCGAACATGATTAAAACAAATTGAAGCGCTGACGAAAATGCATGCGTCTTAATCACTAAAATCGATAATAAGTCTTTCTGTTGAACGATGCGGTTCGTGATGATGTATGGAAACGCGGAATGGATAAGTGCAGTTTGCACCACGCGCTTGGACGACTTGTCACATTACTCATCCACATCGGATATCCATAATTCATGAAGTTCGCGGTACTCGCGTCTCTTTTTCGTTGTTATTTTTACCGCTACGGGTTTAAAAAGGGTTATCACTCTTCGGTCATACGTTTAATTCTGTCGCTGTGTTATTACTCGATCCATTTTGTATATTATAAGTTATTGTTTGCTATTATGCGATGCGTGTAATCGCAAAATCCTGAAAATGGCATATCTAGATGGAAATATTTCCGCAAATTAAACAATATATAATAATCAAATAATTTAATACTTAATTCCTTCAGTGATAGGATATTATTCGTATTTTTACATAGCCAAATAGATATTAAAGCTTGCCTTAATGATTAAATTAAACAAAATGGCTTGCTTTAATGATTAAATTAAACAAAATTGAGTTAAATGAATTTATATATTTTTATATCTTTTAGGTTAATCTTAGTATGTTAAAATTACATTGTGAACATATTTTTTATATTCTTTGGTTAAGTGCATATAATATCTCAGTATCTGCAGAGATGATTATTTGGAGATAATGAGACAAACATGTTAAATACATATTGTATAATAAGAAAAAACTAGTTAACGATACAATAAATATTAATGTACATATTGAAATACTTTGAAGTAGACTATTTATTTATTATTCTGCATAAAAGTTAACTGAACAATAGAAAATTTATAATTCACAAGTTGTAATTGGCAGCTGAAGATAAATTTGTTTTCCGTAATAACACATTAAATAGATTCGAAGCATTCTAAGTAATGAATTTTGTGTTATATAATTTTACGGCGGAAAGACAAAACTTTTTAGACGTTCGACTCTATTAACTGCACAGCTATTTTCGTTACGCGTTTTTCCAGCTCCGGATGAGCTGACAAATGGTATTGCAGTTTTTAACTCGACGAATTGTCGCGGTAAATCTCGCTTCCCATCTTAACCACTTTCATGTTTTACTCACGCCTGTCGCCAGCAATTTTAGAACGATGCATTTTTGTGAGCACATTAATAAAATACTTGCGCTTAATTATAAATTATTTCCGACTACATGATTCGTTGAAATTATTCCTATTATGCATACTCATTACGTCTTTAATTCAACTTCCATTATACACTGATGTTGAGAGAAAGGTATGTGTTACTATAATTACATGGGCCATAATTGTGGTTACTGCTATAATGTTAGTAATTACAATTGTTTACGGTTTTAAAAAATATAATTGATACTGAAAATAAATTATAGTTAAATTATAGAGTAATTGCAATTATTTTTATGATAATAACAACTATATTTATTTTTTTTAATAATTTTTTATGTCAATTATATATTTTTTTGATAGAACTATATAATTATTATTAAAACAAAAGTAAGAATTAGCTCATATTACGCAAAGCAAAAATATACAAAAATTCGGTCAATAATCGAGCTCGTAAAAAGATATAAGATTAAATTTATGAATAATACAGTTATTTAAAAAAATTATTATTACTAACATTGTAAATGATAACCATAAATTATGATAGAATATAATTATAGTCGCAATTAAATACCAAAGCTTTTCTCTCAATGTATTTAATTACAAATAAGTGCTTGCTTTAAAAATAAAAAAGATCTCGATACAGCGAGTAAACTTATGTGCAATGGGTAAGCTCGGAGGATTACGAATAGACTCATTAGTTTATGCGACTGTAAGTGTTAATACGACTATATGAGACGATAGGAGACGCGAGTATGAGAAACAGCTGCGTTGCGGTTTCATTAACGCGGCAACCCTAATCTAATCCTTTACATTCAGAATCTAATAAGACACAAGGAGAGAAAGGAAGGAGTTTAACGATCCTAATCCCTATCATCGGTAGATTACATTCACACGCGCAGGTCGGGTTGCGCTGCCTGTTGACGCAATTTGATCGTTTCACTTGTTCAAAACCGCGGCTTTACGAGCCTGTAAAGCGTTTTCCCGTCTGGCACGCAATAAATAATAAATTCTCGCCTGTCGTTCGCATAAGTTCGCACGATTGCTGCTTGGATAAAGCCGGCGCTGTTTAATTGCAGAACACCTCAGTGTTGTGTTCCTTATCGCTATGGAGCGCAATTTTTCTTAATTTATCAGAGTCGTAACTCTGCGATGATTAATACTTTTTATTAACACTTCGGTACACCGACGGTATACACAGCATAGTTTTTGTACTTCAGATGCAAAAAGTAGAGAGCCAAGACGAAAGAAACATAATTAGCTTTTCTCTATTTTTCTCGTACTAGATTAAAGAAATATGGTTACTTTTCTCAAGTATATTGTTTTTGCAATTTAAACAATTAATAAAAGATAGAACATTCTTGAACTTTTGTGCAATTCTTAAACAAAGTAAATTGAGATTAGCAACTTTGTTATCGAAATATTTTTGAGTTACAAAATGAGCGAAAAATAATAATTAAAAGTATAGCGTGTTGTCATTAATAATAAATATTAACGGCAGTAAAAAAAGAAAATGGGAAAGTTTCAAAAAATAAAACTTAATTCAAGACACAAAGTGAAAACATTAAAATGCATGGGCAAAAGAATAAAAATAAAATCTGTTTTATACTACCGGTGCGGAAGGCATTTCTTTTATGTATATCATAATATGATTTTCGGGGAAGGAGGGAGCAATATTTTATATGTTGCTTTGTGTTTAGAATGTTTTAGTCGTAGGAATTTCATACCTCCAGATATGGCAGCGCTCGCTCGCATTCCATTGCTCTCGTCTTCCTAATATTCCCGCGAGTATTGTGTAACTCTTGCGACCGTTTTCTACGTCTCGTAAATCTCATGTATTCGATATCGAGCAAATGTCGTTCACGTCTACCAAATTTCATACGTCAAGTGATATATTCAAGTGATATTCCCGCCGGGCACGTTTATCACTGCTGCATATTGCATTTCATCATTTGGATTAGATGTCCGCAAAGTTTTTATGTTAATTCACTTGTCGTAAAACAGATTGTGTCGGGATCATGCATATAAACTGGTCGGTGTGCTAGCGAGCAGAATTTTTCATTTATCCAGCAAGAGAATTTTCTTATCTGCAGCCAATATCACGAGGTATTCTTGATTTCAAGACTTATTCTCATTACTATCTTTTTTTTTTATAAAAAAAGATTATTATTATTTACATAAAATAAAGTATTTGCTGCATTTTATATAAACAAAATATTGTTTCACATCGCCGTATTAATTTTAGGGCGAAGGAACAATATGATTTATAAGAAGAACAAAATTAAGAAAGAAAAATTACATATTTTATTATGTTTTAGAAAGTCAAAAGGATTTTAATTAAAAATTTAATTATAAAGTTACACTTTATTATTTTTATCGAAAATAATTAATATTTAGTTTAATTAAAAACTTATATAAAAATTGTATTGTATTATATTGGATAAAAAAACTCAGATTTAGTCTTAGAATTTTTTCGATGATGGCAAAACTGTGTTCCGATTTAGAAACGCATTGTTTTATTCAGCGTTAGTATAAGTACGTAGTTAGCGCATTCTAGAATTAAACATCTTCAAAAGTTATGTATTCTTTTGGAAATAAGACTTTAATGCCGCAGACAATTCTTCACGCGCTTACTTCGTGTAGGTACGTCATTATTTTTACGCGGACGGAATTTTCATTGGGGATATTCTTGTCGACAGGGACGTGTACTCTATACCCTAATTTTTCAGTCTTTCGCTCGTTATGCTGCAGTTACACGACGTAAGTTATGACACGCTGTTCGCGTAGTAGAACGTGAAAATTTATGACGCGATCGTATGGCCATTGGTTACTAGCCCGGCCCGGACCCTGTCGACAATTTATCAATAAATACCAGGATGCTGGATAGTAGGTATACGAAAGTTATATTAAATAAATCGACAGGTGGGCGCGGAGCGATGTCTGATACCTATAAGGTATTTTATGCAAAATGCCTGTGATCCGAAAACTGGACTACATATCCGATCCTACATGTGTATTTCACACGTATTATTTTGCATTCTATGCATAATTCCGATGCGCGCGTACAGCGTATATTGAAAAATTTGCAATTTCTATAATCCAAGAAATTTTTGTTTTACTTTTTATAGCTGTAAAAAACCTCTCACACGCGTCAGATTTAAATTAATTGCTTATTGCTTGTTTTAAGAGTGAAAAGTGAATGTCTAAATTTTTATTTACCTACATATTTTTATGGAAATGATGCAGAATAAGATAAAAAGTTTATTTCCGTCGGTTTCCTTGCTTTTGATATTACAATAGTACGAGACGTCTACAACGTAGATTTCGTTCACTTTTGATAAACTTTTACTCTATATTGAGAAAGAAAGCGTTTATTCGCCAGAATAATATCAGATATAATCAGTATGTCGTATTCTATATAATTAAAATAAACGTAGATATGTTTAATTAAATGTTATTTAATATATATAACATACGTTTAATTGAATTTTCGAATCGATAAACGTGTTCCTACGATTTAATGCGCGATATGCAGATAACGTTCCGGCAATCGATTAGAATGTCGCGTGGTGCTTGACAAACAATGTTAAATATTTGTTCGCGAGTCGTTTAAGCATACCAATTGTTCCACGCTAATATTTTTCGCGACTACGGACACGCGACATGCATTACTGCCTTGTTTATGCGACCGCTGATTCAGCGTCGTGTTTGTCGAGCGCAAATTACGACAGGAGTGCCGCTTGTTAAGTTGAGGATTGTTTCACCTGACGGCTCCGATGGAGTAGTTCATGTTGTACTAAATAATAATATTTATCGGCTCGCGACCAAGCTTATATTGATTTTGCACGCTAGACGTTGGTATCATCACGTTGAGGTAATCATCGAGAGAGCTGAAACACCTGTACAAATTTTCAAGACGAGAAGTTTGCTGAAAAACGATCTACTTACGAGTTACCAGATTTGTTTCTCTCGTGTAAGTTATTTATAGCAGAGAAACGTCTTCCTTTCTGTGAATTGTTGAATTCTCGGTAGGTATATCGAAAAAGTTTTCAAGAAGCCGCATGAGTTTCAAATCCATTTCAGAATTCTTTCGATATATTGTATGATAATTTGATTGTATATTTTTCTAGATACTATAGACATAAAATATATATGCTTTCCTAAGAAAACTTCTTATTTTAAATTCAAGGTTTTAAGTTCAAGATTTGAAATATGTACATTAATACTTAATACAGAATTTTACAAGCAAGATGGTCCAACGTAAAGTTCGCGTGAAACTGGTCGGTAAGATAAGGAGGAAAAAAAAGCGATAGAAAAATACAACGAAATTCGCCTTTTAACTAATTGCGAGTGAGCTTCACGTTGGATCTCTTCGCTCGCAAAAATTTGATTTCAATTAACATGTCATTGCTCGATGTTGAGTCTTGTAAAACTGGTACGATACCAAGAATTTCTGTAGGTTAACATGATTTCCCGTCATGCTGGATTATGCACAGCCGTGTCGTATCTCTTATAATTAACGATATTCTCTCAACGACACCAACAAAGAGTCATAAACGTTTTTAGCAAGGTTGCGTTGAGTTTAGAAATTCATGGACGGAGCAAAATTCTCATACACGAAATGAATTTATGTAAGGTGATATAAACGTTAATATAAACGTTATAAGCTCATAAATATTAAATGTAACAATCATAAATTTGCATTCAATATTATGGAAATTTCGGAGGTTTCACGTCTGAAACGATAGTTTTTGATACGTTTCTGTTGTAATTAGTAACAAGCCTTATAAGTTACAAAATTAAATACAATCAATCGAACGAAATATTTATTCAAGATACATTAACGCTGTGAATTCATGTCATAATAAAAAATCATAGTTATGAAGGTTAAATAATTTTTAAGACTATTCAAGTAACGTGTAGGATCTCTGCGATCACACACACACATTTTAAGGAATTGTTATTTTACATTTTGATCTCTATTTTTCTTCTTTTTTGACTAAGTTTGTTCACAAGCTTGTTTATTTAATTTATTCCGAAAATATTCATCAAGAAAATTTCTCTGAAAGATATTGTGTTCCTTTTGCTTATTGTATAGAGCAGCGTATTCAAAGTAAGAGAAAAATCGAAATTATTTGTGGGGATTAATGTGGTGATTTATAAGGATTTTAGATAATGTAAATATATTTGAAAGAATAAATTAAGTAACCGAAAGTAAGTTTTATTATTTAGTTGTAAAATATGAAAAATTAGAATATTAATTGCAAGATGTTTATCGATCCGTTGTTTACTCGACGCGTACTTGTTACTGCTTATATTTTGCTATTTTTTAGTAGATCTTTAAAGATTAATTCAACAAGTTTTTTCTGCCTCATATTGATATTAATTATACTGCTTTTTCGACGAATGAGAAAACATTTCCATAATATAAAATTACCTCGATATTTATTCAAAATTGAACGTAAGCGCATCTTAATGCATTTATAAAATTGCTTTTTGAACGTATACATTTTCATAATTTTATTCGAATATTTTATGGTGCTTTCATCCAAATAAAAAATTATATAATGATACCGGTACAACATTACAACCTTCTGCAACCGCAAAAAAAATTTGAAAACTGAGATGAAAATATAAACAAAAGAAAATAATGAAAGAACATTTTTAAAGAGAACTAAAGTATTTTAATATCTGACAATTCAATAGGCGACGATACGATTAAACATGATGTGCATTGCAGGTGTACGTACATATATAAATGCGATGTAACTGTAATAATAATCCATAAAGGCGATCTAGTATTCGCGGTTTGATTAAACATAATACACACCTAATAGGATTAAAAAAGCGTACTGCAGATATGAATACTGCAGTCAAGATATTTTCTGGAAGCGGCTTACGAACGCACGTCAGGAACAGAACGGAAAGTCCTTAGCCGTGTTCCGTGAGATGAATAAATCCGTACACGCGGGAAACGGAAGATGTATGTATGTGTTACGAGAAAAGAGGGAGGCTGTCGTCGAAACAAATCGAGTGTGTCGCAGATGCAATTTTCGTCAAGAATACGTATCTCCAGCATTCCTTGCTCCTCGTTTTCTCATTCTCTTTCACTGTCTTTCTCTCTCAATTTATCTTTCTCCATTTCTCTCGTGACTCTCGAGTTGAGCTAGCGATCGAGCATTCAATGATGTTCGTTGAAAGTCATTGGGTTGCGTTAATGTTTAACGATGGCATCCTGCACGTCGCGTTGCTCTTAAGTTGATGGTACAAAATAATCTGACTCGCGACAAACTTAAGTGTTTCCGTTGTTTGCATCGCGATAGCTGTGTCGTGTCGTCGAGAAATCTTTCTATGCTTCCGAAGCTCTCTTTACTGCATCGACCTGGTGTCCGGTGATAAGAAAGTCAACAAAAGTATCACGTAAAGAGTGCGGCAGTGTTTGTGACAATTTGGAGATGATTTCGCGTGTAAAACTAGGTCGAAGGTGCAGAATACATTTTTCTTGAGAATTCCCGCAGAAATTGCGGCTTTGAGAGTCGAAAAATTTCAGATGAATTTCAATATATTTCAGACTCAATTATTAAAATGTAGAACGCTGAAATATGCAAATTTATAACGAATATCGATCTCCGTCATATTTTTATTAAAATTAATCCCGTATTTTCCATAGAATAACGCGATTTTATTTTTTCTCACGGTATAATATGAACGCGCTGTTATTTATTTGTTGTATTTTCATTTTAAATAGCAGATAAAAAGGTCCAATATTTTAATTGTTTATTACGTCCAAATATGCTTATATGAATATTATTTATTCTGATATTTACAAGGATTACACCGTCTTTCTATGAGAATTAGTTAAGGGAGGGGTATAGTTAATTCGGTCAAAAGAAGGCATGTTTTTATGAATTTTTTTAGGCGCTCTGGTTAGTGCCAGTGTATTGAAATAAAATTATAATAATAAAACTACATCTCAAGAATATTCAGTAAAAATTTGGACGCAAAAAATTAAAAACTGC
>NW_017296266.1:256140-268332 GCF_001594075.2 Trachymyrmex cornetzi
TTTTATTATTATAATTTTATTTCAATACACTGGCACTAACCAGAGCGCCTAAAAAAATTCATAAAAACATGCCTTCTTTTGACCGCGAATTAACTATACCCCTCCCTTAAAGGATATTACAGGATAATGAATTTAATGTACGGTGAGTGGCAGAGTTTGACTTTATTATGCCGAGATAAATCCTTTGTGTATTATACTAGTGAAAGTATGATAACTACAACAAACGATTTCATTAAGAAAATTTCTGATTAATATAGAAATAATATAATTTCTGTATCAAAAGACAGAAATGTAAATTTTTAATTTTTTTATAGCTCAGAGAATATTAAAATATAGGAATTAGATTTTTAAAAAATTCGAAGTTACTTATAATTTATCGCAATTATTCGACTTTTATATTGTGCGCAAGTTGAAATATTATACTCACGTGAAATTAATCGAGGAATTCAGTTTCGCCATTTGTGTTAACTTTCAAAGCTTAATTAGTTCTCTCTATATACACAGCTCTTTATATTTACTTATTGATATTTCACTCTTCAAATTATTATCTCTTAAAAATACCAAAATATTTCCATTTATTCCTTGCTGAGAAGAAAATCAATTATAAATTGATTAAAAATCTATTGAAAAAATACGATATTTAATGTATTTTACATGCTTATTTAACAGCTAATATTAATCGTTGGGTAAAAACATTTAGCTTATTTGCACATATACTGCTAATTATGTAGATAAATTCATGAACTCTGTAATTGATTCTGTATTTGAAATGGTGACGAAGTATGCTCGACAATCAGATATAATTATCGCGTTTCTGGTTTGACTTCATCGCTCGTGTATAATATTGTTTATGGCTCTTTGACTTTCAGCTTGATGTGTTGTCGATATTGCTCCCATTATTCTAATTCAGAGACGTATGAGGCATGCAGGAATGTTATCGTAAATTAGCACATTACTTCGTATGAGCGAAGTTCGAGTAATTTATTTTAGTCCAGTGCGTCATTACCAATCTATCCCAAAGTCATTTCAAATTATCCAAAAGAAATTATAACATAATATGAGTTTAAATTCTAGCCTTATTTATTTATTTAAAAAAACCTTTTATTTGAGATATTATTTTTATCTTAAATATCAACATTTTTAATTAAATCCATACTATTTTTCTTAGATATTAGTATATAATTAAATAATGCAACAATCATAAAGTGATATTTTTAATACTTGTGTAAAGATTTTTTTGCACACGAAAATAGTAAAGAAAGATTACCAATATACCGACATACCACTTGGTTTTTAAACAATATTTCTTAAACAAAAGTAAAAAATAAAACTTTAGCAATATAAATACAATCTAAAAAAATTTTACTACCAGATAGTATAGTAGTTTTTATAATATTGTTTGCAATTTTGCAATAATTAACTTTTTCGTAACATAAGCAAAAATGAGCGTTTAACAGAATGAGCCCCACAACTAACATAATGTCACATATTCCTATCCTTTTTCTTTCACAATCATCTGTAAATACTTACAAGCGGATTTATACAAGATTTTTTAAAATCTTTTCACTTTGATATAAAACGTTTTTTAATTTATATGCATACTTTATGCTGTTTTCCAAGTAAATATGTAACGCAATTTCTTTTCTTAAGGATTTTTCCATAATTACACGATTGCCTTTAGTTTCGATAGGGAAAATTAAGTTAGTTTGATGATCTATCTTACAAACAGGTTGTGTCAGTTTACGCTGCACTCTCCTACTAGTCCTACTTTCTATTTAAAACCACGTTATGAAAAAGAAAGAAAAAAGAAAAAATATAAATAAAACTGATTCAGACAACTACAAACATGTAAAATGATGTAATATTATTAATAATATAATCACTGTTATTTAACTACGCAATATTTGTGTGCAAAAGAAAATCCTATAAGAATTTCATTCTTGTATTTGTAGAATTCGTTTTTAGCTCATGCTTTTGTACAGAAAATAGTTATAAATATGTAAAATCTGAGTTTTTATTTTTTTAATTATCTAAACAGATTATGTTTTTAGTAATTTCAGTATTGATAAAGCGTAATAATCAGTTTCTAAGAAATAAGAGGTGTCTCTTTAGAAGACACTGTGTCAACGGTAACTTTTCTCTCTCGAAAAAAAAAGAAAATGTTATTTACCTATAAATATTTACAAGCATTCTTTTTCATTGTATTTATTTTATGTAAGAAAGGAGATTCTTATTTACCGATAAACTTTCGTTAGAGTGGCACTGCTAAGATAATGGGATCATTTGTTAAAGACTGGAACGCTTCTTAATTATCGGAAGCATGCTGTTACGCGACGCTTTATCTTCTTAACGCAATTAACAAACTAATTATTGCTATCGTTTCCATTTTGCACTTAAATGCGTGTTATTACGACGACGAAGCTATACCACCGCGTCGCTTCGAAATTAATTCGATAACGCGGCATTCGCGCAAATGTCTATCGGTAATTAGATGTTAATAGAACTGTCTGTTTGTCGTTCGACCACGTGTCGTATTGCCTCATCACGCTCTGCTGACGCGCGATCGCGATCA
Source organism: Trachymyrmex cornetzi (assembly GCF_001594075.2). Taxonomy (NCBI): domain Eukaryota; kingdom Metazoa; phylum Arthropoda; class Insecta; order Hymenoptera; family Formicidae; genus Trachymyrmex; species Trachymyrmex cornetzi. The sequence continues at coordinate 258,713 of NW_017296266.1, forward strand.
ACATTACCATGAAAAGTTTCATCTGTGAAACTGCTGACATTATTTACGTGTTCTGCATTTTCACGAGGCCCATTCTATGCACGCCCACGATCGATAATGTTTCGGATGCACGTGATGTTACGCGGGTACATTCTTCCAAAAGCTAAATTGCTGCGTCAGCCCGTATGCCAGCGTTTGATTAAAGTTCATGTATTCGTCGCGTCACTAAGCTATACCTTGTTTAACAAACGAATTTTTTCCGATTGTTTATCCGTAATACGGATTAGCTGCCAATAAAGTTCTTTGTTATATTTTGTCTATTGTTGTCAGTGAAAATATCGAGAAGGTTTACTGTAATAAGTTTCCAATTTTTAATATTATTATAGATTTAATATTAATTTACTTTTAATAATCGATAGAATGTTTGTTTAATTTATTCATAATAATAACTTGAATTTTTTATATTAGACACATGTACTCCTACGTGTTATTTCGAGGATTATAATTAATCCTCAAATCTGCTAAGTAAAATCAGCTTGAAATTAAATAAGAGATAAAGCTTTTACTATCTCTTTGTATTTCTGAATTTTCTTTTTTTCCGGTTGCTATTCTTTTATTACAGATCTTGGAAATTTAAAAGACTGCGTGAAATCACAGAGCTTTTGTTAACTACAATGTTTTTAATGTTGACATCAATTAATTACTTTATCCTTTGTTAAGAATAGAAAAAGACACATAAGATATTTTTTACTTTGTATGTTCTATTGTTACGCTTGGTGACGTTTAAATAGTACTCGACTAAAATTTTAATTAAAAAAAATATACCATTTAATTATCATTAGTACCGTACACTATTATTACACAGTACAAGATTTTGCCAGCGTATTCTTTCTTCCCTCAAGTAAGTCATTTACGCAAATGTGCACCTTTTCATATGATGTGCGTATTACTCCCTCATTTCCTTTTATGTTGCGACGTGATTTTTACTGAAAGAAAAGATTCGTTAATATTTTTCTGCATAGATTTGCATCGCATCTTGGAGAATAGCGATAAATGTTATTTCAAATTGTGATGTTAAGCGACAAAATAGCGAACGAGCGATTTCGAAACTGTGGTTCTATAATTATTTTATAATACAGGATGATTGTGAATATTATTGATACGTTTACATATAATTAACCCTTCGGTGCCACTCTATACCGTTTTGTCACGCATTGATCATATGAGTATTATGTAAAAATATCGCATAAAAATGAACATATTATAATAAATTTATTTTTAATCGAAACGCCAGACATTAAAGAATAAAACAGTAATAAACGAATGTGTGTATCTTTATTAATAAAAAATTATGGTATAGTGAAGTAAAAAAAGCTTTCGGTATGTCACACTAGAAGTAGCATCGAAGAGTTTAGAAGATATTGTTCCCTTACTTCAAAATTAAATTTGAACTTGACAGGAAATTATTGACTAATCAAATAATATGAGCAAAAAAATTTTGTTTAACATGATTAAATTTGGTTTTTGTCATTTTCGTTTCATAATCCTTTTAAATTAAGCTATTCGTTGTTGAATTGTGACGATTTTGACTTTTTTCTGAATTTGAGTTAATGATCGATAGAATAATGTTTATTTAACTCATTCATAGTAATAACTTGAAAATCATGTTTTTTTAGTTGTGCTACTTTTGAAGTAAGGGAGCGATATGTAATCATTTATTCTCGCGCCAGACTCTGATGTTCGATCTATTCTTAGCAAATTCTAGTTCTTAGTTCTTTAATCGTGATATTAATTATTTACCTTTCGCCAGGATTTCTTCTGGGTAACTTCTTTACTTATTTCAAACCGAGTATTTTCACATTTGGCTTCGATCTTTCAACAGAAGAAACGACAAAAAGAAGAGAAAGGGTCTGTACTTTTCTGTCGAGAAAACAATTATTCTCCTAGTCACACCAATTTACTTTCTTTGCGCGACAATATCGAATTTCGCAATTGTCGAGAAGCCATTCCGGATTGTCGCGTCGAACGTGGACAATCCTTGTTCTGTCTGGCACAGGAGAGAAAGGGAAATAGAGAGAAATAAATTGTACCGAGACTGTTTCGATAACGCGGTCGATGCCGCGAAAATGAAAAGACCGAGCAGCTCGTTTGTTATTTATTGCTCGTCGTGATTTGGACCGGTATGAAACGGTTTTTGGGGATGAGCGACGACCTATATCAGGCGTGATTGCGTTAAACCGTGTACGTCGAATATATCTCTTGGTTCATAGGTTATATGAGCAATTTCCGGCTTAGGCGAGATCGTTATCTCGTAGTTATTAACCCTAAACATGTCAATCGCTATTCTAGAAAAAATGTCATTGTTCCTTGTTACCCTTATTTCTTGTCTAAACCTTTTTTCTTTGAACTATAAAAATTGGAAATACTTATAAGGTTATATACCGTAATAAAGTAATTCAAGATAAAATCTGAAAGTTTAACAAGCAGATTTATATTTTCCTTTAGCGAAAAATTTTTGAAAATAAAAATTTATTATAATTTTAAATGTGGACTATACTTTAGTAAGATTTTTGAACTTTTTTTTAACTTAATTACTAATTTATATAATGTCAGTAATCAAATTGAAAAAGATAGATAATGGACCAAATTTATATCCAAAGAAAATATCGACTTCAGATTTAGTCAAAAGATCATCGGCTTGGCAACTTACTTTAACATCGATATCTGTCTATCTACCTTTTGTTTCCTCCACATTGACATAAACGACCTAAATCGATAAAGAGCGCTACCATGTAGCGCGATATTTGTAGTAAATGCATTTCTTTGCACCCACTTTCCTTTCTTCTCCCGTATCCGTGATTTACTGGCTGGTCGTGACGCGTTGTTACAATAGCACCTTACGAGTGACGTTAGTTAATTAGGTCGCTCGTTTCCATTGCGCGCGATATTATCGTGCATGCTTGTTTCATTTCGCGTGATATGCTCGCTGTAAGTTCACTGCGAGTGATGAACTAATTATCGGTTAAGTGTTACAGGGAAATGACATTCCTTCGCGTCAAATTCGCAGGCATTCCCTCGATTCGCGTCACGCTGCAATCAGGGTTGTCGCACGATCGCAAATTGAACGTCTTGACGACAAGTGGTGGCCGTCACGTAAGGGGAATCCGGGCAAAATTAGTCTGTCAGCGTTTAAAAGACGAGGGGTACAATCCTTGGCTCTCTCTTGAGGAAATTAAATAAGAAGGACGTCGACCGCAACCCAGCTCGATCTCACGTTATTCCGGTGCGGTTCCCCTTGAGGACTCCCTTTCTCTCAACGATGGTCCTCCCACGCTCCTTGGAGAACGCTCCTCGGTCTTCCTTTTCATCGTTATTGCTGTGGCACACGTGAGATGGATATCTCAAGAACGTGTCTATATATCGAGTCTTATTTACATTTGCCGACGCTACATTTTTCACTTTACCATGTCGCCGCGGGATCGATTCGGCTGCTCGAAAAATTGTCTCGTTCAATGAGAAACAGGAGAAGAATTCCAGTCATATTCGTTTTTGAATTTTAATAACGTCAGCGCAAATTCGATGGAATTTCGTTTCTCATCATGCAGAAACTGGGAGAATTACATTTTATTTCGTTATACTTTCGTTGTATTTTTTTTCCTCCTCCGAGATATTGAATTTCGCGAGAATGCTAGCATAATGTGTCACAAGTATCTGTTCAATAAGATACAGAGACCCCCTACGTGGTGCGTACAATTTAATGAACTTCGACTTTTAACGAGATTCGAATGTGTAAATCTCTAACATCAGAAATCGATTATAACAAAACCGACAAAGACACCTGCGTCTGACACAAGGGATGTTGATTAAAGCCGGAAGGTTTCCTTTGACGGAGAAGTTTCGAATTTAATCCGTATCTCCATCAGTGATCGAAGTGCTTTTCAGTGAGGCGATATTTCGATCCCAATTGCAAAATTGCTAAATGGTCTTTTCTCTGGTAAAAAATGAAGAGAAATTTGCTTTGTTCTAATTACATCATTCAATTTTTTCAGTATACTTCTTAAAGTTTTTACCTTATTAATATTTCCTATTGTATACTTTTTAATATCAAAATTGCGAACCAAATATTTGGTAAAATAAATATTTGGTTAAAAAATTAAAAACTATTTATATATACATATATAACGAAATTATAGATACCTGTATTCATAGATAATTGTATTTATTGAGTAGTATTTTTTATGCAAGACGAAAACAAAAAAAAGAGAGAGAAATATATAAGGTCGATTAATGCGTGAGATTTTATATATTTTATTTCAATGAAATACCAAATTTATGGATATTTTATTCGTTTCATCATTCTGGGATTAAAGTGGACACTCTAATCCTGGGATGAAAATGAATGCTTTTTCCCCCAATGATTCATTAATCATTTTCCATTCATTGTCAGTGCGCGCAGCTGTGTCTTATACCGTCATAAACAGCGTTTATTAAATCGCACATTACACGTGGGAACATAACGTTTGCGAGACAGGACGCAGGGAGCGGGATAAGCCGGAACAGCCAGAGGAAATCTCGCCGAGGAAATCTCAGGCTTCCGCGTTCCCGGGCGCATCGTGTACGTGCCTGCGCGTGCTCTTACCACTAGCACTCGGATATTCCGACGCAATTACCGTGCTATTTGACGGATTAAACCGCCCCTTTCTACTCATGACTGCGCGAAACTTCGCCCGATATAATTGCGTGCGTGAGTGCACAATCCTAGGCCGTTTAATCGTGACAAATAGTGCAAAATTACGTCTCGGGAAATATCATTGGTGAACCGCTCAACGCCTACTTATTATGCATTATGGTGTATCTTAATGATTAGTATCGCGAGCAATATGCAATTGCCTTGTTAAATCAATAATTATTGAAATTTTTAAAATAAATTATTTATAGAGTTTTAAAGATGCTTACATAATAGTATTAGAGTAATATTAAATTGCTTATCAATACTACGTATCATTTTTAGTCTAAGATTGTGTTTCAAGAAATAATCGTACAGCTTGCTTGAACTGGAAATTATAAAATTTACACAAAAATATAATTATTATGCACCAAGACCCACCTTGATCAAATGTGGTCTATTTTATTCATTTTTGTTATTCAAATCTTGAAACTTGCCGACAAAACAGAAGGAGATATTTTCCGGAAGAAGCGCATATTGATTGCCGCAATTCATCTTTGATTCCGATACTTATATTCTCGTAAGAAATTACGAGATCTCCCTATTATCATTTACATGTTTTTCTCTATAATAATTACGTTGAAGTGGCACGTGGAGTGATCGACTCGGGAATTTTAGTAAATAGAACCTTTCAGGCTTGGTGTTTTCTCCCTTTTTCTCTTTTGAATATTCATGTACAGTAATTTCTGTGTTGCAGATAGCGAAACTGTTCTCTTACACATGGACCATGGGTATCTTTCTATGCAAAGCGGTGCATTACATGCAGAGCGTGTCGGCAATCTGCTCGGTCGTCACCCTCACTGCGATGTCGATTGAGAGGTGAGATTATTCCTGCTGTACTATTCCTACTGACGATTGATTGTACGTCATGGTTATTATGATCGTATGTAAATCGCAAGCGGGTCAGTTGAGTATCGATTATATTAGAAAAGGATTTACGAACGTTCAAGAGTCTAATACGAGAATAATACGTGCTACGATTTGTGTAAAGTATTATGCCATAACAGGGTCACGTAAATCAATCGTGATCGGCTTAAAATTTATATTGAGTATTCTAAAATTGCAGTATATATATATATATAATTGCATATGAGCAAATATGTATTTGTAGCAAGAATATAAAGATTTGATTGCACGGTTCACAAATGTAAATACTCACGTTGCGAATATTTCTCATATATATACTGGATATAAGATTTAATATTTATTGCAGGAGCTTTCTCTCTGTTTGTCCTTTACACATAACATACATCTAAAATCCCTTTATAAATACAATCTAAAGAGAATGTGGTATAAATAATATCAAAATTATTGTACCAAAATTTTTTGTAATTTGTAAGAATATGAATTTTTTGACAAGTACATTTTTTTTGGAGATAATTTGTTCTTCTTTAAATTCTTTTTATCATTAGAACTTAAATTTATTTCATCGTGTGAAGGATCGTCTGGTTGTACAATCATTTCTTGTACTTCCTACGAAAATTACCAGGGCAATTATATACTACCGTACTTTGATATGATTATAATTAATCAAATTTTAGCATTTTACATCTTTTAGTGTCGTGTCACTTTAGTGTCGTAACTTCTTGCATAATTATACTCACGCACACTAGTTTTATATATGTATGTGCACTTATTTTGTGATTTGTAAAGAAATTTTTTAATTAGAGTTGTTTTCTTTATTCTGTTACATATGTGAGTATGTATTTTGATTGCTATATTTTCAGTATTACTAATCTAAAATTATAAAAAATATAATAAAATGTTCTAATAAAATCATAAAAAAATTTATCACAACGCAATCGAACTTCTCGAATAATTAATCGGCATCGTAAAAGAAGTTATAATAAATTCGACTTTAATTCAGTTAAAAATTTTTTTTTAAATAGAGGATTTGTGAAATAATACAACACAATTGGTTTATACAATTTGATATAATTAATAAAAAAAAAAATAAAAATTACTTCGAAATTTAATATGCAATTTGGTTTTAAACAACAAACATTGTACATACAGATCGCCGCTGGCAGTGTAGTGTAGATGATAGAAATGTGAACATCATATTTGCTCACATAAATTGCCATGAAAATGTCAGAGATGTACTTTATAATTCGATATCATATGTTGTTATCAAAACATAAAAAAGTAAGCAAAAATAAATTTTTAACTTTCGAATAAAATCCTTCTATGAAAAAACATTTCATATTTTACACTGACTTTTAAATTACGTAATTTTATGGTAGTATTAACTAACATATTGCAGAGATAAAATTTCAACATTTAATTGGTAAACCCAGTTTTAACTTAATCCGCAAAATATTATTGTGAGCCGTCATATTATCACAGATAATATTATACGCAGATAACATGATATTTTATATAATATCATCGAAAATCTCTTTCATTCTCTCTTTCTCTCTCTCTCTCTCTCTCTCTCTCTCTCTTTCTTTGTTACACATGATATTAGATTCTTAAAAAGAGCTTGGGAATATCGATATCGTATTTTAGAGTATTCCAAGTATTAAAAAAAAAAACTGAAGGAATTGATAAAATAGGAACAATACAAGAGTTTGCAAGATATATCAGAATCTGTTACATTGATCATTAAAAATGTGTAAAAGGAGTCGTAATTAATTTTAATAATTCTACATTAATATTCACAGTGTTATAGAAAATTTTGCGGTAATTCTATCTGAATTTTTCGTCGTTACATTGTATAGCTATATTGTTTCGTATCAGTCAAAAAGAGCTGTATTGAAAGAACTGACCTAGCAAGAAGAAGAGAGGGTAGAAGAGACCATCGTGTCGGAAGGAACCGTACTTCCGGTCGCGAACGGGCGCCTCTTTTATTTCGCTTAGAAGACGTATTCATCCCACGTAACGATCTTTATGCTCTTCCTTTTCTCCTCTCTCTCTCTCTCTCTCTCTCTCTCTCTCTCTCTCTTTCCCCCTCTTTTTTCCTCTTTCTCTCGCTATTAAATGACGACAACGTGAACACTTTGAAATTGAATATCCATCGTTAATCTGAGAACTTGGCGCCGCCCACAGAGCAACTCATGGCAATCGCTGGTTTGATGTTTGCCCCTTTTTGGCCTCGCGTTATCCTCGTGAACCTGAAAAAAAACGATAAAAATAATTTTCCACGGTTTTTCTTGCATGCCGTCTCGGGTTCCGACGCGACGCCGTCTCGCGGAGTTAAATAAGATTACCCGAGACATCCCGACGATTGAGATGCTGTCGGATGTACACGGTAAGATTAATTATGCAACCTCGGCAAACGTCTGGCATGGTTATTGCATTTTCGTGAAAGAACCGCGGAACAATTGTAGCAATTACAACAGGCGCCACGGACGCTTAGTAACTCCGCTACTTGGCGCTAATCCAAGGATGACAATCTTGCGACTCTCGCGAAAGAAAAGTCTCGAGTATGGGGTTTCAATCTTTTTTTCCGGACGTATTCGGGTCATTCTGCCTAATAAATATGTAATTTGATAATAATCGTTTCTAAAAAATACCTTACTTGAGCTTTCAAGTGGAAAATTGAGTTACAAGACCGTTTTAATCTTCTTTTCATTGTTCTTTTATCGGATTTCTTCTTTTTTTTCGCTCTTTTCTCTCTTTCGGAGAAATCCGCAGCGGTGTTGATGAGATTTTACTTAAAGGATCTGAAGCACTTTATATAATTCTATTGCTTTAATATTATTACAAAGATTGATCCTTGTTACTGGTATTTAGAAAGTAATGGATTAAAGCGTAGATTAACGTAATTACCGTTTTGTTTTGCGCAATTCTTTCATGTAGTGAAAAACTTTCGAGATAGTAGGTAGTTCCATAAAACACTGCGTATTCAGCTTTTTTTTCGGGGGACGAGAAAAAAGCAGGGAGAAGAAGACTACGCAGTAATTAAAGCGACTTTGCAAAATGAAACAGTAAGTTTCTACGGTGTCAGAATCCGATTCAACCCAGTTTCGTCTTGAGTTTCGAGACTCATAAATCTACTGGCAGACGGAGATACTTCTTTTATTTATAGTGTTCGCTATCGAGCCAACTTCGCAAACACTTTCCCGTTATGACTCGCTATGAAATTGAAAAACCATTATTTCCCCCTTTCAGTCTGATTTACGCTTGACTATGAAAACTACCGGGATATTTGTATAAAAAGAAGTACTAATCACGAGATATATTTCTAATAATAATTTTTTATATATTTTTGACATATTTAAATATTTGCGATTAAAATTCCTAATATTATATAAATTATTTTACGTGAAATTTTGTAGATGTCTCAATATTCAGTAATTGAAATGATTTCAACAGCCAAAAAATCAATTTCGAGTTTTTTTTCTTGAAAATTGAGCTTATCATTACATTTAGAATCATGTGTTCTAGGATACCTTGCGCGCATTCAGTCATAATTGTAATTTTATTCTTTAAAAGCAATTTTCTCGATATTTGCCCGTAATTTAACTTGCAGCGCACAAAAGGAAACCATCTCAAATAGATCTGTTGAATATCGAGCACAACAATTAGATCGCGCATAAGTAGCTTAAAGAAGCTTACTTAGCCTACGTTCATTAGTCTTGGTAAGAGTCTAGTAACGTGACGCAATCAATGATGGTACAAGCGAAGTCAAGTACAAGGAATATGTTCACGAGTATTCCTAATCGATCGTATTTTCCTTCGTTGATGGCTCATGTAGTTATTCAAACGAACAAGCAGACTCGATGTGTATAAGGACTGTTTTGCTGTGACATCTAAATTCCATTTATCTGTTTCAACAACGCAATAAATACGAGAAACATTTTAGATAAAGGACCCCGCACTATAAGTTATGTATATGAAAAATTAGGTCCTGATGAAATGTGTTAGTTTTTAAATATAATATAGCTTATATTGTGGGGGGGGGGGGGGAAAA
>NW_017296266.1:268858-289629 GCF_001594075.2 Trachymyrmex cornetzi
CGAAAGAAAAAATATTAGATAATATTTATAATATTGTTATTTTGAACAGTGTACTCATATGAACTACTGTAAATATTGATTATCTTTAAGAATGACTATTTATGTAAAAATGCACTATTTATCAATAGTTGGAGAAATTATGGCCTATGGTCATCTTTTCCGTATGGCCATAATACCCTAGTTTATACCCTACCATAGTTAAAAAAATTATTTATTATTAGAGGAAAGGCCTCTATTATGAGATGTAGGGGTTCGTTTTGGGTAAATGCTAGAAGTCTATAGGCAGAATTTAAAAAAATATTAGGTCATTTTAAAGGGAATTTAATAAGCTTTAAAATAACGTTAAATAAAATTTTATTCAAATTCCATTATTTTTTTTTAAATTAAAGAAATGTAAAAAGTGAGCAAATCGCAAAGTCAAAAAATTGTGCTCCTAATATGAGATACCCCGAGAAATCGACAGTAAAACTCAAAGTCATCAGTATTGTGTGTAATTAAAAAATTTTATTTAATGTTTCTAAAATACAAACAAACACAGCCAGCGTGCGCGAAAATTGAGCACGCGATAAATTATACCTAGAACTCGTTTTCAGGTAGTTGGAATCAAGCATCCCAAATATAGGCACTCGACGTTCATTCCGGTTGTCTTTTTTATTATTGTACAATACAATAACATTTATACTTTAGGAACGATTTTCACTATAACACATAGGAGCATGGGTTATTTCATATTAGAAATACCTTGGGTCTTATATTACGATTTATTGTTTTACGGTCATCAAATCTAACTTCTGTAATTAAACAATTCAACATATTCCATATTTTTCTATTAGTACGACCTTACTCTATCACTACATGAAGAATTTATTACTAAATATTTATTTATTAAATAATAAACAAGGTTTAAATGCTCATCTCAATGAAACTTGAAGACATACAAATTCTAAAACCTTGTTTTACAATGACCACAGGCATGATATAATAATGATTTTTCTACTAAATAGTTTTTAATCCAAGAGCAATAAATTCATGGTGGAACCAATAGATAGCGTTTATTAGTTTAGCAAAAACGCTATCTCATATTAGGCGCTTATCTCATAATAGGGGACTTTCCTCTAAATTTTGTGTATATAACATCTTTTGTTAAAAGCTATACACTGTGAAAATTAACTCATTTCATCGAGACTTAGGTTGTTTTAGGAGACACGGTCGACATAAATATCGTTTTATTTTTGTTATTCATTGAAACAGATAGAACGACATTCGCATTGATTGTGTTTCTAAAAGGAAAGCAGCCCTAATTTTTCGTATAATTAGTATGGAGTTCTTTCTAATAGAAACACTCTTCGTGTAATCTCTAAAAGTGATAGTTATGAAATGGAAAAGTGATAAATTTTTGAGTTGTTTGAGTTATTATCGTCGAATGTTGTGTCAAGTTAATATGTCGTGTCTTACCAAAGATGTATGTGCTGAATAAACGTATTAGAACTCTAAATCGAGTAAATTAAAGTAGTTGCATTTGTGTCTTATATGATATTAACCCTTACCGTACCATCTACAATTTGGTGCCTCATTCATACCAACCAGGGTCACTAGAATCTCTTCGTTTTTTCACCTCTTCAAAATAATTCAAAAAATCTCTAAAAATTCACCAACATACTTCCAACTTTCTAGAATAAATATTAACTTTTCATTTTAGAAAATAATAAAATGTACTATAATTTGTAATTTATAACCAAAAGATTCGTAAGTTGGGAAAAAATGGCATTTGATTTAAAAAATTATAACTTTTCATAATAAATGAATATAAAAAAATCATTCCAGGGTTTTGTAGTTTTTAGATATGAAGTTATGAAAAAAAAATACTAGAACTTCGAATTCTACAAAAAGTTGAATTATTTGAACACATGAATATGAGTAATTTTCAGTAAGGGACATATAAAAAAATTGAGTTAAAATGCGCATTTTTTTATTTTGTCGTAAAATAATGTATTTTTTCATTAAAAAAATGTAAATTTTAATACAGATTTAGATAAATATGTAAAGAAAAGCGTGATTTGCCTCTTCAGTTTTATCTATTTTGTCTAAAAAATAAATAATTCTTTTAGAAAAAAAAATGTTTAATGAAAACAAATATTCAGACATTAATTTAAAGTGAAAATAGAATACTTATAATGATTTTGACACAATTTTTATTTTCACAAAAAAGCTAACATCGTATACTCACAAGGGTCACTAGTGTCTCACGTCGCCTTAAACTGCACGTCAGTCATAGGCAGATTGATGGCCGGGGTTGCACCACCGCGCACAGATCCCCCTCATCACAAACTTTTTTTACGCGGCAATAACAAACGCCGGGTTGACCGAGCTTGCGAGAAACTTGCACGAACAGGAATCACTCGATCACTAGTTACCCATATTAGTACGGTAAGGGTTAAAAAATATATCAAATACGAGAACGCCATCACAGTCAAAATTAGATGTTTCGAATAATAACACATATGTATATTCTTTGTTAAATCAATTTATTTCAGATATGATTGCGCGCCGATAATTTTCGGGTTTTCAACACAGTCCGAAACGCTAATAATCCCCACTAAATTAAATTAGAAAAACTGTAAAGAACTTATTGCGAAAAATATTACCCATTTGTTATAATATATATTTTTTTAATTTATGAGACTTGAGTATTTTTAGTATTTATTCTTTTTATCATTCCCATTCCTTAATATCGAAAAAATATTCCTACCGTATGCAGAGTTCGTAAACAAGACAAATATTATTGAAAGATGTTAGGAGTATCAGTGAAAGTTTACCGGTACTTTAAAACGACTGGTTCAATGTCGTTATTTTCTCCGCGATGCACACGGAAACTTGATCCTGTATGAAATATCGATAAAGAATAACTCGCGCGACGTTCCAGACATTTTTAAACCTAATTTTCCTCTGCTAGAGAAAATCGTCGTTGGATCGCAAAAACGATGTTCGTATCGACGACAATCTCGCGCGGTCATAAAACGCAAATGGTTTGGGCGATAAAAAGTCGGGCGATAGCCTGTCATTCGTTCCATTTGACGCGACTCATTCGCTGCTCTTATCGACGAACTGTCTGATTCTCCGACGCATCGGTCAGAACAATTTGTATTCATGACGAGGATAATATCACCGCCGAAAACAAGGAGGCGGCAGTTCGGTCCTTTCGTTGTACGCGAATAAAGAGACCTGGCGGAAACTGCGACGGAAAACGCGACGGCAGAGTCTGCAGAATGCAACGTAAATGCTTCGGCCGCCTTTCCGCTCTATTACGCGATTTGGTCCTCTATCTGCTCATTATATTTCTGTTCTCTTACATCAGCTGCCGTCCAAACAGGGAGATTTTTTTCCCCTGGTGCTGGGCTTCCCCCGTCCTTTAATTTCTCTCTGATTCGAGTCTCATATTTGTATGCAGTTTTGTGCGGACGATTTTTCCGCTCTCAACTAAAATACAGCTTGCAATAAAATGATCTAATCCGATCTCTAATCCGAAAACAGCTCTTGCTTTAATAATGCTAATACATTCAATTTTGTGTGTACATTGGCTATTATATTTTATTTTTTTAATACTAGATTATTATAGAATAAAATAAATCGCGTGATATTGTTTCTTTAGCGTATATATTTTTTTACATATTGTTTATATTATATCTTTATATAAAAATTTAAAGGGGAAAAAATCATACATATACTTTTTTTATGTACGTAATTTTTAACTTGTTTATCGCGCTGGCTGCCAAGAGAAACTTTTAATGCCTGCCAAGAACATATATAATCTTTGATTAAAGAAATACCTTTAATATTTATAATACAAAATAGTTAATTTCACTTGAATTTCATCTTGGTTGCACAATGACTATCTCAAGAGACTCATTTTGACAAGAATATTGCATTGACGTAGCCTATGAATAAAATGTTGCAAGTTCACTCGATTTTTCACGCCGTTATATGATCTTTTTGAGTCGCGGATTGTTATATTTTTGCTGTAGGCGGAATATTCGTAAAGTACACTCAAATTAATATCCACGCCACAGAAATGCCATTTTGCGAGAAATGTTACCTCGTAAGTCAAGACAAAGCGCTTTGATCCTATGTTTAGAAATGGCATCGTGAAGACCGCGACCAACGTACGAAGCTCTCTCGGAGATACTTCACAGTCGCGCTTTAACTATTTTCTACATCAGTATCATATATATTATAATATTTATAGAAATCTATTTTGTTTTATTTTTATACTTGTTTTCTTTACAACATGCAGTAGATTTAATTGAAACTAATTTATATGCGTTATAGAATATATTTAAAATCCTTAAATAAAATTCTTTAGATCTAAACTATTTCTCAAAATAATTTTGTTACTGTTTCAGGTATTACGCCATAGTGCATCCAATGAGAGCGCAGTATATATGTACCATAAGCCAAGCTCGTAAGATCGTAATCATAACTTGGATAGCAGCATTTCTACTGGGAATACCCATGACGTTTACACAGGTACGGGTGTTTTCAACTTGTGCTCAACATTTCAATAATGAAAATGTTGTTTTTCTTAATTTTTCTCTGTTTTCGTTTAATGCTTTGTTTACATTTTGATAGGTCCGAAACTATAATTACGTTTCAGAATAAACCGTTTCAAGATTAACGTGAAACAATAAAATTAACATAAAATTAATTATGAAACAATTGCAATATTCTACTATGTATTTCTATTCGTGATATTTGTAAAAAACATTTAATTTTCCGTTATTTATACTGTAAAATTTATATCACAGCGTAGTAAAGAAAATTTAAATCCGAACTGGAGAAGAAATATTGTTTTCCACTTCATTTCAAATAAACTCGTATTTAAGGAAGATTTGTAATTACATAAATTAGGTATCAAGTTGTTTGTGTTCCGTATCTGAAATATTCTTTATTTAAAATTCTGATATGGAAAATTTTATTTAAAAAAATGTATGTGCAGGAATAATTGCATACATTGAAGGAGACACCGCCTACCTCTGAGCGATTTTTAAATTGAACGTGATTAATCTGAAACGATGTATCTCTCTAATTTTGTACCGGCACTTGCCATTACAGCGTGTTACTTCTATACTATCGTTTATCGCAACATGGTACTTGGCAATATTTTACACACGCGTGCAATGTGTATCGACGAAATCCGAGAATGATACGCCCCGTAGTTGCACGTCCGATAAAGCTGATACACCCGCTTCGCGTTCACTTACTTTAATGAACAGTGATTTATCTCAACGTTGAAAAGATAGGAATTAAGTAGAAGAAAATCGAGAGAAGACCGACGTGATTGGATTTTCACCTGAAGAATACTTCTCTCGTAATTTCTGGCATCTTCCTAGATAAATGTTCGATGTGTTTATCTTTTCCATTTGAACGTTCTCAGAATCATCGATGGTAGCTGGAAACATTGTAGTTGGTATTCTACACTACATTTAACGTAGTTGTATAATGTATAGATTTTAGATACACTACATTTAATTTGATTTCCAATTTTAGTTGTCTGAAATGAAGATTCGTGCAACGTTACCTCGAATTAATCCACGTGAGTTAAATATGGAATATTAACAACATCTTAAATTTCAAATATATTTAATTTTTTTTAAGTTTAAACTAAAAATTAATGTATTTAGAAAATTGTTTCATTAATTAAATAGTTTAAATGTTTGTACGATCGAATAATGTTTTACAAAAATTGAATTTACTTTACACGAGACAGAGATTATTTTGCTTGATATTTAATTGTCGTTCAGAAGATTCTTTTTCGATGAAAAATACCTTTTTGTGCCCTGAGTATAAGCTGGTTTCATCTTTACTTCACTTAGGATAAAAAATATCGGTTATTATATATATATGTATATACGGATTGTACGCGATTTATTTGTGGCAACTTTTTTTATTCCAATATTATCCCAATAATCCTTCAATGACGTCGGAAATAAACTGATTGTAATCGTGACGCAAATCGGGATGTGAAATCAATTTTCTACAGGGGTGCACATAACATTTTCGAGTTGAGGTTCACCGGAGAACAAGTCTCTTATACGAGAAATTCTTATTCTTATGAGAAAGTAAACGAAGGATTGAAGGAAATGAAATTTTTGCACACACAGGCTTGGCATAAAAGTTATGAATAAAAAGTTGAGAATAAAACGCAGTCAAAGAGGAAATGCGTCTGAAATAAAAATAGTTTCTTATTCTCCGCGAAGCATTAACGAATTACAAATTACAACCGTAAAGACAAATAATTTAAATAACACACGATGCATGCTAAAATATACCTTTTTTATTAGTGTAGTGTCGTCATAATTTGAAATAATGAGAATATTTTAATTTCTTGTACTTGAAGTACTTATCAAATATTATATAATACAGATCTTTTCTATGATTTTTCTTTGAATCTCTCGTTAAAATATAATTAGAAAGATAACGGATCCCTGTACAAGATGTTCCCAGATTTTCTGTAGAACTTTTAACAGTAAAATAGGGCGAGGCTATTCCGTCAGTTTCAATTTTAAAGTAATATGAAGATTTAGGAATAATATCGCTTTGCAGTTGACGTGTTTGTAATTACTTTATACAATCATGATTGCTTTTTGAAAGCACAACCTGTAGGTAAATATTCAATATATGTGCTGTTCAGAAACATGAACATTATCGCGAGAAATGAATGAAAAAGCTTTACTCTTAACCTGTGTTTTATTTATGAGCTTAAGAATGAGAAACATTATATAAGCATAGGTTCTAAAATGTTTTATTAAAAAGTTATAACAAAAATATGAAATATGTAAGAAATATTACCTAAGGTTGCATTTGAAAATGCTCATGTTATTGCAAGCTTGACAGCGATGTAATTTTGAATTTTTTTTTTGTGACGGTAGAAGGGAATCTTCACTGAATATCAGACTGTCAAGCTTATATTCAATGAAGGTTTCCTCTACCTTCACAGAAAAAGATGATAAATTCAAAATTACATCGATGTCATATTTGTATTGACATGAGCGAACGACATTTTAAAATGTAAACTTAGGTAAAATTTTTTATTACATATTCCATATTTTTGTTATAATTTTTTAACAAAGCATTTTAGAATCTGTATTTATATAATACTTATATGATTCCGTATTTATATAATATTTTTTTTATTTTAGCTCATAGAACACTATTAAAGTCTGTACAGAAAATCTGGAAACACCCTGCATATTTTACCTGAATTATTATAAACCATCAGCGATAATAGTAATGTTTTTGAAATTCTTTGTTGAAAATCTTGAGATGAAAATCCTTTACTTCAATTAGGATTTGACTTGTCACTCACTGATATTCTTCCGTTAACAAGGAATTATGAGTCTTTCACAATTTCTTCCATAATTTAAATCATTCGGAAATCCTAGTATGCCATTACAATTCTTGCGACACGTTGAATGGATGAGATTCTTCCTTCGATTATATCCAAAAGAGAGTCATGTCGTAAAGGATTAATAAAGCGCGGAGGCGGACGGCTGATCCTTTTTACGGGGCCTTGAAATAAACGACAAGGGAGCAATGAAAAGCTTTCATATACCGGCGGAATCTTATCACCCCGACATATGTAAATGCCCGACATATGTAAACCCTTAAAACGAGTAGCATGTTGCGAAACATCTTTGCATGCCTCGTTACGTCCCGGAGCATGTCGAGGAGGGCACGTGCCTTCGGTGTCTCTTACTTACTGCCTGTTCTTCTTTTCAGACACACAAGGAAGTCGGGGTGAGGAGAATCGCCTATTGGTGCGTTCGCAATTCCGAAGCCGGACTTCTGTGGAGATCTCACGAAGTTTACATGCTCATTGTGGTCCTCGTGCTACCGCTGATCATCATGGCGTTCTGTTACACGAGCATCTGCTGGGAGATTTGGCGCGTTATGAAACGTCGATATCATATGACGTCGCGGCATGCGTAAGCTCGAGATTTTGTTTTCTTTTTTGGACCTCGTGAATTTCTGAATTGAAAGCATTCCTTTTTCCTGATCTATGAAAAGCTAGCAAGTTCAATCGAAAATAAATTTTTCAAGTCCAAAATCACAAAATTCGTATAAATTACTAATGGTCTCAGAAAATAAATACAATTAAAGTTGTGTAGTAAAAAGTATATTGACATAGTATAAAAAGAAGAGAAAAAATAAAAAACAAGAAGGAAAATAGATAGTCGATATTGCTATAAAAATATCAATTGTCGTAAAAAAAAACGATAATGACTTGGAGAAGCTTATCTTTAAGAATTGTTATTTTAGAATTACGGCTTGATGTGCGTTTCTGAAACTGTTTTGAGAACAATATAACCTTTTCAGTTATAATCGATAATTTATCATGAACTATTAAATTTCAGTAAAGTGAAACTATTACATTTTAATAGCGGTAATATCTCGGGAAATATGTAACAAACATGCGTATGGAAATTTAAACGATTGAATTCTCCACTGCTAATTCTACTACGAGCAATAATAATAGGTGTGAATCCGATTGCGTTAATTTATGTGCGATATCCGCCTACCGCGTATCGGACTTGGTAATAATCTATAAATGGGCGCATACACTGCTATTTGCCTTTTCCGCTATAACAGCAATCGAAAACCGTGTTCTCGCTTGGCCGAATGAAATGTCGATTACTTGTCACGGACATCAGTCACGTATCGTAGGCAAGCGGAAGAGAAAAAAGCACTAATTTTTTTGCCATTTCATGGGTGTCCTGACGCGACCAGCAATCTAATATAAATTACAATTGAATAGCCGGATTTTTGGGTGTTGGCAGGTGGAATTCATATCGAGGTTGGATGACGATAATACGGTGAAGAAGATCGCGTTATCATTTATAACGCATTTTATCTCGCCTGTCGCAATAACGTAAACCTCGCGAGATCTCATCGAGATTTATATATATATAGTTGCGAATAACGCAAGCCGTATAAACTTATCGTGATCGACAGGATTTGTACTCTCTTTCGTGAAATAAATCTTGAAAGTTTATAAAGAAAGTTTATAAAGAAAGATAGTTAATCGATGCATAATTAGATAAAAAAAAATTGGAAAGCATAGTGGAAATGTAAGCGAGATAAAAAAAATATATAGCGAGTACGGGTAGTTTTAAAACAATTTTTCTATCAATAATTGTGAACGAAATATAATTAATTTCTTTTAAGAGCAAGTTGTACATTCAAGCAGTATTGAAGTATTAAAACGAGTTTTTCTTTTTGAATTAGATATTTTGCAGAAAAACTTTGAATTCTTGTTGTTTGTTACCATTAATTATATATGTATATACTCACCCAGTAATATTTGACTTTAGTGGGAAGCAAACTTCTGGTAATGGACGCGGTCGCATCGTTCACAGTGTTTCTTTGGGAAATGTGTAGACCGCAGGCGGTTCGCTTGAAATAGATCGAGGGCGATGGGGCAAACGTAATGGCGAATGCATTTACACTTTATGACTCTACTTGATTCGATTCGCCGTCTCCTGCATGTCGTGAGTGCTCATCTTCAGGCAGTCGCTCGATATATTTTAAAATATTTCAAGGAATCTTTGAGGATTTTCCGTCGATGAACGTAGAGAACTTATTTTGAGAAGGATTTTAGTTGTGTTTACGAGTTTAAGTCTTCCATCCATGAAGAAGTTATCTCTTTTGCCCGTAATGCTTCGTAAAATGTTTCGACATGTGCTTTTGCTTAAATGAAAAAAGATTCATTTAAGATTCTTAGAAGACGAGCTTTCGAATTCGAACTGATAAAAATTAGATGGTATATAAGTACACTTATTTGAAGGAAGGAAGAGAAAACTATCTACATCTACATAATTATAAGAAATAAGACAGATTTCGTTTATTTGGAGTTTTTTTTTATCAATTGATGCAAAGATTTCTTCGAAGAATTGATTGCAGGAGAATACATTCTTGTACTATCGATTGCCATCACTCTTGAAACACTATGTATACAGTACAAGTACGCACGTTATTAAATTAACGCTTCCGATCGCGTGGAGAGGTCATTACTTTAGAATATTCTCTGGCTTCAGTACATCGGTCAACTTGGAGAAGTTCTCCAAGATAAAATTACTGTCTTGCAAGATCAAAGGAAATTCCATGGAGTAGAGTCATAACGTAGTTAACGCACGCAATATCTTGCTAAGATGAAAATGGGTTCTTACATGCATATGAAGCGCTAGATAAAAATTCAGTGATTTTTCTCGTAAATGATTTCATATCCTTCGCGTGTATATGAAAAAAAAAGCGCCTGGATATGAAAAGAAAAGCGCTATTTAACTTTAAAAGTAAAAAAAAGATGGGATAAACTATAATCTTTCTATTAAAACATTATTTGTCAAAGAAGTCAGTTGCAAGAAAATTAATATAGTTCTTTTTTTAATATTGAAAGCTAAATTAAAATTATTGAAAGGTTAAAATTGAATTTAAATTAATATTGTATTAAATTTTTCTATTTGTTCGTATTTTTAAAATTTGGTTTTTGAATAATCTATTTTTTTCATCCATTCTCTACAGTCGGCGCAAATAGAATTGACATGCAATGGAGTATGAGGTCCTCGTGCGTATAATCAGAGTGCAAGTTTTAATCTGTTCCAGATTAAATCCAAACAGTGCAGATACGGAATCTATTCCTATGACCCAACGGCAGGGTGGAAACGAACGCAAATCACGCCGGGACGAAAAAGACGAAGAATCACGGACTATGAAGCAGGTTTGATTTAATTAATATTTCCTTGGGAATAATAGAATTTGAGAAAGAAATGGCTATACAAATTTACAAAAATAATTTGGAATTCTTAGTAATTAATTAATTAACACTCTCTTATAGCGTTTTTTATTGGCAAAACTAATGCGCACTCAGTGCACATTAAAGTTGTTGTACACTATTCTAATCTAAATATAAAAATGAGATATCTTAATTGATAAAATATTCAAAATTTATTTTATCAAATAGCACAATAAAATGTATCGAATATTTCACGGTTTAATTCGTTTATATATTTTTATTAAACGTGTATCTTTATGTCGATTTTTGTACAACGGCTTTAAAATGCACTGAGTACGCACTAGTTCTGCCAATGAAAAACGCTATTAAATTACTGAGTTCACTTGTAAAAAAACTTTACTGAGTTGTCATAACAATGTATAAATTTTAAAATTATTTTGAAGAAAAAAGGT
This sequence comes from Trachymyrmex cornetzi, assembly GCF_001594075.2. Classification (NCBI taxonomy): domain Eukaryota; kingdom Metazoa; phylum Arthropoda; class Insecta; order Hymenoptera; family Formicidae; genus Trachymyrmex; species Trachymyrmex cornetzi. The sequence continues at coordinate 280,097 of NW_017296266.1, forward strand.
TTTAATTTTGAAATGGAGTTGTTTAATAAAATTGGGTATGCTTTTAGAGATCACATATTGTAGTCGATACGAAACAGTAGAATTGAAAGTATAAGCTTTAGGGATAGGATGGCCTATGTTAGTGAACAGACTACATTCAGTACATTGTTTAAGTATAGTAGGATGTTCCCTGTATTATGGTTTTAATAAATGTTGAAAAACAGCTCTGACCACTTCGAATGGCTGCCAACAGGTGGTGAAAATGCTGGTGGCAGTCGTGGTGCTGTTCGCCATTTGTTGGGCCCCGATGCTAATTGACAATGTGCTGACTGCTTATGGCTACTTGCCGCGCGTCAAGAGTGGGGTGCATAAGCATCTCAATACCGCGTTTCAGTTGATGGCTTATTTTAACAGGTATGCCTCGGATTCAACTTGGAGATTAAGCGCTGGGGAGTCATTAATTTAAAACTGACTTACACTTACGATGATCTCGTGTTTTACCTGATCAACGTGAAGGTTATTGCCTCCGGGGAGTTGTTCGTGGGATTGTGTTACAAGTAGAAAAATCAGCTTGCTGGCCAGCCGCAAGTTTTGTTCCACCAGACAGATCGCATAGAATCTGTGTACACGATTGCGCCATAAACTAAAGAGGAATTTCAAATATTGATTTATTTCTTAATTAAAGGTTCACATTCAGACGAGCGAAATGTGAATTGTTACACAATTTGCAGAAACGCATTCATTTTTATTTATCGATAAATATTTTTTATATGTATTTTTATCGTGAAGTTTTCGCTTTTGTTTTTTGACATAAAAATGTACAATAACGTTTAGAAATTAAAAATCTACTGTAAAAATCACAAATTGAAAATGGTTTTATTTAAATTTGATTAATATTCATTAAAAGAATCTGTTATTTTGTATTTTTTTAGTTTTGGTTTGAAAGTTTGTTAAATAAAATATTAATAAATTAAAATTATTAAATATGTATGTATTGGTAAGAATTTTACTATTGCCAAAAACAACAAAATGTATGCAGAAAACATAGGAAACTGTTTCACAGTTAAAAATTAAATAGAAGGCAGTATCATTTATCGCAATTCGCAAAGTGGTCGTCGAATACAATAAAGCTGGAAACCTCGGTATATTCTAGATATGCAGCACTATTTCATATTTATGAAATGCTTTCTTTCTACTACTATTGAATTCGTTATGGCATTCCTCGAGGCAAATTTAATTATTGCGTTTTATTTCGTAACGAACGGATGCGCGATGTACATATAACTCATAGGAAACGCTAATATTTTTGCGATATATATGCTGATATCGAAGACGTTAATTTCGCATTGCGTGAAGGAAACTTAATTACGTTTGTCGATTAGCATTTGATTTTTTTCAATGAATAAATATAATTTGTGAGAGTTGCAAAATTTGTTCGTGGTTTGCATGCAATAAAACTGGTATACGTGCATACAATATTGTGGTAAACGCGGTCGAATTACATTAATTTATTGAAAACATTAAATTTACAATTTACAATTGATGTATTTGTATTTCATTAAATTTCTAAAATGCTGCGAAAATGTGTTTGCGCGATATGCGGATTTTGAAATCATCCCTGTATTGAATTGCGACAATGGCGAGAACACGTGCGGCATTATTTGCGCCGAATCCACGATCTCTTTTTCTCCCTCGTGTCGCTCGCTTTTTACATTTCGCGATATAGAATGATAACTTGAATAGCTACCTCTGCAAATACGCCGTGTATCATTTTGATAACGACCACTGATTAGCTTAACAAGTGGTGATGCTGTCAGGCAACAGCGTCGGATGCAATAGATAAATTGCACACTATTGAAGTGATTTGGGTCGTTACGAAAAAACATTGCATTCTCCGCTTCGTGTAATTCCTCCCATCGCTTTTAAAAAAAAAAATTTATATTGCCTTTACCCTCTTCTCTCAAACGCTAATATTCCTATACCCGAGAGAGACTTGGTCTTTTCGAGTGATTTTATATTTTACGTTTTTAATTTAATTTACTCTTTAGTTTTATACACATGTAAAATTCTTTCTGTTATCTTTCAGTGAAAATGAAAGGTGACAGTATCTTCTTTGAGAAGAACCGTTTCTTTAATAAATTTAGCGTGAAATTCTTAGCAACGGAAATTCTCTCTCTAGAATATATTACTTTTTCAAAAGAAATATATGTGGTGTTAAAAAATGAAAGTGTAAATGAATTTATAGAGCTTTCTTATCTTTTTAATTAATATTATATCTAAAATAAGTTTACTTTAATAAATATATATTAATTTGGAATTTAATTACTGAAAAGTTGCATTTTGCTGTATGTAAATAAAATAGCTGACAGCCTTTAATTAAATCGTTGCTGAAGAAGAAATGTGGGATTTGAAAGAAATTCGATAGATTAATGAACAGTCTAAATATTCAATTTAAATAAATATTAGTTGGAACTTTTTTCTCTCGTTAAATGTAAACGAGAGTTTTTGATTGAAAAGAAAGTTTTCTTAATTACCCATAATGGCTTTGCTGTACATTCGACAAGTATTTTATTTCATTCTACAAATAACATCTCTATAATTAAATTCTAACATCTTTATAATTAAATTCTATATCTTTTGTATTGAAACGTTTTTTTCCTTCTAATAATTCTTTCGACATTATAAATTAGAAACTGCTGGAAAAAGGATAATAATACGAGATTAATTATGTAAAAGCTTTTAACAGCTAAAAAATTAAATTATTAATTGATGTGTAAATAAAGTATAAAGTTAAAATAGAATAAAATTGTATCTAAAGGACAGACACGAGATTAATTTTTTATCTTTATGCAAATATATACATTTAAAAAAATAACGATTTTTTACTATTTATTAATTTTTACATACATTATTTTATCAAAAACTTTCTTTGAAAAATATCTGCTTTAAATATGAGTAAACTCAATTATTTTTACATTGAAGGCTGGATCGTTCCATCTTTCTATAAGCTTCAGCTCTCTTATTCTTTTATTTTCTTACTTTTTTACTCTTTTGTTTATCCATTAGATAAATCACGTAGTTTATCTAAGGATCGAGCAGTCGACTTTAAGACATCTAAAGCAAAACTTATTCAATAGAGAAACATGCCCACAATATTTTTGGTTTATGAATGGTTTGGTTTAAGAACCCTATTTTCAGAAGTGCCTCGTTATTTTCTATTTAGTTATAACTGTTATAAGGTTAGCAAAAGTGCATACCCTTTCAAAATTTAAAGCAGCTTCTAACTTTTCTTCATCGAATGGAGAGAAACCTTCGGTGGCAGAGAGCTTGGCAAGTTTCCCGAAGTTCGAGTTGCCTCCGGTATTGGTTTTACGGATATAGACATCCTCATGTGTGTGTCTGTGTGGGACTATCTGGAAAGCCATAATAGTAAGAACGTGTATAATAAGTTCAATACAAGTGGATAAGCTTCTTAATAGTTACAAACAAATTTTGCTTCTATTTAATGCAAATCTCGAAACGCTATAGTCTCTCATCCTTAAATTCAGCTCACCTGTTCTTCCTTTGCTGCAAATGTTTAAAGTTTCACGAAAATCCCTACATTAACCTCGAGAAACATGAAACTTCACATTCAAACGTGAGATGGAATTGCCCATTGTCATTTGGAGGTAAACTTTTATTTCATAATTCTAATGTTACTATTATAATATTATATTTTCTAACCCAATAAATTGTCGCAAATATTCGATGTTGTTGAATAAAAACAATCTAATTTTAACTCTGCTAATTTGTTCAAATATAATACTTACGATCATATCGTTTGGGTTAATATGATTAAAAAGCTTTAAAAAATAAAAAATTTTCATAGAAAAAAGGTCTTACATTAGCAGACAAAGTCATAAAATCATCAGAAAAAATTTTTTTTTAATATGATATTAGTAGAAACTAAATTTGGGTCAAACTGATAGAACATATTAAATTGAGTGAATAAATCAGCAAGGTTAAATCTAAATAATACTGGATTGATAATTTATTTTTTATTACTTATCTACAGATTATTTATCAATTATCGGCGCTTAATGTCATTTGCGACAATCGTTTTTTTCGCAAATTATTTTTTATAACTTCTTGAATTCAGATATATCTCGTCGCGCTTTGAAGCTTTCAAGAATTTATAATAAAATAAATATAAGTTACTCATCATTTTCGAATTGCGTTCAAGATGATTTCGAATGGAATAATATACGAATTGCAAATAATTATTTTGTATATTATTTCAGAAATCCATTATATATCGATCGATTTTTTATTATAATACTTTTATTAGTACACTGTTAGAAATGTAACCACGAGTTTCCTTTACATGTAAATGAAGCTGGTGGTTATGAACGAAGTTATATATCGATCGATTTTTTATTATAATACTTTTATTAATACACTATTAGAAATGTAACCACGAGCTTCCTTTACATGTAAATGAAGCTAGTGGTTATGAACGAAATTAAAAGTAATGAATGATTTAACTGAAAATTAAGTTACTGCAGTAGTTACTTAAATGTAATGAACGTGTACATTAAATTTATGAAATTTAATGTACTTTTAATTGAGAAAATACGGTATTAAAAAATTCTGAAAACATTCTGAAAAAATATACATTAAATTTTATGTACATGCACATAAATATTCTTATAGTTACAAATACATTAAATTTAATGTAATGTCATAAAATTAAATTCAAATTAAATTCAATTATGTAACTTCAAAGTTAATGAAATTTAAGAACATTTCTAACAGTGTACTTCGGAATTTGCGTTCATAAAATTAATCGAATGCGATATTGAATTTTAATTACGTATGTTCGAAGGATTTATTGCATCTTAATCAGTGATTAATTTGATTATTGATTGCATCGTATCATAATGTGTTAAGATCAAGCCTTCGAGGTTCATGTTCGTGAGTACGGGATTGTCTAGCCCGAGGTACTTTAGCTATCTATAATGAGAGTACATCCAGACTACTCTCGTCTTCTGGGAATAATTAAGATATGCGATCGCGTGATGTGTTTAATTAATATACATGTATATGTGTTTATTATTATGTAATATTAATACAATAAAATATGAATAAAATAAAACAAAATGTAATATAATAAAAGAGGGAGCACCTCTCTAAATGTTTTTCTCTCGTAGGATATCCGCCGCGAATTTTTTTCTTGTTTTTATATCGAAAAATTTGGTAAGCTGGAACCATTCAGGTATAGAATAATCGATACGGGATTTAAATCTGAAAATTCGATTACAGGAAAATGCGAAATTGGATTGTGTTTACGCATTCCAGATGTTAAACTGCGGATTTCATTTCGCGTTCCGATGCAACCGCGTGCATCTACAGCTACGGATTTATGGACGCGGTTGCATAAACGCGACGTAGTTTCCGCATTTTAGCTGTTCGGCGATTAACGCGATATTCGATCCGATTGTACCGAACGGCAGTCTTTAATTTAATATCGGTGTTGCAGCTGTATAAACCCGATAGTTTACGGGTTTATGTCGAAGCACTTCAGGGAGAACTTCCTGTCGGCTGCCTGCGGCGGATGGTGGATTTTCTGCCCTAGAAGAGGTTACCGAGCATCTGTAACGAGGAACCCAAGTCTCAGCCAGACCAGAAGCACCAGCGTTAGGTACGTCGTGGCTCGTTATATCAGCTCTGATATATCGTTGAGGAGAACGAAAAGAAACTGGAGGGAGTTTCGAAATGCGCCCCTATCGATCCTTCGATACGTACCCCGCTGGTATCGTACCCTTTCATATCGCTTCATAAAATAGAATTTATGGCAATTTTCTCCAAAGCGTTTTTGAAATATATTAGCCGTAAAGTTTCCTTATAATGTCCTCAAAAAGTCGCGCTCCTAATTTCCCAGCGAATCGCTTCTGTAATTTAGTGCGGCACAGCAATTATATTTTTGCTTGAAAACGCAAATAACGTTTAATTAAAACGGCAACGTTCGAGATTTTCGAAAAATCATAATTCGCAGAGTGGCTCGAGCTCGAAGTAGTTTATGCAATTTTATGTGACGCGACCGATAAAACGCGTTAATTTGAAAATACACGATTGAGTTTCTATTGAAACAAACTGCAAACTAACACTTGACAAATGGCAACAAATAACTCGAGCAATCAAATCTTTCAGTGAGAGTAACCAAAAGCACGCTTTACGATCAAAGTTACGCTCGCATAAAGTAGTAATTTTTATGATTGTTGAAACATGAGTGAAGAATTATGAATTATACTTTTCATTTCTGTAAACATTTTCCACTGAATGATTTCACGTCAGCTTTTATAAACTCGTGTGAAAGAATTCATTTTTATAATGAAAAACGTTCATTCAAATTAAAGCAAAGTTATAAAAGAGGAAGATATATATTCTCGCGCGTTGAACTGCGGAGTTCTCTATCGAAATCGCTTCCCGATTGCTACACTGAAAAGAAAGATTGACTGCTACAGCAAATTAGGTGATAAAATATGGCATAGTATTTTTAATTGGCTGCAGCAGCCAATGTCTGGTTGCGTTAGCCTATCTGCAATGTCAGTATAGGATTTCGATAGACTAATGCAAACAAAAATTGACTGCTGCAATCAATTAAAAATGCTATGCCATATTTTACCATCTAATTTGCTGCAGCAGCCAATCTTTTCTTTCAGTGTATGAATTCATTTTCCGCGCGGTTTTGCAGCTTGAGAATTTTCAACACATTAACAGTAAGCTAAGATTCTCTCCAGCCAAAGTCCTCCGTTTCTGCATGCATGATTCAGGTGGATCCGAAACTCCTTTGGGGAGTCAAAGTTCCGAAACTCGAGCGACCCGCATCCCGTAGACCACCCGTGACACGCTTGCGGGGTTCGCAAGTTCCCCGACAGCGAGAGACCCCCCGAAAGTGCATGTGCGACGAATGTCCGGCTAGGGTAGACGAATGGAGCACGATTCGATCTCGAGGTAAACTAAACGGTCGGCCAACGTCACCATTTCATCTCGCACGTTTGCATTCGACATGATACATCGGTGCGCTGCTTCATTAATCCGTGCAGACTTACTTCGCATTCAGTTCCGCAGCAAATCAAAGGGTTGAATTAAGCTCCTTTCAGCTTTACGATGATACGTGGCGTCCTGAGAGTTTGAGAAAATCCAAAGTAGACTTATGTATATAATCTATTCGTATCTGTATATTTTGCTCTGAAAAGAAAAATGTAATCTCTAACTAACAAACACAAATATAATTGTTACATAACATATAGATAAATATACATCATTTACATCTATGTTACGTGGTAGTTATATTCATGATTTGCTGGGATACGACATAAAGAAGAGTCGTCTTAAGAATACAACACTCTGATTAAAAACTGTTGAATAATAGAAAGATATTCAAAGACTTAATTTTTTAAGGTTGTACAAATTATAAAATTGTTATCAACTTTTGAAATGAATCCATTTTTAAGATAAATCGAATAAATATCAATAATTTCAACCTGAGATTAGTACTTGAAAATAACATCGATTCTTAGCATTTTAGTTGAGCAGCTTTTAACAAATATATGGATTAAAAATTATCTATATAAATAAAATTATGTTTGTTTAACTTATAGTGTCTTCAAAATATGTATTATGTTTTATGTATTTAATGATATCATTAAATAACTGCATGTGAGAGGTTCAGAATTGGATTTAACTTTATTTTGTAATTTATATGGAGAGATCGTTTTTTTCATTACAGAGTGTAAACATAACAAAGCCGATAATACATTTGCAAACTTACTCGCATTTACGCTTCTCAGTGCACAAAGCAATGATCAAACATTCCATTTTGTGTCTAATTTTATTAACCTTATTTACTTTAGTATTACCTATTTTATATATTTGTTATATATTTGATTTTATTAACGCATACAAAAAAAATGTAAAACTATCAGTCCGCTGATATTTCTTGTTTTGGTTATTCGATCTTGTATCGCGGTGGCGATGATCGAAGAGTGATATTTGTAAATTGGGAATGACCGCAATTCATCACCAATTTAACGGCGACAACTAAACTGTTTGTTTTTACATAGCAAAAATAAATCCGCAAAAAACAATCTGAATGATGTTCTGATCTGATTATACGATAAAATCTATTGAATTCTACACGTATCCGTAATTTATTTTCGAACGTTTGTTAAGAGTATCTATACAATTTTTATGAACGTATTGAGAAAAAAATAATTTAAATATAATTGACTTTAAATAAATTAAATCTCAATTTTTTTTATCCGAAAAACAACCTCCCGATAGAATAATAAATATATCGAGAGATATAACAATTTAAAAGCATTATATATGCAGAACATTTTTCGAAAATAACAAGATAAAGTAAAATTCGCAGTTTCTTCAAAATCATACTTTTTAAATTGTAAAAGGGATATTTAACAGATCTGGCAAGTTTAAATTCACATTTCTATTCTTAATTACAAGTGCGTATAATTAACTTTAATTTTTAAGATTATATTTACTAAAATATGTAATCTTTAAAAGTCTGAAACTGATAAGATTTGCAATTTAAAAAGAGAAAAGTTCGCGACTTTGCATCTTTTCTCGTTACGCCATTATTAATTGTGAAATTGTGAAAGTAATAAGTTTTTCTGTCATTTCGTAATTCGATATTAGATTTATTTGAGAATCGGAGTGACCAAAGATACATATTAAATGTTACAAATTGATTTTTATAATTTATAACATTTATAATAAATAAGAGTACAGAGAAATATGTGCATATTAGACTTTTCATAATTATTGTTGGTAATTATTAAACATAGCATAACATTTTATAATTCATAAATATTAATTTGTTCATGATAATGTGTATTTTCCATATAAACATACTTTCCGCGAACATACTGAATTAATAAATATAAATTCAGCTTATTTACTCATTTATCTTTTTATGGATAAATGGAGTAGTTCGACAATTCAGAGAATAATATCATAAAATATTATATTATTGCAATTGATATCGATAATATTCAAAACATTGATATGATTAATAATGATAAATATTCAATATTCGATTAGGATAACATTGTATATGTTTCAAAACGTACTTTTTAAACACTTTACAGTGATATTAAATTTCTTTTAAGATTTTTGACGCGTGATGTAAGTTTCTTATAATTCTCCGGAGAAAAATACGAAGAAAGAAAGAATTCCAAGATGTTACAGATTTCATTTCACAGATCTTTTCAGACTTATCCATATCGATGAGAAAGTTCCGCAATACAGTTTCGTAATCTTGACAGTCTCGTATTTCACCGCAAATATTATCACGAATGTTTGTAAAAATAATTATCCAATGCATTATTATAAAAGTAATTACAATGATAAGTCTTGAAATTTATATAAATACACATTGCTTAATTATTCACATTAATTAAGTAATATATGTATTTTCATATAAATGTAAAAAATACTTTTTAATTTTATACATATATTTTTATTTATATTATATGTATAATATATATACCTAT
>NW_017296266.1:289695-330018 GCF_001594075.2 Trachymyrmex cornetzi
GAAATAGTTAACAAGATATTAATTACTAAAAATTGCAAAATATTGGTCTTGAATAATTTTTTACTCAAATACTATCAACTTTACAGAAAAATTGCAAAAGACAAAAATTATTTATTTTCTTCCCATGAGAATTTTTTCAGAATTTTTTATCAACTTTTTAGTACTGCATTTTCTTATTTTTACCAACATGAGAAAATACGGTATTAAAAAATTCTGAAAACATTCTGAAAAAATTCTCAGAACTTTATGAGAAGAAAATAAATAATTTTTGTCTCTTGCAGTTTTTCCGTAAAGTTGATAGTATTTGAGTAAAAAATTATTCAAGACTAATATTTTGCAATTTTTAGTAATTAATATCTTGTTAATTATTGCGAAAATTGGAAAATGGTAGAGGACTTTTCGACTCAGTTTAGTCCACTCTATCTACACAAAAGTGATTGACAAAAAAGGTCGGGACATCCTGTATAGTATATACACAAGGAAAATTTTAAAATACAAATTTTTAAGCTCTTAGAAAGAAACTATAAAATTTTAAAGTAGGTATATATACCGAAACGAAACTCAGCGAAGTAGATTAATTAAATTTAAAGAAATTAATTTAATTAACATCGTTTCTCTAATTAAGAAAATGTTCGATTTTTCATTTCTACTGCGCGACTTTTTACTTTAGTTACTTCAAAATCTTTTTTATTGCAAGGTGACGAAGGTTGAGAAAGGAAATTACCTTGGGGTTGGAATTAATCTGCGAGTCATTTGCTTTTCGAGCTTTGTGTTGGGGCAACTGCATCGCGCTCTCAGTTAGCCAGATTTATTCGTTTAAATGTGATCTTCTGCAGGACATCTCACGCGACTTACCTCTTCAAACTCCACCAGATAATGAAATTCCATCACCACGTGTCTCATCCCTTTTCTCTTTCTCTTTCTCTCTTTCTCCTTATTCGCCGTTTCTCTTTATATTTCCGTTTGCTTCTAGATGGACCTGATTCTTTCTTCATCCTCGGACCAGGTCTTCGAGGGAGATTTCTGTCAGATAGGAGACTTCCGACAGTGTGACGTGAATAAAATCAGGAGAGAATGCGATTACAGAACTTACGGAAATAGGACACTATTGCTCCAATTTTTCAGTCACCTGCGAACGGAGCGGTTCGAGAAGATTGAATACAAGTGATAGAACTTTCGTGAATTTTGATTAGCGGGTTGAGACTACTCGCTGGATTATTCCGCGTAGGTAACGTAAGTTGCCGATTATGCTCATCATCTGTTCATTATCCTCGTCGCATCTTGGAACAAGGCGTTATCGCTTACTCGTCCTGTGGGTGGGACAATTGGACGGGTTGATTTAATTGGACATTCGGACAATTGGATATTTAAGGGTACGGTTAATCCGTGCTAGGTAAGCGAATAAGGCGAGTGGGCAGTGCGGACGCCCACAATGGCCACACACAGTGTAATATAAAGCCCTATAAATACGCGTATAAGCTTAAAATCGCCTAATTTAGAAATCCCGCAAAGTAAACGCGCTGAAATTACTTGATGCAGGACCATTAATTTTAAGAGACGAACCAGACCTTGAAAAGATTTGTTCGTTGTCGATATATTAAATGTTAAATCTTGAAATGTTGATAAGTATCCCTTTAATCTACGGAGAACTGTTCAAGAATTATATAAGAATGACGTAAGAAATAAGAACGAAATACTCTTCCACCGTTTAGCAGCGCTAGACGCTCTGCCCGATCTTAAGAGTTTGTTCTCCTTCGTACAATGTTCACTACCTCAGCAAAACTTGAGAGTGGACAGTGCATGTTTAGTTGCGAATGCTATCGGTCTGATTCTCATTCAGTATTTATGCTAAATATTGTTCTCGCGTTAACCAAAGAAAGAAGTAGAATCCGATGTTTGTCAGTAAATACCGCGTTATAGAAGTACGGACCAAAGTGCGCCGATTTCGAAGAGAAGTCGTTTCGACGAACGCTTCGCAAATGTTTCGAAAATATTCGAAATACGTTCCAGACGCGTTATACCGTAAACAATAAATAATAAGTTCTTTAGGAAACGTTTGCGATGTATTTGCGTCGGCGAATATTTCTCACGGCGAGTTTCTGTGGTAGATATATGTAATAATGATGAAATTACTAAATATTCAGATTTATATTTGTATATGATATGTCTAATTTTCTTAACGTCACAAACAATTAAATTTGAGGCCATGGCAATGACGTAAAGTTTTTAGATATTCGGAAACGAGTAGCATATCATTTGAAAGTTTGAGTCATGTTGCCTGGAAAAATTATAATCTCATTATAACTGGTAGTTAGATTAATTAGCTTACACCAGCAACTCGATGCTGGGAGCAAACTTTAGATGAGTAATCTCGGTTTGTTACTCGGGAGGATATTGCATTTTCTCTTTTTTCATGTCCTTCTCGATCTAATTAAATATATCAGGCTATGATTCTATCTATTATTATTAATAATATCTATTATTATCTATTGTTGTTGATAGTAACCTTAGTGATAAAACAATAATATAGTAATACACAGGCTAGTGTATTGCAAAACTTTTTAATGTACAATTTTTAACGGAACCCGTTTGACGGCAAACGCAGGTGGGCTTTCGATAAGTATAAATCACTTTATTTTAAAAAACTGGGGAAATCAAGTCGCTAATCAATGTATAGAAGATACAAGTAAATGAATACTATTTAGATATTTTTAGATTTGACGAACGTGAATATATATTAGCAATTCACGTGATTTTAACAGTTCTGTGCTTGTCGTTGAAGATAATGTTATGTGCCATAAGAAAGTGTAAAAATCTTGGACCGATATGAAAAAAAAAAAAAAAGAACGAAAGATATCAAATGTGCGACTAGTCTACGACACTTATAGCGTATACTGTTATATGATGTATAATATAAAATTAGGATTATTTGCCTACTGTGTGGAAACAGCTTTCGTCGTTGCATCTGTGTGTGCGTGTGTGAATGAAAAGATGAGAATCACGAATACGTTATTAAGGTACCGGTAAGAGAGCTATGAAATAATTAATTACGTAGCGAAGTACAATTTTTGGGTATTGAAATTTTTTTGACATTATTCAAAGGGTTAGTTGTAATATCACGTATAATTTTTGTTATATGTACGATCGTTCTTCTTTTGTTAAACATATATAGCAAAGACTCTTTTTCTACCCAATCGTTTAACAGACTGAAGCCATGTAGGAATAATTTAACTGTTGGAATCATCGAAGAATAACGGTATTAAATGACAATTTCACACTTTAGAAGTATTAAGATACTTGCTGTATTCGATGTATTGTATGATTAGTAACGATCATGATGTAATGACTTGTCTATCGATGAACTTGTCTATCTAATGAGATATATAAAATCACCCTAATATCAATTTTCATCTATCAAGGATTAATCGCAATTAATAATCATAAGATTAATGTCTATTATTTAATTTTTGTAATTCTTTATTTAGTTGCGGAAAAATCCAATTCAAAGTTTGAAAAAAAATAAATTTGTCGAGTTTGCTTCAACATAATTCTAGTTTACAGTGCATTGCCAAATTTATAATTTTAATACAATAATAATTTTATTAATACGAATAAATGAAAAAAGTCTTATTATGTAGGCTCTTAAAATAATTTTATTATTTATGTATTATATAATATAATACAGCTCCAAAAACTCGAGTAATAATAATTATGACTCATAATAATTCTACATAATATTCCCAACTTAAAAAAAAGATTGTATCATGTAAGTAAAATTTTTCTTGATGACTTAATGACTTTTCACAGGATTATCATCTATGTGTCTTTTTCGATTTTCTAACTTGCAAACAGATTTTTCAAATGAAGTACGAAGAGACAATATTTTTAACGTTGGGCGTGATAACCTCGGCGATGAAAGTACGATCTTTGTACGTGTAAAGTAATTACATTAATTCAATCTGTACAGCGACGAGAGTTATATATTTTCCATAGGAACAATGGATACGTATCTTGACGAGCAAATTAATTTAACTTAAGTAATAGTGAGTACAAACTTTACAATCTATACGATTATATCACGATGTTGTAAACGGCTTTAAATGTTTAAATGCGTATATACTAGTCAACTTTCTTCTAGCATGATACTATTTAGATGACAGCAAGTATAAGCGATTAAATAAATGTTGAATAATAATTCCCATCTCTGTCTCGAATTTACTTAAATTTAGAGATCTCATCTCTCATTTCTGTCAAGACAGATTTTTAGGATCCGATTTTAAAATTTTACGAAACTAATTGCTCTCTGTAACGCACTATCGGCTGTTGCACATAGCTTTCTGTTACATACGAGTAATTATTAATTAATATTTAACAACATGCATCATATCAAGTGTAGACAATCCGGATATTCGATTAATCGAATACGTTGCCCTAAATATTCAGCGGTCACGTTTATAATTAATTATTCCGAAATACATTTATGTGTGGAATTTATCACAAGCGGTAACTATCGTATTTCATATTATCTATAACGAGATAATCAAACAGAGGGGGAAGGATTTGCTTAATGATTATTCATGTTTCGTATCGTGTTTGCATGCTCCTGCTTGCCGGTTACCACCTAATTATGCCATGCCGAAAGGCCAATGCCGCAGAGGTTCGGGGAGATAATACCTAAAGTAATACACGATAGTTATTTGTTACGATAATACAATATGATATTACGGAATAAAAGCACACACATAAATGTACACAGTTCGTATAAATTACCGCGCGAGATTTCATTTCGTCGTAAAGCAAACGAGCGCGAGACAGATGTCAACAATAGCGAAGCAAATAACCGGGAATAAATTGCAGCGAAACCGATACGTTGGACGGGATGGAAAACCCGATTTCAGCAGAAATCGTCGTTTTTTAGAGCAACTGAAAATGTGAAAATGTCACGTGACCACTGGTAAGAGACAGAAGAAACTGTCTGAAACATAGTACGATGATGTGAACCGGAAAAAGTAATATAAGTGATGTAGCTAACTCGCGGGCAGAACAAAGTAGAACTGCGCAATCCTAATTAGATCAGGTTATGAGGAGACACATTAGAACGTCTACTGAAGGAAAAGGTGATAGGAGGGATGAAAGTACTTAAGGAAAGAAAAAAGGGGAAACAACGCGGTTTGCGATCGAGATAATTAAAAGTATATTTATATACTTTTACGTAGAAATATAATTTAAAAATAAAGAAAATTTAATTTATCTGATACTGTTATTATGATAACAATAATTTGCATTTTCTTAAAAATCTGCCAGTACAATGGCAAAGATCTACTATACATATATGTGGGATTTAACTCTTTAAAACATAAATGGTTGAATAAAGTTTTAAAATCTACGAATTTGTTTAATATGAAAAATTACAAGAATTATAAACTCTCTATGAACTATTTATTTTATATAAAGTTATAGAACTATTTTTTAAATAAATAAATTTGTATACTTTTTTTTAATTCTCAAGTAATCAAGAGACTTTTTACATGGGAACGTTGGAAATAGTTATAAAAATTTAATGAGTATCAATTTATAAACCAAAGTTTTAATAGAATCGAAGAATTAATCCACTAAGAGTTACGTACTTCGTTACCAAAGATTAATTGCGTTTCCATCCCTACGTGACGGATTTTGCGGGTGACATTCGATGTTTGATGGGGTGGTTTCGCCACAAGTACGAGGCGGTTGTCGTACCGCAGCCGGAGATTGTTTGCTACAAAACTCGGCTATCGCATCACCGGATGGTGGCCGGAAGTTACTATTGACCTGTCGGACCGAGTACGAAATCTTACACGAGCATAGTGTGAAACCTAAGGGATCCGGGTTGATGGAAATCAACGTGGAAACCTTCAAATTGGATTCGATGTCGATAGGTGACGCGATAATATATTGAAAATCTATTTCGGTTCAACAGCACTATTTAGCACGTGTCAAGACAAATTACGTGTTTTTGCATTAATTGCACCGGGATGATCAGCGCACTTTATATAAAGTACATGTACTGAGAAAAAAATTTAATTTTTTAATAAAAAAATCTTAATATCTTTTTCAATAATACCAACATTTACAGTAAATAAATATTTACTTAATAAAAATTAATAGTTAAATTAATGATTCTTGTACTAAATATACATACATGTATCTATATATTTATATACTGGGTAATAAAAAAACTATTTAACATTTGAATGAAAGATAGTACACATCGTGTTGAGTAAAAAAACGACATTCTATTAATATAAAAATAATAATGATAGTTTAGTAGCATTTTTCAGTTCTACAGTTCCTTATAATAATAAAAAAGTTCCGCATTTTTTTTATACTAAAAAATCAAAATTGAAAATACGGCGTGTTAACTTCGCGAACTAGCATGATACTTCCCCTTTGCAATATACGTTAAATGAATAGTTTCATTAAACATGGACTTTAAATAGAGATCTACTCTTTTTATCTCTAAAATATTCAAATGTTGGAATTATAGAATTTGAATTAATGATAAGTATCAGGAAAAAAAGTGGTCCCAAAGAAAAAAAACTTGTAAAAGCTTCCAAAATATTATTAAATAAAAGCGCACATATTGCTAGTGATAAATTTTCTTGCTTTAAACTGACGAAACTTTATTTCTCACTGGACTCGGAAAATATCTCCCTTGAATAATTAAAATGGAATTCTATAGTGGTATTTAGTTATAAAAATTTACGATGCTATTTTTTACGACTTCTCTGGAACGCTTTGGATGAAAATGCAAAAATCCAATACGCTAGTTTGTGATTGAAACTGAGAAATATTATTTATTTTTGGATCCATATATTTAGAATTCGTATTTGCATTTCTCACAAAAGAATAA
The DNA here is from genome assembly GCF_001594075.2 of Trachymyrmex cornetzi. NCBI lineage: Eukaryota > Metazoa > Arthropoda > Insecta > Hymenoptera > Formicidae > Trachymyrmex > Trachymyrmex cornetzi. The sequence continues at coordinate 296,585 of NW_017296266.1, forward strand.
TAAAATGATAGAAAGTTTTAATGTTATTAAAGAAGGTTGCAAAATTATAGTGCGTCTAATTTAACAGCTCAATCAGTTAAATGAACTTAGTTAAGATGCAATTGTCATTAACGCGAGAACACGTTAAGTGGGAGAACGGACTAATTTTAGCTGGATGAGATTAGTAGTACTACTAATTAGAGAGCTTGTAGCTTCGGCTCATTAATCTCCAAGATAGTGATCTCAATGACGCCTTCTCGTGTTTCGATCGCTTACTAGCCTCCGCTTTCGTGGATCAAATGTACATTTTTAAGAGATAAATGGAAATTAAAACTACTTAAAAAAAGTATATAACTATTTATTGAAATTTTTTTATCTTGTAATTTAAAACTTTCTTCCTCCTAAAAAATCTGTCCAGAAAATAAAAATAATTTTATGAGGAACAACAAAAGTTATCTCCGTATCTATCAAGGACAAAATAGAATATTTGTCATCAGCGATTAATAATTAATACATTATTAATTGAATTTTTTCATCCGTGCCAAAATATTATTCAGAAATGTTTCTAAAATATTCAATTTATAAATAAAATGCGAGAAAAATATTCTCAATAAAATTTTTAGCTTATATAAAATTACATTCAAATTATAATTTTTTGTTTATTATTTTTAACTTTAGTCACATTATCTTCAAAGAAAATGTACAGCAATTTTTTCAAACTACGTAAATTCTTATAAGAATTAAATATTAAAAATTCGGGAAGAATAAGGAAAATCGTAGGATTTGAGTAGATGATTATTAATGTTACACTAAAGAACACGAATTGGTATATATATATAAACATAATTTATTTTAAATAAACCACTAACATAAGACCATCCCTTTAAATTTATATAACGTAATACTTTTGTGAGACATAAGATCAGAACAGTATGTACTCGGACAAAAATACATAATCCCAACATTGTATTTTCAATACAATATCGTCTGATGTATTTTAAAAATTTTATTGTGACAATTCTTCTCGTGTTAGAATAAACTTGTTTGTATATAAATATAATGTACATGCGCTGTTCTCTATGATCGAGCCAAAATCCTGTCGTAGCACATGCCAGGTATACCATCAGTTTGCATATTAAGCTTACACACGCGTGTGCTACGATGTTATGAATCGGTAGAGCATAAGTTCTATTAATAAATCTGATAAATTCCGTTTTATGTATGTGTCAGTCTTTTATTTAAATCTATGTGTATAAATGATGATCTCTACGTTTCAGACATAAATCTTGTGTACATGTCGTGTATTAAAAAGAAAAAAATATTAAGTTGCCATATAGGAGGTCAGAACAAAACTACAAATGTATGTATGAGATATATATTATGTACACAAAACGAATTTATTTAATCCTATTATTATATCTTACTAATAAGGAAGAAGTAATCCTTTTATATTATTTCACACGGTCGTTATAAACAGCACGATTTATCCGGTTTTTAAATCGATTTTTCGCATGCCATATAGAAACATTGCGTGCTTACTCATTTATGATGGTTCATTGTTCGCCGTGTCGTTCTGTAGAAAAAATTAAAATAATCTACTATTATAGGTATATTCATTCACGATATACACAATGCGTGCGCACGTGCACGCAAATGTTTTTATAAGTTGAAAAAAGCAAGCGCGTATATGTATATACAAAAACAAAATCAACAAAATATTATTGGAACGGTAAAATTTCATGCTGTTCGAATCTTGTTTTTTTGAATATTGGCCGATGTTGATACATATTGAATGGAATGATTGGACGAGTTGTAATGTGATTGTAAACGGAAACCGCGGCTTGCGATACCTGGAAAGGAAAGGAATGTATTAATCTTTTAATTACTCATATTGAATTATGCCATATATTATACAAATCAATTTGTTAAAATTAATGAAGTATAGCAAATTAAACATGGACGGAAGCATAGCAAATGAAACATTTATTTGAAACAGAAATAGAGATGGAATGGTTAACAAAAGTTGGCATTAAAAAGCAGCAACGTGTGAAATATGCAAAATGTAGAACAATAATTCTAGATAAAAAAACTATTTCGAATTAAGAATTACAAGAAAAATACAATAGCTTTGGTCTTATTTAAAAATTTAAGAAATCTCGTTCCTAATTGAGTATAAATAACTGTTTCTAAACAGATTTTCAAAGAAAAAAAAATTGGAATGCATATTTCATTTTTTGTAACTATTTTATTTTATTTAAAATCACGATTTTAGATTCTTATAAAGAATGTAATTTATAAAAATCTGTGCGTTATTTTTTTAAGTACGAAGTTATTTGTGCACACTAAAATCTTTGGGTAATTTAGTGCAGAGGTGGATGTAAGAGCATTAGGAGATTGGACAGTGACTCACCGGCAGTTACAATGCGAATTGCATTGCGGTCATAAATAAGGATTCCTTTATTAATAGGGTTGGTGCCTCTGGTTCTGACGAGCACCCCTTTGCTTGCCACCGTAGCCTGAACCTCCTGGAACACATACCCACATGGCACTTTATTAGTCTAATCGTCCTAGCTGCATCACTCGTTTATCTTTATAAGAGATTAAGCATATAAACTTATGTATAGAAATTGTACATAAACTACCAAAAGAAACTGTCAAATCGCACAAATGCTTATTTAGAGATTAATTAGATATAGATAAATATAAATGTAAGAGAGAAAACTATAGTATTATCTATGTAGAGGCTACAGGCTAAGGTAGTAAGCTGCAGGCTGTGTAATTTATATTTTCCCCTTCCTCCATATCTCAAGCTCTAATACAGCTAAATAATATAGGATAACGTTCCATTGGATGCGAGTGTTAAACGATTCTATTACATTTATGAAAAAATAGTATATAAAAAAACAATATATAAAAAACAGTGTATAAAAAAAACCCGCTGTATCTCCATGTAAAAAGAGAAGTTTCTAGGGATACTCCAAGTTAATCAAAGTATATATTTCATAAAACAACTGAGTTACGTAATGATAGTGATAATATTATTATGCTCTTAAATATAATTCACTAACTTATAAACATTATGGCTGGTATTCATAGTCGAGTCTTATTTCAAGACCGTCTCAAGTAATATCTTAAGACGCTAATGCAGCCTTCTGATTGGTTCATGACTTCTTAAGACCGTACTTAAGACGATCTTGAATATAAGATCTGACTATGAATACTGGTCTATAAGTCAGTTGCAAAATAAATGATAAAAATCGATAATCGCAGATAACTTACAATAAAGCTGTCCAAGGTCGGGGTTTTTTGGCTTGAAATCGAAATGCGTCATTATTCACACCTATTACCGTTCCTACTCCTTACTTCATTGCTATTTTGTCGTAGCGTACGACGCTCGGTCTCGGAGACGACACTAGTTAAAAGTTTTTGACCTGTGTCTTTCACTATTTAAAAATATTCTGTTATTCATATTTTTATAGTTAAATATGTTATGAATAATAGTATCTTATAATATTAGTAACAGAATATTTTTACTTAAACATAGTGAAAGACACAGGTCAAAAACTTTTAACGATTTCAGTTGAGACCGAGCGTCGCACGCTACGACAAAACAGCAATGAAGTAAGGAATAGGGAATAGTAATAGGTATGAATTCCGATACATTTCAATTTTAAGTCAAAAAAACACCGATCTTGGACAGCTCTGACTTACAACATAATAATACATAACTATGTTACAATTTGCTTCCACGATATACATATGTATTTAGATATAATTCAAATGTTTTTTTTATGCATGCAATAAATTATCGATTAAATTATCCCGAGAATGTTAACTTCTCTCCTATTGCATTCATTCATATTTTTCACACACATACACACATATACATATACGTTACATACAAACACATTTTCCATTTGTTAAACAAATAGTTACAAAGATAGAAAAAAAAAGAAATTTAAATAGAGGACAGAGGAATAAATAGAGCTGAAGAGAATGAGACTCAGTTTAGAATAAGGACAGATGAATGTGTAGTTGACTGCATGAGAAAATAGACGTAGGCGATAATTCAATCGTAATGTATGCCACTTAAAATATACAACGATATGGATGGGGAATATATAAATATAAAAGAAAGGACGCTACAATGCGTACCTTTACCGCGTGCGCCACCGCGCCCGCCACTGTAGCCACCGTCGTAATTACCACTGCCATATCCATATCCGTCTGCGTTTCATGGAACACACGGTATAAAGAAACAATGGAATCAGTTATCGATGCATATATCGATTATTCATTTCCTTTTACATTAAAAGGAAAAATCTATGCACGTGGCGCGTAAAACAAAAAATATGTATTCACTAAAGATTGATTATTTTGTATAATGTAATTATATATCTAACAATTATAAAAAAAAACATGTGAAATGTGTTCTAAAAACAATTTGTACTGTAACGCACTGTTATAGTATTCTATATGAGCGAAAGACAGTTATATTTTCCAAAGGATTTTTTCATTCGATTTCTGATCGTTAGTGTAGTTTTAGATTTTAATGTTATAACACACGTTATTTTGAACAGTATGAATTTAGAAATGGCATGCATTAAAAAAAAATGATTTATCATGCTAAAAATGGCTGTATCAGAAAGAACATGCGCATAGTTGAAATTAAAATTTATACAGCACATCCCGACAAAAATAGCGAAAAAATGAAAGAAATGAATAAAAAAATATTTTTAATTTATAATTAATTTTAGATAAAACAGGCATGTAGATGAATTCACGCTTGTATCCTTTACCTAATAACTCGATTTTAAAAAAAGCATGCCGCGGAAGTAATCTCAGAAGTCATACGAGATATAAAAATAGTACATTGCCATTCTCACTTCCGTAAGGGCATGTGTTTAGCCTTCGCGATTTTATTGCAGGTGAGGTGATCATTGGAAAAAACATGAAACGTCATGCGTGAGAAATGTGGCAGGATTAACAGCAGGATTGAAGGATACAATCTCATACAATGATGTCGTATATAGTTTCTTTAACCCATCAATTGCCAGTTTTTAGTTTTAATAATTACTTATATAAAAAATAAAGCCCTTGAGCCACAAATAAACACAGCGCTAAAGAGAAATAAAAAAGAAAACAAATGAAAAAGTTAACAATTCATATCAATGAATGAACATATTAAATGTTGGTAAGTTATTAAATCCGTCATTTAAAAAATCATTGTTTTACGTATATCGATATATAAAATAATTGTAATTTCATTAAAATTTTGTCTGAAAGAGAGAGAGAGAGAGAGAGAAAATACTTATATCGATTGATTACTGATTAATTATGTGTGATAATATATCGATAAATATTATAAAACGCAAACGTGATATTTAATTAAACATCACACACACATTCACTGTTACCTATTATATTTTTTCTTATGTTAACTTTGTTAATTGCTTATTTACACATGTATATGTATATACAATTTAAATATTAGTAGAACATTAAAGAATATAACTTAGCAAATGATGTATAGATTAATATAATGCGATAAACAGTCAGTGCTTTAAAGTAGTTCAAAAGTAGAAAATAATTCGGATTATGTTCATTCTATATGTAGCCTTTCAGTAATCGGATTTGTTACAAATTATGTTGTAATATGCTGAAAGAACATAATTCGAAAAATATTTTCATAAGTTCGAGTCACTGGTTTACATAAGTACCATATCAATGATAAAATTAATAAAATAATTGTCATATTTTCTGGAGTCTATAAAACCAAAATTATTCAAGTTAAAATACGTGTTTTTTTTAAATGTATTAATATGAACAAATTAGAATTGTTACTGATCTGCCCGTAAACCAGCACTCGTATTTCTGCTTATATCTAATACTAAAACTTAATACCCAGTATAATACATACATAAAATTTCTGATCATTCCATTTCCTGTTACTGCTGAGTAACACATATTTAACGAAGCTGACAATATAAATTTCAGCTTACTCAATTAAAGTAAAAAGTTAGTAAACACAAGATGTCTGCTTGGATTAATTAAAAAAAAAAAAGATAAATGAAGGGAAGCTAAGCAATTTGAATGCACGACAAAGGAATTAAATCAGTCATAATATGCATATATTTTCCTCAGGTGTCTATAATTTTTGTCATAATCGCCTACCGAATACACTGGGACGGTAACAACGAATAATCTTGCCGTTAATTATTATTTATAGCTTCTTTTTCGAAGGAAAACAAGACACACGAGAAAAAAGCAAAACAAATCTTGACAATGATCGGCACATCATATGCCCATTTTATCATCGATTTTAGTAATAGTTAATGGAATTACCGTATCCACTGTAGTCGTAGCCGCTGTAACCTCCGTACCCACCCCCACCGTAATAATCGTATCCATATCCATCGTAGCCACCGCCATATCCCCCTTGACCGTAGCCACCACTGTAACCGCCGCCATAGCCACCCTGTCCCCATCCACCTTGACCAAATCCTCGACCTCGGCCACCTCTGGTGCCACGACTGCCACGGCCACCGGGTCCACCACGCATACCGATCATTCCATCGGGCTTGGGTGTTGCCTTCTTTACATCAACCTGTTTAATATTTCAAATATAATTGCTATTTTTTTTATTATTTAGCGAAATAATTCGTTAAAAAATATGTTATAAAATTTGCTTGTAAAAAAACATTTGTCATTACATGCATTTAATAACACACAAAACTAACAATATGAATATCATTCCATATATGTAAAAGATGAATGTAATATTATTAAAATTAGTCGCAATGAGATCTAAATTAAAAATTTTAATTTTGTTTCATTTTCGTCGATCAGTCTTTTTATCGCCTTGCAGAAAAATAAAATGTGAAATCGTACATTTATTTTAGAGATAATAATCTAAAATACTTTAAAATAGATAGATTTTACAAATATTTTATTAAAGCTTCGAAATAATATTCGACTTTTTATGAACATTCATTTACTTACCTCTTTACCATTTATCGTTTGTTTCGAAGTCTTCAACAACTCATTCACCACTTGTTCGGATTCAAAAGTGATGAAGCAGAATCCTTTCCTTTGATTTTTTGTTTTGTCGAATGGCATCTCTACCTCGACAATCTAAAAGATTTTTAGGTTTTTTATGTATTAATAAGAGGGCTCTTCTTGTTTAAGGGTATTTTAGCTAAAGTATACAGAAACGATAAAGTACTTACAGTTCCAAACTGTGAGAAGAAATTCTTGATATCATCATCAGAAAGCTCTGTCGAAAGCCCGCCGACAAATATTTTTCCGTGTCTGGCTTTTGCCTTTTTAGGATCAACCTTTTTGTTGTTGATGACATGATCACCAGCAGACATAATCTGAAAGATTATTTTTTCTTATTTAATTATTTGGCAAATAATTCGTTAAAAAATGTTATAAAAATTTGTTTGTAAAAACACCTCAGAAAAAAGAATTGTCGTCACATGCATTCAGTAGCAGAACTGACTTTTTAATTATCATCATTTAAGTATCATGTATGTAAAAGATAAACAGTAACATAATTAAAATTAGTAACAATAGAGTTACATTATTTTTCCGTTGCGATAAAATACAAAATTGAATACCTTATCAAGAGATTCAGCTTTAGCAAAAACAATGAAGGCAAATCCTCTCGATCGTCCTGTATTTGGATCTGTCTTGACATTGATGCTTTCAATATCACCATATGCGCTGAAATGTTCTCGCAATTCCTCTAAAAATGTATAAAATAATTTCTTTGTAAGAATTCTTTAAATCGTTTTAAAAATATTTATATAAACAATATTGTAATTTAAGCTCAGTAAAAAGTTCTTTTCACATGACAATTGTCATCCAAAGGTGTCCTAAGGTTAAAAAATAAATCATCATCGCTGATCTTTTTTGTTTTATTATTTTTCATTATTTAACTAATGGTGAATTCACTTGCACTACACTGGATCAGTGCATATTAAAAGCTGCTTTATATAAACTATCTCAATGCAGTGATACAATATAATCAACTTTGACAATGAAATGATACACATATATTTTGTTAAATAATGTGTGACAATATTATTAGTCTATAGTTTAAAATATTTATATACTTTTACATTTAACTTTGGTAATTTCATGCAAAGTACCTTTTAGTATGCACTGATCTAGTGTAGTGCTAGTGATCGAATTCGCTATAAGATTTGCGAAGAAAATAAATTTTTAAAAGAGTATAAGTTTAAAAAAAAAGAGTTACTTACTGTCTGTCGTTTCCCAGCTTAAACCACCGACGAATAATTTCCTGCGAAAGAAACGGAAAACAGAAAGTGTTAAAATTAATAAGAGAGAATGAAATACATATTCGTCTTAAGTCTTTAATCATTATTGCAAAACCGAATGTTCGTAAAGAGAAATTCACGGTTTATCATCTAAATAGGATTGCTATTCGGGCTTACGACGTTGGCAAATTCTCAAATCTCTGCAACTGCGCGCAAAAAAGTTATCTGTAATGAAAACGGAAGATGGAAATGTATTTGGGCCTCTTTCGCAAGTGACTGTTACAAGTTACGGAATGGTCATAGTCTGTTATTACTCGAATACACAACTTGAGCATCAAGTAGTTTTCATCGTTTCGTATCGTTGCGCAACTTTTCTTTCACTCTTAACACCGACATGCTAAAAAAAAATAAGAAAAATATAATAAAGTTTGAAAATACCTATCGTTCAGAGAATCCTGGTTAGCCCCGGCCGACCTGCAAAGCAACGGAACGAATTTATTTCACTAAGTGAATTTCTCGAACGTATTAATTAATATAAAGAATTAAGATCGAAACGAGAATTTAACTTTTAAAAAACGAAAAAAAAAATCCAAAAATCTCATTTATTAAAAAAAAAAAAAAAAATGAAAGGAAATGTCGACTTGACCCCTGGAAAGACTATATAATCAGTGTTAAGGTATGAAAAATTGAATGCAGACGATATGCAAGTAATGTAACAGACCTGTAGTGTCATTCGCAAAAGGGGCACTGGATCGACCATCAAAAAGATTTATATAAACGAGGAATATTTTATTCAATTAAACATCGCACATATGTAAAGACTATATATAATTATATATATCTACGACAAACAAACGCATTTAATCTATGGCTAATTAGATCGCCCATTGTCGAAATTTAGAAAAGTCTTCTTACAATGATAAACATAATAATTACAATGCAAAGCAATTACAAGAGTATAGAATACCATTCCTAGAATAAATGAGAATTGATAAAGGTAGCTTACGATATATGCATCTGTCCTTTGTATAAAGTTACGAGAAACAACCATGAGAAGAACTGCTTTTCACACCATAGAAACCTTGATTTGAATGTTCAATTGTAAACAAAAAAAAAATCGAAAAGAAAACTTGGAAAAAAGTATATAGGTATATGTAAAAATCAATGCATCGAGAGAACAAGGTACTATTCATCGACGTTTGCGTGAGAACCCGAGCAATAGTTAGACAACTCCAGTAGACATATCACAGCTCTGCTCCTAAGGGAAACAAGAATTTAATTTTTCCAAGTGGTTACTCTGACTGCAGATTGGCCCAAAGAATATGGTATATGCTAGGATAGACTGCAACTCTATATCGAAAAGCTAAAAAGATTGTTTTCATTACGATTTAAATGATAGACAACTCTTGATATTTTCGATCGACATATCTATATGGATATAATATAGATGGATACCATATGGGATATTTATTTATATTTTACATGTACGTGTTTATTTATATATATATTTGTCTCTTTCTCATTCTTTCTCTCTTTGTTTACAACGCTCATAGACAAATTGCGATGTAATTGCAAGAATGGTTTCAACTTCTGATATATATTATATATATATTTTCATTCGTTTTCTGCATTCTAACAACGAGCTGCAAGCTCGGTTTTTGCTCTGACTTTGTTTTTGGCAGTGTCAACACGATTAATTGATTTACTTATTATATTTGACTCTTTATTTTTTATTTATGGCTGGTGATAAATACCGTTGGCACCAGTCACTCGCCGGTAATCAGTTGCTGGTCGGGTGACGTTTTCCACCTGTGAGCCGCCCGCCATGTGAAAACCGTTGTCGATCACCTGTAGATCAAGCCACATAAACTGGGGTTAAATGGCGTTCCGACCTACTGGACGTTTTCGCATTGTCCCTATGATTTTGTGCTTTGGTCACGCCCAAACAGCATTTGGATCGGAAATTACTCTACGCGTGACCCAGCAGGCAAGTGTGTGTCTGTGCGAGACTTTATCGATTTGACGAAATTAATTTGAGTTCCAGTGCTTGTGTCATGACGGAACGTGACGAACTTGAACTTGAAGTAGACTTCTCGCAATAATTAGGACTCGGAAATCACTGCATAAGGTTTTGCGGTTCACGTCGATCCCATGTAAGTGTACGTATTTGTCAATCGTGAATCAATTGACTGTTTACCATAATTCAGCTGCAATGAACCGTACGAGGATAGAAGACTCGGCTGGCCAAAAAATGTACTCGAAAGTTTAGGCTCTATAAAAACATTACGGATTATTATTTGCTTGTGATGTTGCGTTCGCAAAAATTGATCGACTGCAGAACCCACAATTTCTCTTTATCAATTACAGAGAACTACAATTATATCATTAACTAGATAGGGATAGAAAACAAGGAGTTTAATACACAAAATTACGAAAAATTTCAAAAACAGATAAATATTATACCTCGCAACAACAGCACATATAAAGTTACAAACTAGCGCCTTTATTCGCCGTTATACAGTGGTGTCTTAAATTATTCTTGCGTAATATAGCATGCATTATCTCATTTCAATCTTTGATTATTGTATTTCAAGACGTAGTGGAGCGCAGGCATTTGGCTGTTTTACTTCCGTTATTTTATACACATGAAACTCGTGTCCCTTGAACATTTTTATTTTTAATTATAGGATAGGAGGAGGACGAGGAGGTGCATCTTCAAATTCATATTCAGTAACATTACTGCAAAAATCCTATGCATCTTATCCTATAATGAGGCAATAGAGTAATTGTTTATACTTTATTATATTTCAATTTACCTACGTTAAGTAGAATTTGAAGATTACGTCCGCTTCCTGAATTTTACATCCTGAAACATTCTACATATTTTTGTGAAATTGAAATAAATCTAATGCTTACCCTTCTTTGCAAAAAGATACCCCAAATAGCGTAAAAATTTGCAAAAATCCAAGGCTGCAGGAATACGAAGAGCAAATAAAAATTACAAAAAAATGATACAAAGAAAAACAAATATCAAAATTCCCTTGATATACAATATGAACAATATGACGGGAGAAATAAAAAACGGGACGCGCGCAGAATTGCAAAATTATATCTTTTTAGGTAATTTTTTTATTTACACAGGTGTCTTGCATTCTTTTATTGAGACTGAAGGAAAAGGAAGTTTCTGGTCAAATTCATCCAGCTCGAGATCCGTTACGCTGAAAAAAAGAGTAGAGGAAAAAGAAAAAAGAGAGCAGCGCGAGACAATGGCAGACGAGAATTTAAGGTCCACCAACATTTTGCGTGAAGTGCACTGCAATAGCTGCGTCCCATTATTCACCTCGAATACTGAAAATCTATAATTCACGTTACGTATATATATATATATATATATATATATACACACACACACACACACATATATACAGATTTTCAATACCCACAGTGAATAACGGAACGCAGCCAACGAGGCGGGACACTTTTTCGGCGCTATGCCCTCTTCTTCAGTGATATTTCTTCGTTTCCAATATGTTTCTTTTACTGGAATTAATTCTATTTTTATTTTACACTACTAACATTTTTTTTATTCATCCAATGCTTCAAGTAACTCGGTTCTGCGAGCCTACAAGGGACAAAGGTTTCCACGTGTTTCTAACGGAAGTTTGTAACGGAGCGCGCCCAGGTAGCAAATTTCCGCTCTTTTTCGCGCAGAACGAACTATGTATTGTATGGAATATTCCTCGACATTATTACGCATAACGTCGTTTCTATTCTCGTTCCTTCTTTCTCTCTCTCTCTCTCTCTCCCTCTTATGACGCTACGACGCCTCGGGCGCGCCCTTTCCGGAGCCGCTGCCGGCGCCTCCACTCGTTCTTGCACCGCCATTATTGCCGCCGGCTTCTTTCGTCAATGGATCCTAATCGCGAATGGAGAATCGTCGCGAAATATGGGTGTTCGCGTGCGCGGCGTGCCACGGAGAAGCGACGAGGCCGTGTCGTCGAAACGTAGGCGTTCGTCGTGACGTCGATGCGAACGGATTACGTTCCGCGGCGGAGCGTACGCCTCCGCCATTTTGTGAGACGCGTGCCGACGCGCTCGCTCGCTCGCTCGCTCGCTCGTTCGCGCGCGCGCGCGCGCGGCCCGGTCGGCCGCGTTGTCGCGAAGTTATCGCCGATTCGCGCGATCGCCGGGCTACAACGCGCCTGAAGTACGAAGCGATCGCGCAATCCGGGACAATTAATCAGCTTGCGGCACGAGAGGGGGCGAGCAAACAGAGACCCGGGGGGGGAATTACCTGTCTTCTTGCGACTCCTGATTGTTCTCCGCGACGTTGTTCTCGCCGTTGTTCTCGGCCTCGCCGTTCTGCTCCGCGAAGTTTTGCTCCGCGATGTCGTCGCTGAAATCCTTGTTCTCCTGATCGGCCATCGCGTCTGCTTTTTATCTGTCGATATTATCGGATTACCCGCGTAAATTACGATACGCGCGGCACACCACGATGCACTGTGTGAGCACAAAGCCACTCGAATGATCGTAGATAGCTCGTTACGCAGCCGTTCTCTTCGACTGCCCGATGGAGAAGAAAGTACGGCGTCGTGCGTCGTGCGCAGCCCGGAGGTCCTCCCGCCGGCAATTTACGCGCGAGGCATCTTGGGACGTACGACTTTGCCGACCAATCACGTGGCGTCGCTCAGGATCGTTCGACGTGCCCAAGGTACCCTCGGTTCGATCACGCCAAATATCGTCAATCCCTTTGCGACCAAACGCGATCTAACGTTATGTTCTCACGTTAACCTTATGAATAATAACGTAAAATGTTTTTTTTTTTTTAATTTGACTTATCGTTAGATTCCTCGAACGTTTCCTGCATGAATGAAAATGTGAGTGTTTTCATTAAGCATTCACTCAATGAGTCTCATTCATGAATGTAAACAGCGAGAACGTCCTAATAGAACTTCATTCGGCTTGAATTTATAGCTCTTGTTTCGTCTGTTAAGCTTTATTGTTGAATTATTTGTTAAAATACGATCAGCCGTAGATGATTAAAAACTATTTCATTCAGCTTTGAGATCGAATTATTGTCTTACATTTAAAAATATCAAACTGTTTAAAAATATATATAAGTTGTTGAATATTGAAATTCTTAAAAATTCAAAACCTATAATTAGTAGAATCTTTTTATGTTAAATTTTTCTGGATTTTTTAACATTTAATTTGTAATGTTTCATACCGAATTGTTTTAGAAGTGATTTGTCGTTAGCGAGATCTGTAAACAGTGCTACAGAAAAATGTTTTAACAAATAAAAAGTTTTTGTTCGATGTGGAAAAAAATAGGAACCAAGATAAGTCTAGTTCTTACGTTCCTGGTTGCGTGCGGATCGATGGTTAGAGAATGCGTCATCAGCGGGAGAAGTAAAGGGGGGGAAGGAAGAGATGGAAGAAAAGAGACGGATTTAGCGCCATACGCATCAGAAATTTCGGTCACGCGACGCAACTGGCGGGAGAGAGAGATAGCCAATGAAATCGCCGAGAGACACTATTCTCGGCCGTCGACCAATGGAAGATCGCCAAGAATCCCGCTCAATTTTGCTGTGATTTTATCGACGATCATTTACTTCTTAAAAACTATTAAACAATACTGGGATACGCGAGACAAGTAGATTTTATTGTAATATATATCGTTGAAACAATCGACGAAACGAAATCAAGCAGCATACAACGGCATGGCATTTTTCGTTGCATCGGTAATGTTTGTAGATGGCCACAAAAAATGCGTCTTTCTCTCGCTATGACGTCGGAGTTGGTGCGGATAATGCCATCTGTAAATCCGCGACACTCGGTAAGGCTGAGGTCAAAGTCTCGCTACAAATATTTTGAAGCGTTTGGTTGACCAAGTAGAAAAAAGAATTTTACAGATTGACCAATCAAAAATTGCTTTAAAGCATTTATGACATCGCATTGATCGTACCGACAGAGAGAAACCGGAGAGTGGACATCCCGGCCTTTTTATTCGTGTACCAAACCTCGTAAGGTAATGTCCACGTTTTTGTGGTATTTTTCCATACTATTACTTACATGATTTAGACCGGAATTAGACGATGCATTGAAGATTGAAATTAAAGATTAAAGATTGAAATTTCACCAATGAGGACAAAGAAATTTTGACTCCTTTTATTACGATTGGTCAAAGTTCAATCTTTTAATCTTAAATCTCATTCTTCAATGCATAGTCTGATTCAGGCCTTAGATAAAGACAAATAATCAATTTTGGTCGGTATTTATATGGTCTGTTTTCTGTTCCTGCACTAGACTGCACTAGAAGTCTCTTTCTCGCTTTCGACAAATATCAAATATATACCTATTTCACTGTAAGTTCTAAAAGTGTACACTGATTTAGCCACAGAAAACAGATCTTTTGTCAGTTCTTATTATTCAAGACCGTCTTAAGTTTTGTCTCGGTGTCACGAACCAATCAGAGGACCGTATTAGTATCTTAAGACATTATTTAAGACGGTCTTGAAATAAGAACCGACTATAATAAATATCAACCTTTGATTATATATTCGTCCTTGTCTAGCCCATGTAATAGCATGGAAATGAACCACAAAAATATGGATATTACCCTACACGAGTAGGGCCAGTCTCAGGGAGCCTATTACGGTTCCTCCGTGCTTTTAATCACTTTTCACATTTTCATTTCACGTGACTTTAGTCATCTAATTATGGTACTTTTAAGTGAAAATGTGAAGTAACTAGGTATTTCCGGTATAGTAAAGCTGGAAACACAATAGACAGACAACAGGGAATAACGAGGCGTCCAATCAGAGCTCTGGAATATAATATCGAACTTATACCTCAAAGCTCTGATTGGATGGCTTGTTATTCCCTGTTGCCTGTGCCTATTACCTGTGTCTATTGTGTTTCCAGCTATATCCTAACCAAAGACATAGGCTGCTTTCCTTTTAGGAGACACAGTCGACACAAATCGACACAAGTGTCGTTCTATCTTTGTTACTCTCTGAATATCAAGAAGAATAGAACGACATTTGTGTCGACTTGTGTCGATTTGTGTCATCAAATGGAAAGCAGCCATAGAGAATGGACTGCGCGATTCGTGTGTCAAAATGGTCGATAGGGACGAGAGAGAAGAACCGTGGCAGACGGCCATTTCTATCTCTTTCCATTCAATAGTGTAATGGGAGAGAGAATGAGAGAGAGATTGGTTGTCTCTCATGGTCCCTCTCTCTCTCTCTCATTATTGTCGACCACATTTGATACATTACTTAGATACGGATCGCGCAGTCTATTCTCTATGGCTGAGTTCAGCAGACTCAGCAGTTTTGCAACCGTTTTATGATTCGTCGCGCTGATTGGTTTATACTTTTAGTTTTAAAGGAATAGTCCAATCTGAGCGAAGAATCATAAAACAGTTGCAAAACTGTTGAGTCTCCTGAATGCAGCCTATGTCTTTGATCCTAACCATGGTATATATAGGTGTTTTTTGTGGCTGAACTAGGATATGATCCACTTAACGCTGCAAATATTTCGTTGACCAATCAGAAGAAAGAATTTTATGAATTGACCAAGATCAAAGAATGCTTCAAAGCATTTGCAGCGTGAAGTGGATCGCACCCCTAGTGTACACTTTTGGAACTTAAAGTGAGCTAGATATACGTTTGATATTTGTTTAAAGCGAGAAACAGAGTTCTAGAACAGTCTAGTGTAAGAACAGAAAACAGACCACATGGTACACATCGTAGTGGAATTATAGAAGGTGAGATGTTACGCATAATGGCGGCAAAGAATGGGGGACATGTCTTGTAAACCAATCACTTAGGGCCCATTTTATGCGCGCGGAATTTAAATGTTCACAGGAGATTATTAATAAAAACACAGTATTAGAAGTTAAAATAATAATGAAATATTCATAACATTTATTAAATTGTAAAAATATTACAAACTAATCCTTTACAGTTAAAATAATAATAATAACGATAATAATAATAAAATTCTTCATTTCGTGGATTATCTCCGTGTCTGACTTTATAAAGAGTAAAACGTTGGCATTCTAATATAAAGTCAGACACGGAGATAACCCGCGAAATGGAGAATTTTACAAATTAGAAACAAGATTGCACATTTTTTGTTTTTCTTTCTTTTCTTCTTATATTATTAGTTTTTATATTTGCATATTTATATTGCGCAACCTAATGTACGATCTGGTTCGCACCAAACATGCGATCACCTCCGTCGGAGAAATTTGTACTTAATTTTCAGACATACTTCCGCGGTTAATCTATCAAAAATTTTATCCTGCATACAAAAAAAGTTTCCGTAAAATAATTGAAATTCAGCATCCATGATTTTTGCTGCTTCCATGAAATTATTGGAGGGAAGGATACAATTTTCACGCGAAATGCATGAAATTCACAAGGACTGCGACTGCTACAGTTTTTAATGCAACAGGTCGGCATGCTGCCTGAAAAATATACATTTATTATACATTTATGCCATATTGGATTTTCATAAAATGGGCCCCCATGATTGGCTATCTGCTCCCCACTACTTTTAAGCTACTGCGCATCCACAGGAACGTCTCACCTTCTATAATTCCACCATGGTACGCATCGTTAAGGCCGCAGCACAGACTTTTGCATAACACATAGTGCATAAGCGAATCAACTAATCAGAATCTTTCCTTTCCTCCCATTCCATGGAAAAGAAAAATTGTGATTGGTTGATTCCTTTATGCACTATGCATTATGCGTTATGCAAAAGTCTGTGCTGCGGCCTTTATCCCTTCCCTTCCATAAGGCAGACGCTCGCTTTACATTTTACAATATTAAACGGAACTTTGATAACCATCTTAATTCTTAACGTCGCGTAAAATTTTCGTGAAATCCGCGGAAGAAATAGTATAAATATGCCACAGGAACAGAAGGTAAAAACAGATGTCTTTTCCATCGTTTTTTCAAAATAGAAAATCGCAGATAGGAAGACATTGATTTCAAGCATTCTGATAAAAAGAGCGATTTTAGGTTCTTAAGTTGTACGATGTCTGGCATACTTGCAATAAGATACGAGCCGCCGTATTTCGCGTCGGACTCGATCTTTGGGATTATTACAAGCCTCTGGATCCCGACAAACGTTGTTTAATATCAGGTATAAATATCGGACATTGGCACCGAGCGAGCGATCGCTTCAAACACTTTTAAAGTTGTGTGCGGGAATGTTTATTTCTGGACACTCGATCTAATGAAATTACTTTAATTCAAATTTCCATTAGTTATATATACTATTTTTTTTACTTATCCCTTCACAGAATGTTTCGAAATTATTGAATGTTTTTTTTAACACAGTGAAATTGGCTTTATTTATTAGTTATAATTATAAAAATTGCTAAATCATGTATGTTTATTTATATATATCTTACATTTATATCTCAATGTATGATTTTTAAAATTTGGATTAAAGTTATAAATGAACATTTGTGCAGAAAGCAATTGATACAGAGGTAAATAATAATTGAATAAATCTTAATTTCGCGATATGTAATTCATTGATTTAAATAGACAAATATTAGCAGAATTTAAAATCTATTTAAAAATTGTGCTGCAGTGGTGATTGATTAATTTGTGTTGTCGAATGTATCTAAAATTTACTATAATTTTACGGTGCATTAATTAATTATAAAACATGTGTGTACATACATAATTATTAAATTTGCAGAGTCCAAATTTATCTCCGTTTTGGCTGGACCACTAAAAGGCGTGATTGGCTTATCGGATAAAGAGATTTGCGATCTAACGGATTATTTTCGAATTCAGGACGGTCGGATTCTTTATTCGCAATTTTGTGAAGTTATTCACGACAGTGGTATGAGCGATTATTTATATAATAAGCATTTATATAATATGATTATTTATTTGTTTTTATATAAAGTTTATATAAAATGACTCAATAATTGGATTGATAAAATGAGGCATGCATAGCATATAGATTTGTAAAATAACAATAATAATAATAATTTCTGTGATATTTCTCGTAGTTCCTGATTTCGGAAAGAACAAGGCCCTTGTGACAGGTTTAGAATGGGAAAATCCGCTGCATATAAATGTTCTGAGCGGTACGGAAACACGAAAATTGAATCTGATTATCACTCAGATCGCCGTGTTGGTGAGCAAAAGAAAAATTGCTCTTTGGCCATACTTTCAAGATTACGAGCTGGTATGTTTGATATGATTCATCTATGAAAATATGAACCATTACGGTTTGCAACATTAATTATTGGCAGCTATAATTTATTCTTTAGTCTTTGTGATTTTGACAAGCATAATAATTGTGCTAATACGAATACATTAATAATTTTTAATAATTTAGTTTCTCTTGTAATGTAAAAAAGCATCATCGATTCTATTTTATTATTTAAGATATAATTGTTTATTTCAGAAAAGGACTATTTTGATATAAAATATTAAAAATAGACAAAAGTAATTAAATGATAAAAATATGAATATTTTATTAGTTTAATAAGCATAAATGATAGAGAAGTTTAATAATTTTTAATTCATTCTAATAAGATGTTTTGTAGATTGCGAAGAATGTTGGCACAGTTACTCTCGCCCATTTTGGTCGAATTTTAAAATTTCTGGGCATCGTCCTTGGCGCTGAGGAATTTCGCCTGCTCGTAAAGAGATTTGCCAAAGATGCTTATACCGTAAATTATGTAGCGTTTGTGAAGGCTGTAGATGAAGTTCAACATTATTTAGAAGAATATGGAATGGTGGATCTCAGCGGGGTATTGTCATTTTTAGAACCTTTTTACCTTTATTTCTTCATAATCTTTACACATATACATTTATAATATTTATACAAATATAAGGAAATTAGAACATAATACATGTTTTCTGGAATGTACGTTACCTTTAGTTTCTCTGTTACATTTCTCAGGAGTTGCTCGATCAATTTCCCGGTCGAATAATTACGGCCGAGCTGCCGAAACTCCCACGACCGGAAATTGGTAAGATCATACCCAGTCAAGTCTTCGGTAAGCAAACGGTATTCCATCCGGTGATGGAACAGACGAGAGAGATGATTCCTGCGCTGGAAGTCATAAAACGCATCCAGAGGCATATTCTCGAGCAACGCATACGGATCCATGAGTTTTTCAAGGTTCTCGCGATCCAATTACGTCATGTATATGAGAATTCAGCATACGTGATAATATTATCTAATTAACGTTATCACGTATGCTGAATTCCCATATATGCGCGCGGATTTATCAATGATTTGTTACCCGCAATGAGCTCGCTCGCTATCGCATCCTCCTATTATCATGAGCGTAATATATTAACGGTTTAATCCGTTGATTAAGAACCGAATGATTTGGGTCATCATAGGATTTCGAATATTTGAATGTCGGTCGAGTGACCATCTCACAATTTCGAAGAGCGCTGGACGCACTTCAGATTTCGTCTTTGGGTCGTCTGTGGCTGATTGAACCAGAAATCGATGCCTTAATCGCTCTCTACAGGGATCTAGATGATCCGGATCGTGTATGTTGGCGCGTATTCGAAGATGATATAGATCAGGGTACAATATTTAAAATAAACGCAAACGTTTTTGGTGATACATCCTTAGAACAAACGCTTTTCCTGCTTTAATTATATATAATCTTTCTCTATATATAGGCGTGAAATAAAATGTTTTTAAAAATTTATTTTTTTATAATAATATTTAGATTATTTATATAAAAATTATGAAACAATTTATTTGATTTAATTGATAATATAATAAGAATATAATCCAATTAAAAGATTACAAACGAATTTTTCAAAAAAATATTTCTTCAAATAAGAAAACTGCTTTTTATGTAAATGAGAAATGTGTGAATAAAAAATATATATATTTAAAAAAAATAACAATAAATAATAAACCGCGTGGATCGATTACAAACTAAATTAAGTTTTAAATGGCTTTTTCCACATGCGCAAGATTAAGATAGCGAATTCTTATTCAAAAAATAATTTATATTTCACACAAATTACTCATAAATAAATGTTTCGGTCTGTCATCAGACCTTTTTCAATATTCAAATAATAATGTATACAAAAGACTTACAATAATACTTTCATCAATAACATAACCTATTTTAAACCATGATTTACGTTGTTCAATATTCCACATTTATATAAAATTCCATGCACATGACTTTACATCTTAATAGTCAGTACCATCATTGTATACATTATTATTTGAATATTGAAAAAGGTCTGATGACAGACCGAAACGTTTATTTATGAGTAATTTGTGTGAGAGAGAAATATAAATTATTTTTTTAATAAGAATTCGCTATCTCAATCTTGCGCATGTGGAAAAAGCCATTTAAAACTTAATTTAATTTAAAAAAAATATATAATTTTGTTGTGCAAATAAATTCTAGTTTAAAGAATGTTCCCAGTATATGTATTTTAACATTTTTTTCTTATGTATGCGCTACCGTTTTTACATTTTATTATTTTAATAGACATTTTCATTTAGTATTTTCATTTTCATAGTTTTTACCGTAAAAGGACTTGATAAATTACCAAACCTAAAAGTGGAATCACCACCTCAAGATATAGCTGAATTACCTCGAAAAGGTGTGTCAAATTGGCAATGTCAGCCGAAAAATATAAGAGATCTTTGTGAAGATATCATGCAGAGAGTAAGACAGCGAGTCGAAGAAAGGAGAATTTTCTTGAAGCAATTTTTCAAGGATTACGACAAGTATATTCTTTAAATAATTGTTAATCGAATGATTTATTTTGAAAATGACTGACGAAAAATTTAAATAAAAAAATTTTCTACATACAGTAAATTTTCTACAATATAGTAAATTATAATTAAGCAATTAAGAAACATTTATTTATTATAACTTTTATTATAACTAACATGTAATAATTTATTTTATACATTCATATACTTTTGGAAAACAACTACGAGAGTAATATTTTAAATTAAAATTGCTTGGAAAAAATCATAGTGAATGCTTAATAATTTTCGATCAAAATGTGTAGTTTTGGTTTGCCATTTGAACAAAATATACTATTAACTAAAATATGCCATTAATGATACCGAAAAGATATTAATAATTTTTGAATTTAATGAATTAATTATATATTTGCAGACATAATTGCGGTCATGTGACGCGAACGCAATTCAGACAAGTCCTTATCATAGCGACCATACTCTTGTCTCCGGAAGAAGAGTTTGCTCTGGAAAAAAGATATAACGACGATATGGGTTTTAACTACACTCGATTTTTGCAGGAACTAGAATTCCAACCGATCGTGGAGCCTTTATATTATCGCATGTTGGAGGATAAAAAGAGACTTAACGCTGAAAGGTCACCGTCTGAACCTCACGAGGATGAGACCAACATTGTATTAATTTTGGCTAAAATTAAAGCTAAAGTTGTACGCGAAAGAATTAAAGTAATTTATATTTGTTATTAATAGATTAAAGAGAAGTGATTCGAATCATAATTTGATAATTTTTTTTCACGCGTAGGTCCTCGAATTTATGCGTCAATTTGATAGACACAACCAACTTGTCGTTTCGAAACTTGATTTTATTAGAGGTCTAGATGAGCTTCGTTGCGGTTTGACAACTGCGGAAATAGACACGATTACAAAACTTTTTCAGGCACCTCTAAAGTATGGAGATATAATATTGACAATATAAGAGCCAGTAATTTTAAGAAATAAAATTAGTTAATAGAAATAATAGGAAAATAAGTATAAGAATAGGAATAAAATTAAAAAATAGAAAAAAATAATCAAAGCAAATTAATCCCAAGCGAATTTTATTTTTCGAATTATTTTCTAAGCAATATAGTTGCATTCATAATACTGTTTAATAAATAATGTTTAATAAACATGAAAAATTTTAAATATTTAAACTGGAAAATAATTGTTTATAAAATTTGATATGTTTTTAAAATTATTTAATAAATGTTATAAAAATATATTAAATTACATTTATAAAGTTTATTTATGTATATTAACATTTTTTTACTAGGTTGAGGTACGACTTTTATACGTATTTTATCCAATTTGGTCAACTTAATAAATATATATTTAATAACATCTATTTAATATTTTTTAGGTGTTTATTGAACATAATTAAGCTGCTTAGGTTGATACTTATTTTCTTTATTGAAAAATTGTTTAATTTTATGAAATTATAATTATCATTTATTTCTTCTTTAACTTCACATTCTCGTGACTCGTGATTATCGTATTTCTTTCTGAAGACCCTATTTCATTGAATACACCAAATTCGCGGCAATTGTGGAAGAAGCTGTTGCAACCAGGTGTTTGGAAAAAGTTCCTCTTGTGGTTCCCTTGCAACATGTGCCTTCCGAGGCGGATAGCAGAACCTTCCTGAATTTTGACGAACGGCAGAAGGTAGCTATCGCGATGGATAAACTGTGTCAAGTGCGGAGTCCGAACCTGGAGGAAATCTTCAAAGTTAGTACAGCTGTCGTTAAATTATAACGTTGCGCTATACATAATACAATCATTGAAGAGACAATCATTTATTATGTGAAATGTTTTCTTTTTTCTCTTTTTTTGCGAGACAAAAGAACAATGAGCAAATTTGATAATTATACGTTCTTTAGGATTACGATAAAGAGAATACCGGCACGGTTTCTAAGGGACACTTGATTAGAACATTATCGGTTAGACGAATGCTAGAATTCATCAATAGCAATGAGTTGGATGCTGTACACAAGTGCTTCTCCACTGAGAAAAACAGCCGTTTGGAGTTCAATTATCGAGCCTTTCTGTGCGCTTTGCATCTATTACAAGAAAATAAAAAAAAGATCTTGCCCTTATAAAAGGCCTATAGATACAAATTCGGAAACTGAGAACATATCCTTGCTGTTATCTGTTATACCATAATGTTGTATATTACGTTAAACAGTTTAAGAAAGTGAAATTGTAATGCAGTAGTCGTAATAAGAAACGTTATAAATTTTATTGTCCTTTGAGTATTTATATATCACATAGTGAAAAATAAGTAGAAAAAACCCATTGTATAATTTTTTATATTTTTTATATATTAACTTTATTATTCTTACATATTTTTGAAGTATCGTAAAAAATACATTTTTTAAAACAAACAAAAATCTCTTTAAAAGAATTGTATAATTATTTAATTAGATAAAGTGTAGCATTAAATATAACATTACAATTTGGTCACTACAGCAATCCTTTAAATTAAAAATTTTTAATACTTTTATATTAAAACAAAATTATATATATTGCTATATTTGAATTATTCCATCGCTTGCTAATAGATGGCGCCACTGACACTAGTCTGTTTAACTGATACAAACAATTTCTAGAATCATTAGTTATATTCTTTATATGTATTTTATATTTATCATAAATCATAAATTAATTAATTACAATAATATTTTCGATTATTTTTAGTAATACGATAAGTTAATAAAATAAAAATGTTAAAATAGAAACTTTTTGCTTGTATTTTAATTTAAAATAATGTCACCTTTTAATTAAATTAATAATTGTTTTATTATTGTTTCAATAATATCGAGTTTCTATTTTATGCAAATTATTATTTGAAATTAGAAAGAGTTAAATTTAAAATCTATACAAAAAGCGTATTGTGTACCAAGTAAGACGTAAGCAAATGTCAACAGCAGACTTGTATTTAAAGTATCGGTTGCGATGTCCATTCAGAGGAAGTAAGTAGGAGCGGATAGGTCTTAGATGATAGGACTTGTCGAAGCACGCACATTAGCCTCGTCAGCACGTACAACTCGCCGGCGGAGAATAATTTAGGCAGATAGAAAGTCTACCTCACGCTCTCTCATGCTCCTTACAATAGATTAAAATGTCAAGAGAAAATATATAATGAACGTCGTTGTAGCATATTCGCTACTTACAAAAATAAGAGATCTTTCATTATCAAAGTGCTCTTTATACTACTAGTCGTTTATATTTAAAATGATTTTTGTACTATAGAGAAATAATGAGATCTTACTATGCTTTTTACTTCCCGCCGTTACTGGACTATTTGCTGCTGGATCTTCTAGGATTCTTTGTCGCTTCGATTGAATCACGAAGTGTCCGTTTAGCTCGGATCTACAATAAGTTTTTAAGCCTTAAGCTATAAGAAATTGACGAATCATAGTCAACTATTCTCCTCACATTCAACTGTAATTTGTCAATTTCTTACGGCTTAAAGCTTAAAACATCCATTGTAGATCTGGACTTACGAAAGTCAAGACATCGACCACTTTGCCTTATTATTTATGAAGAGTTCAGCCCTTATACAGTGGGGTTTCCAAAAGATTTGGTTTTTAACAAAACAAGTTTCTCTCGAATTATTTAAGAGCAATAAATTCTCTCAATATATTTATTTAATTTTTTTTAAACAGTCTTATATCATGGATTAAGAATATATAATTGAACTTAACAAATTCTTGAAGAAAATAAAACTAAATAGTAACAAAATATCTTTAATGGATCCTGAGAACTTATGTGTTTCTTTAAAAGAAAAAAATATGTATTGCTCTAAAGGTTAAACCTGTAAAAAATAATTTGTCTTTGTTATCAAATTATCTTTATAAAGAATGTGATATCAAAAATTGTCCTTAAATGGTATATCTTTAAGATAACAAGAAAAATGGAAGAAATTATATAAAAAGATAATTTTTACATACGTACATTCCCGAATGACTGCATTATCGGAAATTCTCCATTCGAAGGCATCCATAGTTTAACGTCGTCAAATCCACATGTCGCAAGAATGGGATTATCCGGATGACCCTCCATGCAAATTAGCTATATATAAATTAAATTTTAAAAAGTCGCTATTTTTTTATTCATACTACAAATAAGAAACATTTATTTATATTAAATTTATGAAATAGAAAAACTTATGCTTCTTGTATCTCCTGTCATCTGTTGTATGATAGATTCCGAATCTTTTTCCAAATAAATATATCATTAATGGATTCAGATATAATACGTTCGCTTTTAGGTCCGAAAAAAGAACCTTTATTTACTATAATCAACAAAAGGCATGAGTAATTAATTAAATATTAATAAATAGGATTTATATTTAAAGCATCGCTTCTCTCAACTATACTAGCAAATTCTAAAAGAGACACCTCTATAGAAAGATTTTTAAAAAGAAATCTCTTATCGTATCAACATACACACGATAGTTAATTAAAAAGTGTATCACCGAATCCTGTTTTTGTATATTATAGCATAGTTTTTTTCTCTTTAAACGCGCATAAAGAAAAATGTTTAAGAATTAAAAAGATCTATAGTGATCGTGAACAAAAAATAATGGGTGCTTTCCAGCAAGGGACACAGTCAGACACAGTGTAACACAGTGAATCATATATCCTTGTTGTTTGCTTATGTTAAACAAGGATGAAACGATTCACTGTGTTACACTGTGTTTGATTGTGTCCTTGCTGGAAAGCACCCAATGTAATTGCATTTTATGTGTAACCTACACGATAAATATGGTCTGTTTTCTGTTCCTGCACTAGCCTCACTAGACTGTTCTAGAACTCTCTTTCTCGCTTTAAACAAATATCAAACGTATATCTTTCTCACTTTAAGTTCCAAAAGTGTACACTAGTTCAGCCACAGAAGACAGACCTATAGTTAATCTCAGAATTCTGATAGGGGTGATCCCGATTGATCACGGCTCGATTGGACACCACCAATCACAGCGACCGGTGCTTAGGAGCTTTGTAGTATCAAGCGCTGTGAGTGGCTCGTGTCCAATTGAGCCGTGTCCAACTGGGTGCCACCCCTATCAAACAGGATTAAGTTCTCGTCATTATAGGAAGCGAGATTTTCCTGTTATAATTATATGTAACAGAAGTTACAAAGCCATTATTTTCCTCCTCCTTATCCTCAGTCCAATTGCTCGTGGCCGAGCGTGGTGACTTCTCTCATGTGCCTGTGGTGCGCACGCTGGTTGTATACAGTCATATGGGACCTACAGTTTAACATCGATTCCGAACGACGATTTATTAGAGAAGTGCTCTTGGCAAGAGATACTCTCGGTGGTTTGCCATTACCTTCCGAGAGGAGCTACGAGCGTATGAGTAGACGAATGCAAATAAAAAATATTCGAATTTTTAATGTTGGGGGGCTAGCGTGAAGTTGGCATCCCAAAGTTTAAATTTCGCATAACTTTTGAACTAAGGGTGAGCAAACGAAAATTCCGATGGAGCATTCGTGAGCAAACGATGAGCAATTTGATGTGTTATATATAAATTAAAAATTAGATATTACGAGATATTAGGAAATATTTACATGTAATATATAAGTTACGCATATCTTTCTTAACAGCTACTTTTATATATTTATGTTTTCTTTTTCGTTCTCTTACTGCCGATAAACGTACATCCATTTTACTTAAATTGTTTAAATATTTACAATTTCACGTTTTGCGTTGTAATTATGACTGACAGTCGAAGAATCGAGTTTTTCTATTCCTATAGTATATTTATTCCGTTACTATGGTAACAGAAAAACTCGATACTTAGTCATAATTGTGAATAATTTTCAGTAAATATTAATAAAACGAAATTTCTAAAATGAAAAGTTATACATTAATTGAATTTATTAGTGATAAGAAAAAAAGTAGAAGGAACATACATAATCAACAAATGTTAATCACTTTCTCCTTATAAACAGTAAACAATATTTTTTTTGCTTTTAATTTCTAATATATATGTGTAATATAGTTTATACTTACTGTTGATTCTTACCTAGTTTGTGACTAAAAACTGCTCATGAAATACTGCCCAATATTTTTAGAATTTTTACTGAACAGAAGCTGGACAACATTTACTTATTATTTATCTTATCTAGATCTTGACCAAAAACTGCTCATGAAATACTGCCTAGTATTTCCAGAATTTTTACTACAGAAATTGAATAGCATTTTATTACTATTTTTTCGTGCATAGTTTATGGCCAGTAACTAGCCATCAAACAATAGTCCAGTATTTTCTGGACAAGTTTTGAATAGTTACTGTCTAATTAATTCTACCCAAGAAAAACTATCCAGCTTCTGGTTAGTAATCAGTTTTTCCTTGAAATTTTTCTACACGGGTAGCCCTTTTTATTTACTTGATTTAATTTCAGTAAATTTTACTTTGATTCATTAAATTCCAATGCGATCTCAATCTCTTGGGTTTTCTACAATATTATGTATGAAACAGAACGCACCTTATTTATGATATACGTATCGCGCAATGAAGCAAGTACTGGCAGCTGTTAACAAATTTTTTTGTAATAAGAGATATCATTAAGAATCCTCATGAAATAGAAATAGAAAATTACAAAATCATAGGAAATCAATAAAAGCGGGAAAGTAAGGAAGGGCAAAAGTTTGATTTTATTATTTCAATAATAAATTAAGAATTATTCTGCCGTTTTATAATTAAACGACAGGTATGTACATATTAGACAAAAAGGAGGAATCGACGTTACTCTGACACAACGTTTGTGATCTATTAGTGCGTCACGTGTAGACTCTTCAGGAGTTGTGGCCTTGTATCACCCTATGATAACCCAATGGAACCCTCCTGTATCGTCGTATCGGTTAACTGCCGTGCGGACGCACGTGCATATTGTCGTCCCGGGTGCTTCACCTGACACGTGGCCGAGCAAATTTCAATTCACCGGTTCTCTGCGGTGTCAGTGCTTGACTTTTTAGCTTCTTAGTATATTCCCTGGGTTTGGTTTTCCGACCCCATTTTTGAGGGAGTCACATAGTACCATGCGTATCAATTTAGCTTTAGAGTCTCTTCGGGGAGCAAAGGCTCGCTTATGTTTTTGCATTTGGTAGTGATTTGCATTCTTATTTTCCTTAGTTTATCAACACTCGAGGGGACTTACAGTTTAACGCCGAATATAAACGGCGAATGCGAAAAATCGCTAAAATATATAGGGCGCAAGTGGGATCGAACAGATCACGAGTCAATCGCACTGAGCGGTGAGCCATTCGGCGCCCCCAGTGTTTGACTTCGTGATAAGTAGGCTGTCGGGGTTGCCTGAACTCACTCAACTGGTTGTCATTTTTAATTCGCCGCCTTTACTAGCATGCGTAACGATCGCTCCGCGATACCGCGTCACGCTCGCGAAAGCACCAAAGCAGTTCATCCTCAAACCAGAGGGATTTCATAAGAATTGGTAGAAAGAACGTAAATATAGTATAGAAAAGGCCGTTTTCTTTCCCCGCTAACGGAAAAGTGTAAAACATAGTAAATCTTATAGATTTCGACCTGCTGAACACGATGGTGCTATTAGTTTTCATTGAAAATGTGGGGAACATCATTTTTCTAGTTAAAGTCCTATATTTCACCCTCTCTGTAATACATGATTTTCAATACAAGTGGATTATTTCATGTGAAACTTAGTATGCAAAGGTTCCTAATATTGTTAAACGGAAATCTAATAAATAAGATAAATTCGGAATAAAGGATCCAAAATTGCCATATAGCCATTTTTTTGCTGACGCCAACTTTCTATAAACCGCTCTTAGTCGAGCCCAGGGACAACGAGCGTGAACATGGCGGTTTTCTGTCCTCTCTTCTTTGTGTTTTATGTATTTTTTGTTTTTTTTGTGATTTGTATTTTTTAATATGTTTTAGTATTTTTTCATGTGTTATATAAGGTGCGTTTGGAGAGACGCTATTAGCGCTATTTGTGTCATTCTATCCTTGTTTTACGTTTAATAAACAATGAAGATAGAATGACAGAAATAGCGCTAATAGTGTTTCCCTGAACGTACCAATAATTGGATGCTCATTTTTTTCAACTTCGAATTATTTGAACAGATCAAATATTCGACATGTTCGAATCTTTTGTCTGAGCCCTAGAAAAAATACTGAACATATAAAAAAATACAAATCACAAAAAGAAACAAAAAATACATAAAACACAAATTAAGATGGGACAGAAAACCGCTACGTTCACGCTCGTAGTCCTTGGGCCCGACTGAGAGCGGTTTATAGAAAGCAGTTGGCGACAGCAAAAAAATGGTCAAATGGCAACCGCCATTTTGGATTCTTTATTTCGAACTTATCTTATTTATTCGATTTCCGTTTAACAATATTAGGAACCTTCGCATACTAAAGGCCTGTTCTTTTTAACTGAACTTTTGCACCAGTTCATCTTCCTTCCTTTTCTCTCCAGGAGAAAAGAAGAGGAAGAAAGATGAACTGGTGCAAAAGTTCAGCCAAAAAGAACAGGCCTTAAGTTTCACATGAAATAATCCACTCGTATTGAAAATCATGTATTACAGAGAGGGTGAAATATAGGACTTTAACTCGAAAAATGACGATGTTCCCTGCATTTTCAATGAAAACTAATGGCACCATCGTGTTCAGCAAGTCGAAATCTGTAATATTCACTATGTTTTACACTTTTCCGTTAGTGGGCACAAAACGGCCTTTTCTGTACTATGTTTTTTATTCTACGATTCGTGAAAAGTCTTTGATCTTTATAAAAATTAAAATAGGGAAGAAAAAGAAAGATTCGATAATAATGACGGAAATCGGCAATTTCTGTCATTATCATCGGATCTTTCTTTTTCTTCCCCATTTTAATTTTTATGTGGAATTAGAAATTTTTTCAGCTTAACTTTTGCAGGGTTTATCCTTCTTTTTTCTCTCCATGTTTTGGAGAAACAAAAATAAAGTCGAATGGTGCACACAAGAAATTTAACTAAAAAAAGATCGGGTTTAATGTGAAAGAATGATCTTAATTTGTATTTTATTACACTCGATAGCTTCTTATTTTAGAAAGAATACTAGCGGATGTGACACTCGGCAAACTGCTAACTATCTTGGTAGGATTGTTAATAGGGTTGAGCATCCAGTGTATGCACATTGTAGAAAAGATATCTCGGTTCTATCGGAATTTCTATAAGAGTATTTTAAGATATTCTAAGCAATTTAATGCTAATAATTGTAGCGCAAAGAATTTATCGTTTATTTCCAACGAAAAATAAAATAATACTATATATTTTTATGATAATTCCCGGGAAAAAATGTTATATAAATGGACACATTTTATATATAGTTATATACAAAATATGTCAATTTTTTATATAATTATATAGTTATATAATTTTATATAATTATATATGTATAATCATATATGATTATATATGAAACATTTTTTCTCGAGAAGTCTATATATATAATATGATGCTACAAGATACAGAACTATTATTGTATTTTATATATATAAATTAAATAATATATAATTAAAGACGTCATATTGCAAGATACAAAATGCCTTAAAAAATCGTAATTATTTCATAATACTCACTACGGGGTGGTACTATAATTTTATATATTTATATTCTGTTAACATTTATTGCAAATATTATTTGTTTTGTTAAGAGAAAAAAAGTATTTTGTTTATGTTACAAAATTTAGACTTGAAACAAGAAATCTATATTCAGATGCTTAAAATATACGTAGAATGTGGTACGAAATGATAGGAGAATAGCAAATGCGATTTTCAATTTGACAGGAATGGGTCAAACGATATTGATCATGCAAAATTCGGGAAAAAGAAATAGAGAAAGAGAAGAATCACAGGAAGGGGGAAATTTGGCGCTACAATGTCTGTTCAGCATTATGGTCTAAATTATTCTTGTAATTATTTGCATTTTGTTGTGTTATCCCAGTCCAGAAGATCAACCATATTTCCCTGTGCTCTATATTGACCTATAACAAACGCGACCGTTACTCAGCCATTAATAGGTTTTCCTTGCTTCTCCGCAGTTTTGACGTCAGCATTTTTAACGCCGTGTTATTCTTGGCACTCACGTTGTGCGGTATCAGTACAAATTCGAAATTTTATAAATTATTCTCGAAGAGTACGTCTCTAAATTCGTAATTCACGCGAGTATAAAGATTTACGCGAGGTGCTATACTTATTACTGTTCATTGAACTGCATAATTATTATATTACAACATAAAAGTGGGAAATGATATAATAAAGCACAATAAGAATTAAAAAATACTTTATTTAAAGGATTAATTGCCATAATAAACAATAATAAGCTAAAAAAAGATGACTATAAAAAGTATATTCTATATTGTATATCCTAAAAGTCTAAATTTAATGATGTGTTGTGTGTGTCTACTGCAGTACTTCATTATAACAATTAGATGCTTCTAACATTTTATTATAACACATTATATTTAATAAAGAAAAATTAAATATGCGGAGTTATAAATAATTTTTTATTCGTAGCTTTAATTAGCAGACTACCATTCGCGTGACGTAAGCAAATTTATGTACTCACAAATTTGCATTATTTTGTCATTAAATTCGCAAGGGATCGTCTTTGCTACAGAGGAGTAATTAAGTACCGACGTATAACGTGCCGTTACACCCGGGCATTATTTCATAATTCGACACACTTGAAGGCATCCCTTGAATATTTCATTTCATTCAGAATCTGATCTTCACCCCCGCTACAATAATGCGCTTTCGTTTTTTTATTTCTTAAAATAATAGTCGATCGTTTTATGTGAAAACGTCAGCCCTTGCCCACGTAATTAAACGTGGCAATCGCCGAGAGGTGAATATATGTTTTTCGGGGTAATCGATTCACCAGGTCGTGCGCCTTTCTTCCTATCGATGTTCTCCATCCTCACCCTCACTTTCGTCACCTATCCCTATCTGCCGCCCCCGCTAACTTCTGCCCACGCGCACCTTGAGAATCCACAATGTTACTGTAAATGTCAGTCCTAAAATTTATAACTGATAATTCAGGGGTGATAAAAAGTTGGAGATGGTTTTTCGTCGATGAGTTTTGTTAAAATGAGATCTCGGTATTGTATCCGCACGTAGGAGTTGCAATCGATAAAAGACATCATTGTATTAAAGAATTAACTTGTCCTTTTCTCCTAGGGGAAATATTTTTATGTAATTTTTACGTTCGATAAAAAAATAAAAAATTAATATTCAATGTTTAATATTTTTGCATATACTGAAAAAAAATCTTAATTTCAAAGAAATATTCCTTTGCTCGTATTAAAAGAAATTTTTTTGGATCAATGACAATTTCTTTGAAAATAAAAAAAAAGATATTATATTATATCTTATTTTCAAAGAAATAATTTTTGAATAGCAAAGAAATATTTATTTGAAATTAAGATATATTTTTTTCAGTGTATAAATATCGTTATAGAGAATATTTTATGTATTATTTATAAAAGGATCACATTTGCTTTATAATAGGTCATATATCCTACGACTTTTGGTTTTCAATGGCAAGACATTATTAAACTTCTAATAAAAGCAAACGCTAATAACTTAATTAGCCATTAAAGGCTAATCAAATTACTCGTGTTTGATGCAGAAATAGACCAATGTTACTTCTAATATTACTCTGAAGTATGGAAAGTGCTTGACATTTATGTCTTAATTTCATTAAGTTGAAGCTCATTAGAGTTTCTGATAAACAAATTTTTGCTATTCAAGGGTAACGTGATCGAAATATGACTTTTATAATTTCTAATATCAAATAACTCCAACGTCAAAATAATTTTTATTTTCTTTTTTGACGATTTGTAGTTGAAAAGATGTCGAACGCCGCGGCATTCTATGTGTCGTGAAGGGAAATCATTAATCGACACATCTACTTGTTTCTATAGACGAGGAAACGAATTGGCCAATGCAGGCGACGTTCACCAGGAAATAATGCACCTTCGAAGTCATATTAGTACCGGTTCTTCATCTCCTGAGAGGCTCTCAATTCGTCCATCTTCCGGGTTTCCTCCTCCCCCTCTCGCCCGAATTTCCGCTCTCCGTGCGAAAGGGATGAGAGGAGAGCGAGACGGAGAGAGAGCCAGAGGGACGCGATCTCCGTCGCGGCGCAGTCGGGGGCGCAGACTCAGCGGCAGCCAGCCAAAGCCGGTTGTCCACGCCCCCCGCTTCGCCCCCGGCGGGGGCGTCGGGTTCGTGGAGGAATGGGACAAGAGGGTGTGCGAAGGGGGTACGCGATAGCGAGGGACGTACGGCCGCGGTGGTGCAGGCGGCAGGATACGGGGTGGTTTTCGGGGGATGGTGGGGCGCGACACGGAACGCTGCG
>NW_017296266.1:330127-353290 GCF_001594075.2 Trachymyrmex cornetzi
CGAAAACGACGATCCGTTCGATCTCCGGTTCGTCTCGCGCTCCATCTCGCTTACCCCCTTCGGGACCGGTACTTGCGCTCCCCGTCACGTGAAGTCGACTCTGTACCTTGTCTTCGTGTTGCCGGTTTTCTTTCGGTTCAGCCATTGGTACCCCACGTCATCGATTGGTTGCGCTGAACGCCGGTTCCACAATGAGGTAGTCGCAGCCACTTTGGGTTCCTTCGACGGGATCGGGAGATCCGTTCAGTGGGAACGCGAGGAAAGTGTCCGTAAGTAACCATTTGGCTGTAGTAACATAAACGAGTTTAAAAAAAAAAAAATAGTGATCTTCGAAAAACATTTCAAATTTTTATTCAGAGAAGTAGGGTTGGTCCGATGAGATTGTAGGCGATGGAAGTTCTCTTTTCTGTACCATTTGTATTTTATTTCACATAGAAAAATGTTATAAAATAAAATACGTAAAACAAATTCGTTTTTCTCTACGTTTAATCGGTATCAAACTACTATAATCGGCATTGAATTATTACCAGCCAGCTTTAGAGTACAATCGCGTAAAAATAATTCATAGAGATCCATGGCCAGTCAAAGTTTGTACGTATGTATTCGTACTTGGATATAAAAGAGCGCGTGTGAATAGAGCAGCACTTATAGAACTATATGTGATAATTTTATTTGTGGAATCTCTGTCTTATAATAAAACTTTCTCTTATAACAATCTTGACGTTGATCAAAATGATAGTTAAATTTTTTACAAGTTATGAATGTTCGAGGATTGATTAAATTTTAAAACGCTGA
This sequence comes from Trachymyrmex cornetzi, assembly GCF_001594075.2. NCBI lineage: Eukaryota > Metazoa > Arthropoda > Insecta > Hymenoptera > Formicidae > Trachymyrmex > Trachymyrmex cornetzi. Next base: position 330,923 of record NW_017296266.1, read on the forward strand.
TTAATTTATTCGATCGTTCGTTCATTTTTAAAATTAGAATTTTCTAGGAGTAGATAGATTAAATTTAAAATGCATGAAAAATCTATATTCTAAAATGGTAAAAAGCTATTAGTTTAGATTGAAAAATATAATTTAAATATTGTCGACCCCAAGTTGATTTAAATTATATCTAAGATTAAAATTACTTAAAAGATTTATTGAAAATAACGTTGTGAAAAAGTGTACATAATTTTGTAAATTCTCTTTGCATATTGAAGAAATTATTGATGCTGGAGGCTAAAAAAAAAAAGACATTTTCCCTATATATTTAAACACAAAAGTTGAGCTGACAAGAATATATATTCATTAGAAAAGTCAATACTTTTTCATCGTTTATGTTGTTTAATAATGAACAATAACTTTATAAGAACCCGAGTTTCACAGTTAATTAAAAACTTTAACTTATTGGGTTAACCACCCCTTCGGTCGATTGCATGTTAATCGATCTTGTTACAAACTTGCTCTTACAAATAATTGAAATACCAGATGACATCTTCTGACTGAAATACTCTCCTTGGTGACACTTCCGTACATTCTTTGGCGTCTAATATCTCTAAACATAACAGTTCTCGTTGTTCTATAGGTAAAGGACCGTGCTGATCCCCGCGATCGGTCCCGTGGGCGCAGGAAATAGGCGAGAGAGGAGGGTGGAAACGAAGGAACTAGGCAGGCAGGGAAGCAGCGGGCTCGGTGAGTTGGGTGAAAATCGATGGCCATCAGCGCCCATGGGCGGCCTCGCGTTTAGGACAAGGAATAGCCCCTCCCAGAAGACCTCGCTCCGGTGGGGTGACTGCTGCCCCCCAAATCCCAACCAAGCGTCGTCGTCGGTCGTCTGGAAGCATCGTCTTCAAGAAATGCCGCCGGTGCCCGTGTGAGGCTGCCCCCCGCTGTTGCGTGATTGTACCTCGCGGGGATTTCAAAGGTAAACCTCCACCCCTGATATTTAGACCTCGCTCCTGAGTAGAAATTTCGATAATTTTTGTAATTTTAATAACACTTTAATTCTCTTTCCTTATTTTTGTTTGAAGAACAAAGAATGATAAAGAATAAGAGAATAAGAGATCGAAATCAAAGAAGCTTATATGCCCCGTAAGATGAACTCTTAGCAACCGTGCTTTTTATGGTTTCGGTATACAAAATGCACACATTCCTTTATGTTTCTTCTTTACTTTTCCCTTTGATTTTGAAACGTATCCTGCGATGCTTTGTTATTATTTGCAAGGTGAATTTTTCTTATTTACCAATAAAATATGCTTTTATTTCTTTTGATCTCGCTTCGAAAAACTATCTTTTAAAACTGCATTTTTGTGTTTTATTCTATAAATTGTAATCTTATTCTTTTCTTTCGTAAGGAAAGAGTCATCCACGGAAAGAACGATTCTATTGAAGAGCATTTAAAAATTTCCACACATTTGGAAATGATTTTGTTGCATCATTGAAATTATTATGAAGGAAACTTAAGTATGATGAATAATGATACAAGAGGTTTATGGCCGGTATTCACAGTCGATTCTTATTTCAAGACCGTCTTAAGTAATGTCTTAAGATGCTAATGCGACTGTCTGATTGGTTCATGATATTTCAAGATTGAACTTAAGACGGTCTTGAATATAGAAATCGAATACTATGAATACCGGTCTTAACATTCAAGCAACAAGCTTGAGCATTCTCTATAATTATTTTGATAGTCCAACAAAATTATTTTCTAATCTGTATCTAACTTTAAATATATTTCGGTAAAACCCTTTTTTAATTTCCTTTTTTGTTCTATTTTACGCCGAGTAAAGTGCGTTAATCGAAGCTACATCCTTTTTGAAGCCGAATCGAGCGGCGGCGCCTCGGGTAGACCGCGCCTAACAGGATTAGAGGGTGAACTCGGTTGAACGATTTAAATACCCCTCGGGTAGAAACATAATATTTGCGCTTAGCTGCACTTGTTGGGCGCAAGCGTGACGGTCACGGTGTTAATCAAGTGGAAGATTTTAATACACTCTCTACGCGAAATTGATAAGTTCTTTGTAAAACCAACGCCAACACTGAGAAGTTTTTTGCATCCGTTAACATCTTCGGTCGCGGCGACTAAAGGGAGAGAATTCGCATATTTATCTTTTTTAATTAAAAAAGCAATTAACAAAAGCAATTAGCTTGGCACTTAAAAATGTATCGCATTATTAAAAAAAAAAGAATTTAAAAAGTCAATTCTTATAAATAAAATTGTAAAATTTAATTTAGACTATACACGAAGTAAGATGACGAACGAATAAAATTTATTCCATTGATATTGAAATAGCTTCTAGATAGAAATAATTTTTATTTTGCGATTTTTCTTCCATTTCTTCTTTCTTTGTTATAGTTTTTTAAATAATTTTTTCAATTATATAAACATAATATTTTTCTCAAAATGCAAAATATAAAAATTTTTGTAATTCATGATAATATCAAAAAATTGGAAAGAATAAGAGCGCCAAGAGTTAGGCGCAGAAGACGTCGCGTAAATAATACATCTATGAAGCGTGAAAATTCTTTATTCACTAAACGCGCTTACATGTTTCGACTCACTTTTGAGCCTTCTTCAGAGCAAACACAAACTAACATATGTAAACTAAAAGTTATCCTGTTATGGTGAGCTTCCCTACATCGAGAATTTAAATGCCAGAATTAAACAAAACAAAAAAAAGAAAGAAAAGGAAAATGAAAAAGAAGGAAAATATTGAAAATGTCGAATTAGAGAATATGGAAACTAATTTATCAAAAAACTTTAAGAATATAATTAATTATCTCGAAAATAAGGACGCTCATCACGATTACAAAGCATCATACCGCAAACATTACCATGAATAATTCAAAAATCGGTTCCTGATATGTTAGTCAGCACCCTTATTCTTTCCAATTCTTTGATTTATAAAGAGTCTTGGTTAGTTTGATTTGTTATCGTGACAATATATTTTTTACTATCAAATTAAGCATAGCGATTGTCGTGATTTCAACTCTTTTTGAAATTTTTTTAATTTTTCACATAAAGGTTTCTGAAAGAGAAAAACATGTCCAAAAAATTGAATTCAGATATCCAGACAATCCCAAAGCGGATCACCCGCCGAACTTCTCGGACCTACGTCTCCGTCAGCTCGAGCTCACGCCGGTGGACCCCTACTCCCCGAAAATGATCAACATCGCCGGGGTAATTTCCATCGTTCTCTTTTACCTGCTGATCTTGGGCGTGGGAATATGGGCGGCCAGGAAAAAAGAAGCGGGCAACGACTCCGAGGAGGAGGTCATGCTGGCTGGCCGCTCGATCGGGCTCTTCGTCGGGATATTCACGATGACGGCGACCTGGGTCGGTGGTGGTTACATCAACGGCACCGCCGAGGCAATCTACACCAGGGGTCTGGTCTGGTGCCAGGCACCCTTTGGATATGCTCTCAGCCTCGTTTTCGGTGAGTCCAATTGTTTTATTTCTCGTGACTGCGTTAATTTTTCATTTCTTTGTCACGCAAAGTACAGTTATTCCGGTAGTACTTTGAAATGTAAAAAAGTATGAGTTTACTCATTTTTCAGTCTTTCTGTTTCTGTGAATAATTTCCCCAAAGATACGGAACGCGAATAAAAATCTCTGTACAATAAACTTTACTTCCATTCATCTTCATCTAAAAGAATTTTAAAAGTTTCACGTAAAATTGATGAATCAGACTTTACTGTTGCCTTTTTGTAATGTTATCCGTACTTGGTCTATTGTTTGGTGACTTTGTGCAATTTAACGTAGCTAACTTTTATTATGTGATCTAATTAATCTTATTTTAGTGCATAAATTCAATGAATATAGTATTAGAAGATTGAAATTAACATATAAATATCAATATTTTAGGATATATAATGCTCAAACCTTCTTTCTTTTTTAATTGAACTTCACTGATTATCCAGTGAAATACATCACTGGGTGATTAGCGAATAGTGGCATACTTGGCACTGATATCAGTGATTATCCACTGATTCAGATTTAGAGAATATAATATTGAAATACATAAAAAATTAAATTAATTCTTATAAGTGGCTACTAATATAAACAAATTAAAACAAAAAGAGCATACAGCCACACGCTGGATCTTGTTGGTAAATTCATTTATTTTGAGTGAAAAGTATACAAAAACGACCTAGACGTTTCGGTCTATTTTAGACCATCATCAGTAGCTAACTTAATTTAATACAATATTTGTTTCAGACTGGTTGCCAATTTCTTACATTGTCGATGTTCTTATATTGTTAAAAATTCCTTTTATTTACTCCCGTTTATGAGTCAATTGGCAATTTTTAATCACATGCTATACATTGTGTAAGTTTGCCTTAATCAGCCGGGTGAACGGTGAAAGTTTACAATCGCAAAGATCGACGATAGAACAATCGTAAGATTGTTGATCGATGGCGTGTCTTTCTTTACACGATGTTGGAATGCTTATATGTCCAACTGAAGAAGTTACGGCGGCCGACAATAGAATTCTTGTAATATAACAGACAGACAGTCGACAGAGTGTTCGCTATCGGCACTCTTGCATATAAAAGTGATAACTTTTTCACCCAATGTCTCGCGCGCAGTCAAACGACCTCGACAAAGAATAAATGCGACTATAACTCCATTGAAAGTCTAGCTTTGCTACGTCTATGAATGATCATCTAGTAGCATTAAGAAAAAATTTAAGATTGTTATTTCTTCAAAATCCGGATCTTTACACGAAAAGAGCGATTTTACTGAAGAATTAAAAAATTTAGCTAGATACAGATTTGAAAATAATTTTTTAGTGTATCAAAATAATTTTGTAAAACTCTTAAACTGGTTGCTAAAATGTTAAAACTTTTTATAACATTGCTCATCATGCTTGAATTTCCTATATAATTATTTTGCTAATCCAACAAAATTATTTTTAGATCTACCACTCAAAAGTTTCAGCATACTCCATTTCTCTTTCCATTTATGGTAATTTCGTAAAATAAAGAATAAAATATAAATACAGTTTGCATGCATTATTTTAAATTTATTATCGCATATGTTAATATATTTGCTAAAATTAATATTTTTCCTCAAATTTTTTATTTTTTCAAGCTTAAGCTCCTTGGATTTTGATAATAGAAACCAAATTATTAGCATTTTGTCGATAAGTTTTTCAAATGTCTTAATCAAAGACTTGTGTTTACTTAATTTCTGGTGCTTAAATTCTGTGAAAACATACATATATTGTTTCCATTCTTTTATTGTTAGTTATTATGATATCCAAACATTGATCAATGTCTACAACAATTGAAGTTGATATTTCTCTTCTGTATACAAGATATTATTCTAGTATTTGATGAAATTATTTCAGTTTCCATAATGAGATATGTCAGTGGAAAAATGTTGTTCTCAATGGTCTTGACTCTCTGTTGCAGGTGGTATTTTCTTCGCGAACAAGATGCGACAGCAGGGGTACGTCACGATGTTGGATCCGCTTCAAGACGCGTTCGGGGAGCGTATGGGCGGCCTCCTCTTTCTGCCTGCTCTGTGCGGCGAGGTTTTCTGGGCGGCGGGTATCCTAGCAGCACTTGGCGCCACGCTGGCGGTCATCATCGACATGGACCAGGGCACTTCCGTCATCCTGAGCGCCTGCATCGCTGTTTTCTACACCCTCTTCGGCGGTCTCTACTCCGTCGCTTATACCGACGTCATTCAGCTCTTCTGCATATTCATCGGTCTGGTAAGTGGTCGATTGAGTTGTCAAATCGTATTAAGTATTTGCAGTTAGTTATAATTACTTGTTTAGTGCAAGCAAATAGTAATGATTGGAAAAGCAATTAAGAACACTCGAACGTATATTTGTGTGTAAACAACTAAATATCATAAAACAATTGTCAATAATTAAAGAGAAATTTATTTAAAACAATAAAGAATAACTTGAAATAAAAATAAAATAAGTCGTTATAATGTACTGTTAAAATTTGATTGCGCGTTTTTTTTAGTATCTTTAGTAGAACAAAATTTTAATAAATGTCACGGTATTTACTTGACCCGTGCAACGCTCGGTCGGACGAGTCTTTGATACAATATAAGCTTCGAAGATAATCGATATCGTGGCTTCGCTACTGCGAGCGTTTGTATTACCAAATTTATACTCGGTGACGTATAGGTGGTGACCCACTTCTCGAAAGAACGTTATCGAGCTATTATTTTAGTGAGACTTCTGCTTCTAACGAAGAGGTTTCCATTACAACGGTGAACTTTAAAGCTTTACAATGCAAAGATCTTATCTTTTTAAACTCTGCTTTTAGTAGATTAATTTATTTGACTAAAATTAAAGTTTTTTTTAAAAGAAGATATATATATATTTCTCATGTTGTTGAATTCGTGCGACTCAAAAATATTTAAATATTAAGAGTATAATTCTGACGTCGTGTTTCCAATTGCATAATCTCATTCTGTTGTATCAATAGAAATTATTGACATAAAATATATGATGTGTATTAATACGTAAAATAATTTATATTATTGAACGAAAATATTTAAATTAGTTATGCTATCCTCTATACGCTTTACTAATTGACTGGAGTTACAATATTACATTCGCAATGCTTTTATTTCGAGCACTACGAAACTTCCCTTTCAAATACCGTTCCGAATGCAAACTCGTCCCTCTGTAGTGAAACCGCCGTCCATTAACTGTAATTAATCGCGATAAATCAGGCCTTTCAGAAATAATCAGAGTAGCGATATAGATCCTGTGTCTGGAAAAGATATTTGAAAAGCTTGTATCAATCAATTAGAGATTAAAGTCCGCTTTATATGTGTCCAGTCTTACAAAAAAACCGTCTAAAAGAACATTTGAAACGAATTGAACATTTACTAAATTATTTCGAAATTCTATTAATATAAAAATTCTTTTTATAAAATAGATATTATTTTAAACATCAACAGTTTAGTAAAAATAATCATCTTTTTCTCAAAATATTAAAGAAAAATGCGAAAAGTCTAGAGTAATTTTTAGAAAATCACACACTATAAATAATATTTTATTATTAACTATTTATTTTATTATTGACAAAATATATTCTCTTATCGAATTTTTTAAAATTTTATATATTAAAATGATGGAAATCATTTTTTGTCAATAGTGGATGTGTATCCCGTTCGCTTGGTCCAATCCGAAGGTACAATCCCTTAGTTCCATGGACGTTGATTGGATCGGCAAAGTGAGTCCCGAGGAATATTGGTATTATTTGGATTACGGTTTACTTTTGATATTCGGCGGTATACCTTGGCAAGTGTACTTCCAACGTGTCCTCTCCTCGAAAACCGCGGGGAGAGCTCAAGTATTGAGTTACGTTGCCGCTATGGGTTGCATCCTGATGGCCATTCCCCCCGTTTTGATTGGAGCGATTGCCAAAGCAACTCGTGAGTACGCATTTAATTATTGATTAAAGTGACGTTATACAGTTAACATTGTATGCAATATATATTCGCAATACATGTTAATTGAAGCGATAAATTGGAGAGTTCACTGGTCCGTCACGCCGTAAAATTTTGTAAAAAATATTTTTATCACGTTATATGTCTCCTTCAAGAATATTTAAATTTTATCGCGTCTTTAAATTAAGTACTTCTCTTTTGCGTTATCTTAATAATGAATAAGTTTAAAATTTAAATACATCATTTAAGCGACTATTTAAATAAAACGTGCAAATGTTAATTCGGCGTTCTCTCATTTCCTCGGAGAAAGATGTCTTAAGATCTTTCTTGCGTTGGGAAAGAACTCAATTTGAGAGGGTATTAATAATAAAATGAGGCGTTTCTGGTTCTCTCGAAATCGTCGCCGTCTCGCTCGAGGGTAGTAACATGATCCATCCCCCTTCGCAAACCTCCTGCTCCTCGTTCGAGAGGATCGAATTAGAAGCCGGGTTGCCCGTCGTCCCACGCTTCTCCTCGCATTCGGAGGCTACTTGACATTTGGTGGCTCGACAAAGAGAGAACTGCTGGTATTTACAAGCGGTTGGCGAACGCGAAGGGCGCGGACGGCCGAGGGGTGTCTCGGGTTGTACTCGCGTGCGTGCACAATAGCGTGGGACCCCGCCATGTGGCGTTGCTTTTGCGAGGGCGAGGGTGAATGCGGCGACTCGCCCGTTGTAGCGCAGCTACGTCCCCGGAACTAATTCGGTACCCTGTACCGGTATGTTGCGGAAGGATCCCGTGCATGGCTGGCAAGAGAGATAGAGAGAGGAAGAAAGTACCTACGGAACTTTGAATTACGCGGGCGTGACGTCAAACAAAGACGGTAGATAGGTGAAACAAGCGGCGATACAAATCGAAGCAACAGACAAAGACAAGAAATTCTCCTTTGCCCTTTAGAAATCATATATTATTCTGACTATTAGTCATATATATAGGGCAGCTACAGAATACAATACGGTATTCCTGCATTAGTATGCATTAGAAACATCTCACAATCATGCAGATTGGTGGCAAAGAGAAATGAGATTAAATTTGACAAACGATATACATGTATATAGTCATGATAAGGATATTAAGATAAATGAGAGGAGCAGTGATGAAAATTTAATTAACCAACGCAAACAAATGTTATTTAAAAGAAGCTACGTGTTAATTGTACAATAATTATGTCGCAGCTTGGAACGAGACGGAGTATACTGGTCCTTATCCTTTCACGGAGACGGAAACCAGCATGATTTTACCGTTGGTCTTGCAACACCTGACACCGGACTTCGTTTCCTTTTTCGGGCTGGGGGCGGTATCGGCGGCGGTGATGTCTTCTGCGGACAGCAGCATCCTCTCTGCTAGTTCGATGTTTGCTAGAAACATTTATAAATTGATCTTCCGTCAGCGGGTGAGTTTTTTAGCTGCATCTCGTGTGAAATTTCAGCTTCATTCATGCATGTGGTGAAACCACTACTTGACACAACGTGCCGCTCGTGTCGATGCATATCTTTAATGCGTATAAGGCAAAACTTTATAACAAGCTCGTAAAGTTCTTCGCGAAAGTTTGTCATGAACTGCACGACGAAAATTAGTTCGTAATTACGTCGATCTTATTTCACCTTTTTTAACTTGTGATTAATCCTCTAAGGGCGAGTGTTGCAATTATGTGCAACGTTCACTTTAAACAATTACAATTCGTATTAGATCGAGAATAAATCAATTAAGGGAAATTAATTTATTTTCGATCAAAGCGGATCTTAGTGCTTAAATATTTCAGAGTGAATTTATATACATATCCAATTCTGCGAACCGTGGACACAAAACTTTTCTTGAAACGCAATTATGAGTAGAGCTAGAGTGATAATATCACATATTAAACTGACAAATAATTTGATAACTCTTTTGATGCCAAAAGCATCTCAAAAGGATATTAATAATTTTATGTTAATTTAAGCATCTTGAGAATTGTAAATAATTTAAATTCATCCACTTTGAAATATTTAAGCAATAAGATTAAAAAATAGGTTCATTCCCCTTTAATTTAATTTAAAATTAAATTCAGGATAAATTCGGGATCGCTATAAATTAGTTATACTTAAGAAAATAAGAACTGAAAATGAAAATAGCGTTAAACATTGAAGTACAGTACCTACTCTTACTCACTAGAAAGGTTATACGCCGATATATGTATCGATAATGTAAATATCGATAGATAGATTCTTCACTTACCAGTTATTTTTAAGCAAAGGCAATAAAAAAGTTATTTTATGACAAGACGATGTCGCCTCTAGAAGGTTAATACAAAGATAATAATTACTTAATAATTAATATATAATTACTTAATACAAAGATAATAATTTAATTTTTTTTCTATCTAACTTTATTTTACTCTCTTGTAGATTACGATTATTTTTATTGTTTAAGTATTTTTATGTTTTTAATTGAGAATTCCTAAGTAGTTTTTAATCAATACTATTTCTACATGTATACGTATTACGCAGTGAAGGTATTGCATCATTGCTGTGCACTATCTTAATTACGCCAACTTTTGATTATACTCGCGTGTCGATTCATCATATCTGCGCCGTTGTTAACTATAACTATTTTTGTGAAGTTTAACACATGATAGAACAGGGCCGTTGAAAAAGTTTTTGGAGCCTAGTGCAAAGATAATGATGGCTTAGCACTGGGAGCCGTGGAATGGTGAAATGAAAAGCAAACATGACGGACTACTTTGCACTACGGTCCTGTGATAGAATACGTGTATTTCCTTAGAACTTGACGCAATGTTCTTCCCAATTTCTTTTATTCTCCTCGATATTGGACTCACGTGGAGGCGCGATCTTTACACCCTCTGTGCAGGCGTCAGAGATGGAGATCATCTGGGTGATGCGAGCGGGAATCGGCGTGGTTGGCGTACTGAGCACCGTGATGGCCCTCACGATACCGTCGATCTACGGCCTCTGGTCCATGTGCTCGGATTTGGTCTACGTGATTCTGTTCCCGCAGCTGCTGATGGTGGTGCATTTCAAGGACTATTGCAACACCTACGGCAGTCTATCAGCGTACATAATCGCCTTCCTGGTGCGCGTCAGCGGCGGCGAACCGATGATGGGGTTGCCCCCGCTAATACGCTACCCGGGCTACGACGAGAAGACATCGACGCAAATGTTCCCATTCAGGACAATGGCGATGCTGATGTCGCTAATAACTCTGGTGGGAGTGTCGTATGGCACGCAGTTCGCCTTCCTGACCGGGCGGCTCGCCCCGGGTTACGACGTCTTCAGATGCGTGGTGAACATCCCGGAGGACGTCGAGCGAGTGGGCCCGGACCCGGCCGAGGGTGAGCAGATGGCGGTCCTAGCTGCGGGTGTCGGCAGGCTCTACGGCAGCAAGGACGAATCGAACGGCCGAGTGAATCCTGCGCTCGAGCCGGACTACGACATGGAGCCGGGATGTACGATGGTCGGAGGTACAATGGACGGCATCGTCTGCGACGGCGGTGGCGGCGGCGGCGGCGGCTCGGCACCTGGTGGTGGACACCTGGTGCCACATGTGCCCGGCGGCGCTTCCCGTCAGCCACAATCCAGCACCGCGTTCTAATTCCTGGTTCCGTGATCGGATGCTGTGACCAACAATAAGTGCGGCGGTGCGGGTCTCTCTGTCTTTCGTCTCCACCCTCCTCTCACGATCCTCTTCTCTTGCTCCCTCCCGTCTGCGTTCGGAACCTCCTGCAGTCGGCTCTCTTCGAACCGTGCTGCTTCTTTCAGCGGTATGTTTATTTAATTAAATCTGACGGTTTCCTCTTAACTCTCGACAGCATAAATTTTTAACAAATGTTATAAAAGATCGTTCCAAGTGTTAAGTCTCTGAGAGGGGCCTTATTTCGATCAGTTCCGCGTTAATATCGTTACATTTAAGATGTGTCTTGAGATATTTTATTTGCCAAAGATAATTATTAATCAAATAATTGCTGAAATAATTCCGAAGGAAACTCTTGAACAAGAATTAATACTAGAACGTCTCTAATTCGCCTGCGCGTTGTTTTGCATCTTGAATCTAGTCTATCGACACAAGGCGCGTAATCATATAATATACATTTAGCCAGCATTGCTTCTTCTCTAATCTAATGTGTCTCCGAGGAAACTGCGAAGATAATTATCGCAATGATTATCGTAGATAGTCGGAATTGTTAACGGCAGAAATTGTCTCTTTCCCTGGGAGGGTCGTTCTAGTGTTAATCGGTTTTTTCCGACTTTCCCGGCTGATTACGTAAACCCATGTTCTCCTGTTTTCCAGTTCACTTTTCCTTTTTCTATCCGCCTTACGTCCACGGAGCTCCGAGATGAGCCAACAATGCGGTGGCCTGCGGTAAGTCTGATACGAAATTTCTTTCGTACTCGCGTATATGTGAGTGTGTATTTGTGTGTGCGTGCGTGTATGTGTGTGCGCGTGTTTGTGTCTATGCGTGAGTGTGCGCGCGTGTATCCGCATGTTGCTGGTGCCCGTCTAACGATCTGTACCTGCCCGCGTCCGCTCGCGTTCGTGTTCCCAATTCCCATCGCTGCTCAGAAAAAGCAATAAACTAATGAGAAAATGGGGATCAAAAAGGGGGGGACAGAAAGTGGAAGAATAAGGTGATTGGAAAGTACACGCGAGCGGCAAGGGGATAAAGCGTAGCGTTTCCAAACCGGAAGTCGGAGCTTCGGGCGTATTCAGGCCGGGCGTTCCCTACCCCGCACCGCCAATTAGGCCTAGTGATTTCCTTGTTTTCTTTTTGGAGAGGTATATATATATATATAATATAAGTATAGAGAAAATCGTGAGGATTGCGAGGGTTCTTATCGGGGCTCAGTCGATCGGCGCGTGGCTTCTCTTCGTTATAGAAATTAATTAGATCGAGCGGTCAACGTGTTTATATAAGTTTGTATGCGGGGTCGTAGACGTATCGCGTACTTTCTCTCAATTCTCTGCGTGCACAGAATGACGTGCGAGAAAGAATCATGAAATTAATATCAGTCGTGATCTCTGATCTCTATGGATAATAAACTTTAATTATCGTTTAACGTCATGAGGATTTCATCTGACCGGATCTCGAAAGCTTAGTAATGGACGTATCTGAAAGTTGCCAAGTGAGAGATGACGAGAAGATGTATGCGATGTGTTTGAAGTACCCTACATATTTTTATTTCATGTTTCGGTGAATGTGAATATCTGAATTTTATTTAATATAAACTTTTATTTGAAGTTTTATCTTATATATTAATATAAACTTTTAATAGAAGCAAATATGAAATGCATTTTAAACGAAAATGTGAAATAAATATCAAATAGTCACATTTAGCAGAAGCGTGCGATAAAAGTACGTTCTGATTAATATTTATCGTCAATCCAGTATTGAAAATAACCGATTTAATATTAAAATATTGACAGTTTCCTTAACATTTATTGACAAATGGATATTATTATATTTTTCAAATATTATATTGTCTCGTAAGAGTTTTTGATAATTATTGTTGTTAAAAAAAAAATATATATATATATACACGTTTTCCTTTTCTAACAATAAAATATTTTAAATATTTCAGCATTGATATTAACCCTCGGTACATTTTTAAGCCTGCGGCACACGATGTATGCTTTCCTGTTGGATTGTTTCAGTAAATTACTAAAAATTCTACGTTCCGTGTGGTGCAATTATAATAATTTACTAAAACGCAAGCAATCCAGCAGGAAAAAAAATCATTGTGCGCCGCAGGTTTTAGTAATAATCCTGAATATTTCTTGATTTTGGAATAGCGACGATAAATATCGATCGATCGGACACTCCTTCAAGGCACGTTAGAAGAGAAACCCCGTCCATCTAGTATGCCATCCTTCTATCGCCTCTTTCACTGCAATTAGTTCGCGCTATAATTAGTTAACGTGCGTCGTAATGTCGAGTGTCCATGTTGGTGTTAGAAGAGGAGGTAAAACGAAGCTTTTGTACTTGCGATCGATCGTTCTTCCCTCGCTTCGCCCAGTCGTACAGAAACACACGAGTCACGAACACACACATACATATTCATCTATACGTGCTAACGTAAAAGAAACACGTTGTATAATAGATGCGTCGTTAGAATCGGAGGATGATCTAGCACGACCGTTCTCATCGTAGAATTTTACGTTCCCTCGCGGCTCACGTGCGAGGCCGATCTTGTTATCGACCATTAAAAATAAGTGGCTGTATGCTAGATTGAAAATTATTTCACTTTTAAGAAACTTAAAGACGTTCTTATGCCTGATTTGAGACACACATATAAGAAATGAGAAAGAACATCAAGTAATACTTTATATAAATTAACTGTGTAACGTCATATTAAAGTTTAAAAAATTTTCCAGATTAAGAATCGAAATTCTTGTAACATATTTTTAAGACTAATACTTCGTGTTTAGAAATCTTTCTGAATTATTTTTATATTAAGTAGTGATTAATTAATAATTATTTTATGAAAAAGACGGACTTTCGATATTGAAATAAAATTTACACACATAAAAAATTAATAACAGTACAGCGCCATATTTGGTGCGCATAAAGTTCACGAATATATAATTCTAATTAAATATTACAAATATCGAACGTTTCGTTTCGAAAATTACCAAATTAATTATTGTGATATTAAAAAATGTTTTAAATATGTAACAGCATTAATTTGTCTGTCAAAATTATTTTATACTATTGAGTTTCTATTTTGCTCAAAAAAGTTTCTTATTTTTTAAAATACATTATTAAATTATAGCATTAAATAAAAAAAATTATTTGATGGATTATCTCCGATTGCAACATATTTACGTTTCTCCTTGGAAGCACAGCTTTTTCGTCGGCGGCATCGTCACTGCATTCGTGCGTCAAACGTGAGCCGCGGAGTTTCGTCAGGCAGACCGTTCGTAGTGCAGGTCCGTTATGTTTATCATATAGTATATAATAATATAAATATATGATATAAAAATTATGAGCGGTAAGTACAGTAAAGAGCGAGAGAGATGGGTGACTTAGTGACGAGGAAAGAAAATATAGACCGCTCTGTCTCTCTCTCAATATATATATTATACATACACGTTATACATACACGAGAAGACTAAATCCATAGGTGTTAATATCGCAGGTACGAGTTATCGCCATCATTGTTATTTCGAGGATCCGTTTGTTACGTGGTTCACATATATATATTATATATATGTGTGTGTACATTATATTATAGCACCGATATCGAGGTCGCTATACGCAATACGCATAAAACGCCTAGAAAAATATGTAATATATTTACGCTCGTTATACCTGATTGCTCATGTATTATATATCATTTGCCGCCAAAGGATGAGAACATCGCGTTTCGAGACTAACGTCGGCGTTAAGGACGAATGTTGAAATCTAAAACTGATTGTTTTTGAACAAACCCCATTAGAAAAATAATTAAACGTAAGTAAGAAGAGTGGGATGTGACATACATAATTAAAAAGAACAAGAAATATTTTTCAAAATTGTTACCTCTTATGTTAAACTGAAACATAACTCACGAAGTAGAAAGGTGATGTTTTAATAACGTCTTACTAACGTTAAAGACGTCATTAAGACATTATTAAGACGTCATTTGAGATCACTTTGCTACTTGGATCCATTGCTTTTCACGCAGATTCGTTTCCGATTGATTATAGTCTCCAGAGATCTTTTAATTAGAGTGGCCATGACAAAGGTCCGACATTTTTCGCCAAAATTGCGCGAGTGAGAAAAGACATGTCGCACTTTCTAAATTCTTTGAAGTGGAATCTCACTCTAAGGAGTGAAAATTAGCAAGTCTTGAAAAAGAGTGGCTCAATTTTCAATCTTTAAGAGTGAGGTTTCACTTTTCAGAGTGAGCTTTCACTCTAGAAGTTTTAGAGAGTAAGAGTACCAGGTGTAACATTGCGCATAATGGCGGTTGAATATAATATTTGGGTCGAATTTCTGGATGGTGGCAAATTTCTCATAGCGTTACATTGGCTTATAAAAGTTTTTTTTTTTTTACATAGTATACTTATTCTTTTCTTATACAGCATGAAAAAAATGTATCTTGCCCAAACATAGGTTGCTATCTTACAGTCAGACTTTGATTGGAAGGTTTCTATGATTGACGGTCCCAAAGGTTTCCTGAAAGATGCGAAATTTCAAACGTATTCGTGAAGATTGGATCTCGAAACGCGATGTTGTGTGCGTAATGACGGGATGAGATACTTTAGATAATTTCGTACAGATAGTACAGTGTTTTTATACTTAGTTCCTACTCACCCGACGAATTGTGATAAGCGTCTGACTTGGCGATCCTGTAAAATTCAACGCGATTAAGTTTTCGAGCGTGTCGTGTGATCGTTTTCCGTTCAACATTGTTGCGTGAATAATTGATCGGTCCCGTTCATCGTGCTTGCAAAATAGTTACCTACCATTTTCCTCCAGACAGAATGCGTATCGGTTATTTCTAGAGTAGCGTGTGAACAGAGTATATTTTTCTAGTTCACAAAAACGCGTTTTTATTCCCGTTAGATCAGGATTTTCCGCTCGTCGATGGACTCGCGTTAAGAGACCTGCCTCCGTGTTAAATTTTTAAATGTGCAAGATTGTTAATTCGTTTAACTCGTAGACAGATAGTAGATATGAAAGTACATGGAACTCTTATATATGTTTGAGATATCAGAAATTTTAATATCGACATCAAATATCAAATAATGTTGGACAAAGGTGCTTTCAAATAACTTTAACATATCAAGAAAACGAAGGAAAATAACGTATTTACAGTTCAAATGTCAGGAATTTTTAAAGGGCTTCTTGTACTTCAACGACGCAGCGATTTGCATACAATAGAAGTCCCTGATATAATATTCTAAAGCATTAAGTCATTAAAAATATTATCTCTTTGTATGTATGTGAGTGATATGCACGCGTGTTCGTGTATGTGTGTGCGTGTGTCATTTTTGTTAAGTATTTATTTTATTTTAAGTATTTTAAGTTGAAGAATATTTTACAGGGTGTCCCAAAATTAGCTACTCAAAATACTATAGAGAGCAAGAAAATTTTTGAAAAATTAAGTCTAAATGTTATTAGTAAATTTTTATTTCAGGCGATAATTTTTGAGATAATAAGGGAAGAGATAAAATTTAAATATAGTCAGTTACGGACTACATTTAGACGGCCACCTGTCCGTGAATCTCGATAGTATTAGTAAGCGTTCTCTAGCGCACTCACTAATACTGACAGATGTCCATCTAAACGTAGTCTGTAATCTTGGCTATATTAGAATAGAATAGAATTTCATTCTCTTCAGTATTTATACAAAGAGGGAACTTGCCCTACAATCGTTGTTCCTATCTCACTCATCCATCCATACCTTTCTCATACGCTTTCCTACTTTAAATTGTTTATTACTTCTGTCTTTCTTTCTACCTTTATTATTGCTCTTTAATCTGATCTGTCTTAAATATATTATACACAGCCATAGTACACACAGTAACACATCCAGTACACACAGTAATTGACATATTTAAATTTTTATATAGAAACTATTGCTTAAAATAAAAATATTTACAAATAACTTTTTTACTTAATTCTCCGAAAATTTTTTTTCTAGTATTTTGAGTCGCGAATTTTGGGACATCCTGTATATAAACGTGTTCATATTTTCTTTTCACTTTCCGGAAACTGTTTACGACCGGATTTCTTTCCGAGGTAACTCGTTCAAATCGCTTGGCACTTCGTTCTGCATTCAAGATCACGCGCGTCTCTTCGTTCGCGAACCTCTTCTTCCGCGGTGTTCTCCAGCGGAATTGAAAATACCCTCGAGGAGAAGGGGGTTTCACGGATCTCCGGCGATTTGCCGGAAGTGGCCTAGCCGTTTTCCGCCGCGCGTCGTCGTATTATCCGCTCGTTAAGTCGGAGATGCCGTACGGAGGTGAAATTACGAGCGTGCGACGCGACGGCGCGATTCGAAACGTGAGGAACGGAGCTCGCTATGCGATACGAGATCGTGAAGGAGGGGGAAGGAGATACTCGTGGATCTCTCGCTGTGCAGCATGCATCTCCCGTGCGCTTCCGTTCGTCCGTCCGTCGTTAGTACGGCTCCGCGTACTTTCACTCGGATATTAGAGACGATGACGAGCGCGCCGGCTGGCTAATCCGTGACGCTCGTGGACGAAGAGCGCGCGCGCGATGAAATTATTATCCTTATATTCCTGTCGAAGCACGAAAGTATCGCGCTACAATGAACCGCGTGCGAAGACCGCCCGTCTCGCTTCTCGCGCCAGGAATACGAAAGTATCACGAACACAAGTATCGCGAATTATTTTTCTACGCAGCGCGTTTCCCTTTTCAACCATTCGTGAATTTTCCGGCGAGTTCGGAGTCAAGAGATAATCGTCTTGATTCGTTTCAAACTATCACAGTTTAGAACTCGAATATTTTGAAATACGGAGATTTGCGTATCTCCATTTTTCGATTTACATGAACGATGATAAGGAGGACTTTAATGATCTCTCGTCTTGATCGTAGACTTTAATTATTGACCCAACACGGGACGAATCTTCAAGTTCCTTAATCAGGTTCTTAAATGGGAATAATTAATTAATTAATTAATACATTACATAATAAATCTGGAACGTAAGTCTTTGATTTGTTGCTTTCCTGAGTTTTTGCATCTCTTACATTTTTATGCGTTTTTTATATTTACACTCAAGAAACTAAGATAGGGAGAAATTGTGGATTTCAATAATTATCGGTCATTCATCTACACTTCGTTTCGATCGAGCGTGATAATGAATTCGCTTGTCTCGATATAGATATTTGTGCTTCGAGGTTGATCTCCCATCGTTTCTTTTGTACGAATTTAAGACAGGTGGAGGAGTCGCGTGTTGAGAATGTGGGAGAAACTAGTAGACATTATATAATAGCTTATGAGAATGCTCTCATAAGACGGCCACGTATCATTTACATATCAATCAACGTACGTTGTAATCGGCGACGCAACGAGAAACCTATACATATCATAAAGTGTGCTCTATTGTATATTAGATAATTAGTCGCGAAGAGGAGGAAATAATAAGATAAGACTATGTGTATATATAACATATATCCTTTAGGACGAAAACGCTCGACGTTCTTGGGGTGAAAGGGGATACTTGTGCTTATTCTACTACCACGAGTGTCCTTGTTGATCTTTATGCGCGTAGCTTCATGCCGAGAAACTCTTAAGAGAAAGAATTTTGGAAATCTTGTTAAGGGTCTTGTAGATTATTTAAAATGAATATTTTTTAGAATTGCAATATAAATGACTGAAGTAAAACAAAGTTTTTTGAGATCACTGCGTGTTTCTTCTTGTCAACATAAAGAATCTTTATAATTAAGAATACAAATTATAATTTCAATGGACATCTATTTTATACATTTCAGCTATTTGCAAAATTATTTTCTTCTTGCCTTTGACGAATTTTTTTTAATTCAAAGGGAATGAATTTTATCAATTTCTCAAGAAGCTCGTGCATCCAAGGGTCTATCATTCCCCGCAGAATGACGTTGTTTCGTTGCAAAGTATTATAAAATCGCGAGTCGACAGCCAATCTGTGTCGTGCGAATACGAAAATGCGAAGAGGCTCGAATAAGAATTAGCGAATACGATCCCTCAACCAAACCGAGATCGTCGTTCACTTTCCCGCTTGGAGACCAAAATGGCGTACTTAATATTGCGCGTCCCAAACGCACGGGGTGACTTACCTAATTACGTAGAATAATTTATTAAACATGTAAAAAGCAAAGCGTCCCCTGACTCACCCTCTCCCTTTCCTCCCCATCCCGCCCGGAGGAGTATATCCATGTATATGTATTGCAGAAGCGTTACTGTATTATATGACATTATACGTGTATAATTGACAAACGAAAGAGATGTTGATTGTAAATGTTAAAAATAAACGGTGTACAAAAATGTCGGGCGGTTCATATTTAGCGTGGCAATGTGCGGTTTCCATATAGTTTCGAGACGAGTTGTAGTCGACAACTAAAAGATAGCTTTTCAAGTACCTCCTGTACTTCTCCTTCTCCAAGCACGACCCAAGGCAGAGTTGATTAATTTATCTTGAAGACACTGGCAAGCAGCGTTTAGCGTCTTGAAGGAATAACGTAACAGCAGGTAAGACAAGCTCCAACAAGGAATACTTGAGAAAACGTGAACTTCTTTGGAATTATAAATTTGCAGACGAGACGGATTAGCAACTTAAATATGGTAAGATCGTTGTATGAATAAACTTCAAAGAACACATAGTTGAATCCCTTCTAAGTCTTGAATACCACCTCGGTGTTTTGGCGTTAACCTTTGCATCCTTTAAAAGAGCATGAACTCTGATATTTCAAGAGGGTTGAGAATTATATGCACCTAAACTGTGCAAAGAGTTAAATTTTTAAGAGGGGTGGAAAAAATAAAATTTGGAGAATTTAGTAAGTGGTACTTGTGTCAATTCGTCAACGTAGCGTATAACACAATTTCGTACATAACTGCATGTTCGTTTAAACGAACAGAGCTGATTAGAAGGTACTTTTGGTAAAATTGTTATGTTGACTTACTTTTACTGTACGAGTACCGAACTTTACGTTCTTATCATATTTACGTTTCTCACCTCTGAAGAGGCAACGTAATATTAAATATTAATAATACTACGTGTTACACGGATAAAACGAGTAGATCCGACGATATTTTAAAATTTATAGATCACATCCAGAAGAAACCTTGAGGTATCTTAATTTTTCAATGGCTAAGGTATTTATAGTCGATTTTTATATTTAAGATCGTCTTGAGTACAGTCTGAAGATATCATAAACCAATCACCATATTTTAAGACATTATTTAAGATCTAGTCTTGAAATAAAGACGGACTATGAATCCTGGCCACAGAGTTGTATCAACATCTTAAGATATTACTTGAGATGATCTTAAAATAAGAACCAACAACTACCGACCTAAGAGCTTTGCAATGGCCATGCATATCGCACACTTCGGTTTTGTTGGTCGACAACGTGATTATGGGACAGGACTCGCGCCATCACATTCGCGAAGTTCTCGATATCAATATGCGCTTTTAGACGCTCGACAGTAGGAATAGAAAGAGAGCTCTTAGTTATTCATGCCCTCCCGGTATCCGAGCCGTGAGAATCGATAAATCGACCGTGTCGGCCGACTAACCTTATACCGAGCTCTTCTTCGTCTCGCTGATCATCTTCCTTTGGGTGTAGAGACTTAGAAAGAGAGTTCTTCTTAAAGCGGGAACCGTTTCCGAAAATTGAGATAGTTAATGGGCAAAATCAACCATAAGGAGATTTTATTATTTGAAAAAAGAGGAAACAGTTGCGTGACCAGAAAGATAAGATTAAATCCGGAATTCAGGTCTTTAACTTAGATTGACTTACAACACGAAGATAATTAATTATATAATTAAAAAGACCTCATGAAATATAAAGGTAGGAGATTTCCTAAAAAAAGATTAATTTCTGGTACAACGAAACGGGATGAGCAAAAAGTTGACAAATTGACGAGATTCCTTATCAGCATAGCGGCTTTATTATTAGTACAAAAAAGCGTCTTTACAAAATAAATAAGTTACAGGCTCCGAATGTGGAAAATCGAGTTTTCTCGTTTGTTTTCCTTTCTTCGTTTTCTTCTTCTTCTTTCTTTTCCTCGCTTTTCTTCGACGTCGACGGAAGTAACGTTCCATAAGCAGACGCTTTCCTGGAAGCCGGTACATGAAAGTGGTAATAACATTAAAGAAAGGGAAAAAAAATAACTATCTTATTCTTTCGGCCGTTCGCGGGAACGCGCCTGCCATCGGGACGAGTATTCCTTCGCTCACAACTTTCCCGACTGAGAACTCATCGCTGTTAAATCTTTAGCACGAATTTCACGATGCGGCGAACGATCCTCGCACGTTTCTCCCGTCAGCTGTTGTCATACAGATGTTCCCGTGGAAAAACTCAAATATATCTATGTGATTGTTGGAGGACACATTCGATGATATAACAACGGGATGCCTTCAGCGTTGATCTTCTCTGATCTTTATTCACAATGTTATCATGTCCGAGATTATCTCTTCGTAACTGCGGACACCAAGGCCATCATCTTTCGATTAAAACTAGCCTCTTGGATCGACACGTCTCTTTTCTGATAACACGTAGTCGATCAAGTTGATCGATCGAACTGACGAGTCTTGTGGTTGCGATAGTTTCGGTTTGCGTTGTTCAACGCGGAAAACCTGGTGGAAGCCGACGCGATTGAGCACGGAGATCGTCTCGCCGGGTGAACACATATCTGGATTAGTATTGGTATCCTCCATTGCTGGCGTAGCTCTGTCCGCCACCTCCACTTGGAGCACCATAAGACGACGACGGTCTGCCGCCGCCACCGCCACCACCGGAGTAACCGCCACCACCACCGCCGGAATAACCGCCACTACCGCCTCCGGAGTAACCACCAGAGCTGAGGATAACGACAGCAAATCATGAGAAAAACTTTTAATTGGCAGATTGAAAAAATCAATGATAAAAGAAGTACGGAGAATAAATAAGAAGTTATAACTTAATTTTTTTTAATTGAACAAAGTTGGTAAAAAATTAATATACCCCGAATTAAATAAACAAAGATCATGATTTCAATGTTTTAATTATAGATGTTTATATAATTGGAGCTGAAACATTGTGATATTGAAAAAAGAAAATTCATTGAGATGGTGTCTTGCATAAAACAAAAAAAAACAGTCTTTGATTTTTTTATCGAATAGTTTTGCGTTATTATATCTTACCCTCCGCCGGAATATCCGCCGCCACCACCACCAGAGTA
>NW_017296266.1:354337-413540 GCF_001594075.2 Trachymyrmex cornetzi
CCGCCGCCACCTCCTAGATTAGGTGTGCCGTAACTGGTTGACGGTGGTAGATAGTTGCCCGAGATAGGCGCTGGAAAATAATTTCAAGATATTAAGTATTATTCTTTAAAACACATTTATTTTATTCTTTAAGGAACATTTTAGAGACAAGAGAGATGTAAATTATATAGCTTGGTTGTCTCGCAGAAAATTTTATTGCATTTTGATTAATCTTATATTTGGGAAAATAGTATTTAATCTGTAATCTTAAAAATTGCTATAATTAATTTGGCTGCTCTCTCAGTAACTTATGCTTTCTTACATTGCTGGTGACTTTTTATTACATCTCAATCTTACGATGAAATTACCACTAACGAAGAACGTTTATTGTTTGCGGTAACGTTATTAGACGAGATGATAAGTCGGCAATAGCATTTACGCGGCTTCCTAGCTATCAAGATTGGAAGTTAACATAATACAAAGTAGAAATTCTAAAACTTCGTTTTCTCTTCCCATAGGAATTTATTCTATCTTCGTAATAGTACATTATCAACGGAAATTTAAATTTCGCTTAACAATGTTTTAACAATCAAATATTGTTAAAAACTTAATTCCGTTTAATAACTCGTGAAATTTAAAACTGAACTGAGTACAAAAATCAAGACAATTTACAGAAATTTAATCGAGTATATAAATAAAATTTCATTTATTTAATTAGATTTATTCTCATCGATCTAAATTCATATTACAATAATTTGCAGGAAATCAAAAAGACTAAAATTTCCTTCATTTTAAGAAAACGATATCTGCGTTATAGAAAAGAAAAATTCGCAACCAAGTCAGGGAATTATGTTCGCGATAGTATTCTAAACCGACTTAGCCACGGAAGTCGTAATCAGACCGTGACGATTTCTTATCGCGGGATTTTATCTGCTCCGCGCTATCATCATCAGCGGAGTCGTCGTAAGACAGTCATTACAAGACGCTTTGTGTCGTAGAGTCGAAACACCAACGCGGATTTTCACAATAATAGCGTGGCGTTTTTTTCTTTTCGTTTGTTAAGCACGCGTTAACGCGCCGATTGAGTCACGCTCGCTTTCATCGCGGCTGATGCGCCGGAACGCGAACAGCGCGTCCGATTGATTTATCGCGCGAGCGTGATGCTCCGCCGCGACAGTTGAAGAAGCGATTCATCGCTGGTATCATTTACGACCGGTTCGGCGGGTCGAGAGTCATCTGCTGAAACCTGGCGAGTACGTCAATTAATCCCGGATCAGCGATTCGCTATTCTCCTACCTATTAATCCTTTGTAGTCTCTTGAAAGTTCCGTACACCTTCAAAAAGATCAATATGGATCTAACATACCTTTAATACCACCACCATACGGTGAACAGTTTTCGCCGTCTTGGTGTGTGGATTTATAACCCTTTGTATTTATATTAACACCATCATAATGTGGATTTAAAACCCATGTTATGTTGGTGTTGATATTAACATAGTGAGAATTATATAGACATTGCATAATGTTAAATTCACACCGATAGTTTTTAGAGTGTAACCCGGTTGAAATGGCCTTAACGCATTTTTGCCGTGTATTCACAGTTTTTGTTCTTTGAAGTAAAAAATTGTCGAATATACTTTAGACATTTTAGAATATAGAAATACAGCTCTACAAAGATTTTAATTTTAACATATAATAAATAATTGTGGAAATGAATGTTTTTGAAAAATGAAGCTTTTTACTAAAAAGATTATAACTTTTTTAAATTTTTTAATCTTTTTCATAAAAATTTATGGTTATCTACAGAGATATGAGACTTTCAGAAAAGAAAGTGCAATAATTGACGTTCCAAAAAAAAATATTAATTTTTTCTGGGAAATAAAAGAAGCCATTTTTATTTAAAAAAAAAGTGAAATATTATCGCATGAAGGATTGATTATTACACTAATCAGAGATGTATTAATTAAAGATATAGAACATCAAAATTTTTTTGGAATCAATTTGACTCCATGTGATCATGAAGGGTTAAACAAATGGACATTTAATTCCTTCAATTTAATTTCTCGAGATTCAAAAAAGGAACTTATCGAAGGTTTCGCTTCGATTTAAGAGAGACAAATAATTCATACGGCTAAAAACTTGAACAGCGCTGAAGAGATAACAAATGGAAAATAACTAAATTCAGTTTGCAACATATAAAAATTGAATGGAGTAAAATAAAGCGAGTCGAAACGACAGGCGCGCGGTAAAAAATCAAATAAAATAACGTTTTAAAATAGAACAAAGGTGGACGTATAAAAAGCGCGAGAAAATAATATAACGCGAAATAAAAACTAAAATCCGCTTTATCAATTGTTTTATTTTGAGAAACTAATTTGTTAACATTTTCCCATTAGACAACCGTTGGCAAAACACCGCAATAATCACCGACGCACGCGCGGCATTTAAACAATGACTCGCGTGTGGGCGCGTGACGTTTACACGTGTTAAAATCGAAATCGAAACAATCGCGGTAAAGTTTCGGCTTGCACGCTCGCGCGAGTTAGATTACGCTAGATCGCACCTGATAATGTTCTGATTTATACAACGATCCCAACACGCCATGCGCAATTTGCCGAGAGATGCTCCGTCCGATAGTCCGCGTCTCCCTGATACTTGACTATTTCAAGCCCGGTGCACACGGCTTCTACTTTTTCATGCGTCCCAATTTCACAAAATCGCCTGCATTACTTGAGGGAAAGAAAAACGCTCGAGTGATCGAGTAAACTTGAAAAAAAAAAATGCCCGATGAATAAATTAAGATAATCCATAATGTAAAAACATCTCGTTGCTTGAATGACGAAAATGCTAGTTATTAAAGATTTTCCCATAATTAACCGATGGCGTGTGATGAAACTGCGTAAAGTAGTACGCCTACAGGCACGCTTGAACCTAATCGGAAACATAAATTAATTCGAGAGATAAAAAATGAAACGTTTTAATCAGAACTTAAAGCAGGTATATAATAAGAGACTTCTAACATGTTTACGCTTGAAAACACAGAGAATTTGATTATCAAGATTTAACGCTCAATCAACTACGTTTTAATTTTATCTCTTGATTAAGCACTTCATTGTGTCGATTTAGGGTGGCAGGGAATATATCGAGAACAAATTAATTTTTCATCGGCATTTTTTCTTACTTATATTTAAAATTTAAATTCAAAGAGCTGGTTATAATCTTAATGAAAAATCTGATTAAAAAAAAAATGTGTTTAATAGCTGAAAGTGAAAACTGCCGAATCGTCGCGCAAACTCTATTTTTTACTCACATATTACAACGCGTCGCGGGACAACAGTGGACTTTCTAATAAGTTTTCCGACAAGCTGACAAATTACAGATCCGTCGTGGCGGCATTCATTAAGGTAAAAATGTTACGTCGCGCGCTCGCTACGTAATGCGTACTTTAACCGTGAAATTACTATTGACATACAGTGCGTTTCTTATAACGCATCCCCTTCTAAATTCTACTGAAGACTTTACTTGGAAGCTTGTGCGCCAGCGACGAGAGATTTTACCTTAATACCTCCTTTTTTTTACTACAATGAATTTAATAAGCTATTATGAAATGCGTGAGAAAGAGAAGCTAAAAGGCTAACGTGAAGCGAGCAACTTTAATATTATAAAAACATTCTTTCCCTCAAAGTCATTAATTTATCTCGCTTTCCGACGCAGAATTCCGACACGCGATTTTCTTAAGACTACTTTTACTCTCGCGAAAAATTAATATGGTCGTCTCATGTTTCTCTTTCTCCTTTTACTGTTTCACTCCATTGAACGTGTAAGAATAATTAGATCTCTCTTCATCTTAATACAAGAACTGTCCCATTCCATAAAAGATTAACAGACACCGAAAGACTTTTCTTCGTGCAAGATTAATTCCATGTTCAGTTGCATTCCTCTACTCTGCATATCACAATAATATATATCGTTTTTTTTCATCACCGGTAAAAACTCGCATAAGAGAAGTCAAGTTTAAGTTCCAAATTTAAAAACCCAAAGAGCAACCCATACAACACACTTTATCCGAGAGACATCCTGAGAACGTTCTTAAAACATTCAGAGTATGTATACTGAAAAAAAGGCGTATCAACAGCATTATTTTGAAAATAATTTCATTGATTTAACAATAGTATTAATGAAATAAATAAAATGTTATTAAAACAAGAGCATGACGTATTTGTTTCATTAGTGTTGTTAAATTGTAATAAAATGATTTTCAATTAAAATAATGCTGTTGATATGACATAATTTTGTTCAGTGTGGAGACATCCTCTGGATATCTTTAGGACGTTTCTCGGAAATCTGTGCTGTACGGGAATCTCGAGAATCAAGAGGCCTGTTCTTTTTGGCTGAACTTTTGCACCAGTTCATCTTTCTTCCTCTTCTTTCCCGCTGGAGAGAAAAGGAAGAAAGATGAACTAGCGCAAAAGTTCAGCCAAGAAGAACAGGCCTAAGGGAATTAGAAGGAATGAACGCCGGATAAGGATGAGGACCCTTCTCAGATCTTACCATCGGCGTGGATGGGCCTCAGCAGTAGAGCCGTCGCGACCAGCGCGGTCACTGCCAACGGGGCCCAGCTTCTCGCGGGCCTCATGGTCCCCGGCGATCAAAGTCTCGTGGAGGTCTCTGTGGCGTTCGTCTCGGCGCCGAGTCACATGCACGAATTTCCGTTTCGTACGAACGAAAGTGCTGTCTCTCCCTCTTTCTCTCCCAAGCTACCGTCGCGTATATGCGGGGTGAACTTACGAATGGAAAAATATAGATGCAATCGGGGCGCGGCGGCTCGACGTGGCCTGCTCGACGCACCCGTGCGATTTCGTCTAACGTGCTTCAAACAGCGTGCATCTCGCTTATATAGTTGGCCGTCTTTCGGAGAAAGTCCTCGTCGGGAGTGCAGGAGGATGCTACCGACTTCAGGTGAGACTCCACGGAGAACGTGGGAGGCAAATGCCGACGAGGGGGGGACGTAAGGAGACGAGACCATCTTGGGGGGAACCCATGCTTCGTCAGGAATTCTATACGGTGGGGACTGAAGGATCTGGCGGTTTTCTGAAGGATCAGGCAACGGGATGTCCCGCTCGCGATTGACCCTGGTCAGGTTGTTAACGAAGGGGCCCTTTTTTCGACTCGGACGTTCTCTCGCTCTCTCTCCTTCGCAAGTGAACTCGGCGTTCTCTCACTGTGCGAGAAATCTCCCGCCGCCTGGCCTTGGTGTCATCTGGCTCCGCTCGTCGAGAGCGATCAGCGAGAGTAACGTAGCATTGCGCACGAGCTCTCGAGCACGTGAACTCTCGTGCAAGCGATCCGACTGGAGCGATTCGGATGGATAACACATAAAATATTCTGTGCTGCGCGTTCAGTCGGTTCGTTTGAAACGGGAATATCGAATAAGCTCCGAATTTAACGAGACGTAGAAATATGCGATAACGGTGTATTTTTCAAAGAGATTTCACGCGAGTAATATTGTATCTTGGAAGGTCGAAGGTTTTTTGATATTTCGCGTGAAACTCTTTCATCAAATCATATTTCGCACATAGAAAAATTATATATTAAATAAGCTAATAGAATGTTGGCGTTTATAACAAGTACACAACAAAAACAAGTACATGATGAATACGGGATGAGCTGTTTGTTTCGCAAGCGATCTAAGTGAAGTTTCGAAAATCATCACGTCACTTCTCTAAGTCCTTTCTCCGAAAAGTAAGTCCAATGAGGACCATCAGTAAGCAGGGAACGTGCGATCGAAAATTGCTCGTTTGTTATTCGTCACACGCTCAGCTTCACCCAAGAAGCCCACTTGTCGACTAGAAACTAGATAACTAAATCGACGAAGGATACAAATGAATCATACCGTCGTTAATATCTGTCGTTCTAAATTGGTATCAACGAGAGAATCGATTTTGTTTTAAAATTAAATACAATATTTAGAACAATGAGTTCAATTCAATTTAGGACAATTAATAATGTAAATTAACGGAAGTCTTATTAATGGAAGTCCTATATTAGCCGAGGCTGTTTCTACCAATGTAGTTGACTTTAATCTTGGTTTAATTTATTTTTTTTATCTTTTTTTAGTTCTTAATTATAATTAGAAAAATAAATAAAGAATAAATCGAACCGAGATTAAAGTTAATTTACATTGATAGAAATGGACATAAAGAGAGACTTTTTGGTGTGATTGAACAATTGAGAATTTTTCTATGGAAAAATGAACTTGAGATAGCACAAAAAATTGTATTGTACGAAACGAATTCTGAGATGTGTATGAATGTCGATCTGGAATATCCGGGCGATATTCGAGAAGCAATTCGTTCGGAATACGTTTCGCTGCAATCCGTAGATACACTGGGAGTGTGACCATGATTTCTAGGCCGAGGACACAATCTGCCCATATACGAAGGCGTGAAAATGACGGTATCGTCGATGATGTACGTGTAGATCGTTTCGCGGCGACGTGCGATTTCAAGCAGTCCTAAAAAGACGAGGAAGGTGAAGCTGAAAGTATAAAATACCTAGCGAACGCGTCTGTCAGTACGCCAACGCTTTTTGATGCATTTCGAGCTGTAACTTAAAAAATGCATATAAATGTTACGCCAGTTTATAACACTGGGAGAAAAATCTTTGCGTGCGCAACGTTATTCAAGCATCCCATATTTAGCACATAAGGAAGACCATTAACTATAAAGGAATGATCGATTGAACGCGAAGAAGAAACGAAAGTTCACCGAAGAAAGTATGAGAGGGAAACATGGAGCTGAAGGAATCCGGTGTTTTTTTTTTTTTACGTCTGAAACGTCTATCTTGTGTCCATTATACGAGAGATACGCTTTTCGTAGCTGGCTGCATCTCGTGCATTATATTCTTGTTCGCACGAGATTATCTTACGCTGGGGTCCCTGCTTCTTTTCCGCGCTGCGATCTTAACTGCTCGCATAAGCGCAGCAGGTGCCGCTCGTTGCCCTAAACGCGAGGTGACGCAACGTATAATACAATCAATAATTTTTAATAGCTGGAGTTTGTAATTTGGTTCCGTTTCGTTGCCCGTTCCTATAGCTGGAAGTACAGCGTTGCGACACGCGGCCAAAGTATAATAACTTAATAGCACACGCGGAACAAAGTGATGAAAAGAGAATCCTATCGGAACGTATAGTGCTCGCTCATTGACGAAAAAAGATTCGCGCGATCGCTGTCGGAAAGATTGATGACTAATAAGATGATTAATAAGCGATATAATAAATCATGATTGTAAAACATTTTTTTTTATTTAGTTAATACTTTCTAATAATTATTGTTAGGAGCCAAATATCATATATCAAATATATTAAGCGTAATATATCAAATACGGGGACATACAGAATAACATGAACTCCTCGTCAATACGATATTTATATTACTACTTGTTTTATTAATAAGAGGTTGGCCCATTTTTGTTTTTAATACATCTATCTTTGTTAAAATAATCACACCATGTATAAGTTGTTATTAATGGAATAAAGATCCAGCTTCGACCGGTATTTAAGTACTAGTTTGTGTTACATGTACGATCTAAAATAAGATTCTTATTATTACTAATGGAATGTTGTATTATTTTTTTCAAATGAACACCTTTCAATTGCTTATAACATTACAAAAGAAAATTTTCTTCTCTAATATGAGTATCTAATAATATCGATGGTAACAATTCAAACACTATACGATTATTTCAACAAGGACAGAATGTGTATTAAAAACAAATGAAAGGTCAACCTTTTATTAATAAAACATTCCTCTTACTCTATTTTCCAAAATTATCCTCTGTTCTTCTTCAAAATTTTAATATTTTTTTGATCAATGCAATCACCTGATTCAAGTATTATTTGTGGCTTTAAAGAGCAGAGTGGGATACAGATCTCTTGCTTCAATATCTTTCAAACAATTACAAATTTTTTTGCTAGAAGAATAACAGGAAAATAATAGCAATTACTTTCCTATTATTCTATAATAGAAAAGTAATAACTACTATTTATATATAATAATCTTGCATAGGGGAAATAATAAGAAATATTATTTCCTGTTATTCTGTATAACAGATAATAATATAGAACAACAGGAAGTAATAAAAATTAGTGTAATACTGCAGTAATTCCTGCATTATTCAAACGTAATTCTATTCCAACAAGAATAAAATCTATATTAAAGATAAATAAATAATAGGTCAACTTTTTATTAATAAAACAAGTACGCAATATATTATATATTTCTTAAACATTTATATTATTTTATTAATCCCCTGTAATACTCACTAATCAAAGATTCTCGTTTCCATTAACTACATATATATTTACAAAGACATCAATTAGATGACTTGAAGGATTAGATCAATGTATCGCCGAGAGTTTCGTAAATTCTCCACAGCCTCATTTGCAAATCGCGCTTATAATTCCGGCTGGCAATCGGTTCTCGTAAGATCTGTTATTTGTAAACAGACAATTGCTATCAACGACCGGCGTTTCACCGGTGGATCATCAGTAGTCCAATTAGCGCGCGCGTATGACAAATCGCACGAAGAGGAATCTCCGCCGTTTATTCATCGTGCGTGTGCGAACTTCACGAAACGGTCCCGACACCTACGACGTTGCTCTCACTGATTGCTGAAAGAGAACGCTGAAAGAGACGCCGCTTGCTAAATCGACGATTTATTATCGCCCGTGTAGCAATAACACGAGCGAGGCTCGAGATGCGCGCAGCTATGTGGCTATGACAAACGTTGCGGTAATACAGATCGGATCAGATCGCTCCGGCCGAGTGTCTCGTTTTGCCGGATTGATCGATCATTGCAACACGGTTGCCGCAAAAATGCGCGATCCATGATTATTGAATCGATAGATCGTTGATTGCCAATAAATGAAAGCATTTTATTGGATGAAAGCATTCTATCGACACGCATGATTCACGTAAAGTGTATATTTCAATGAGATACTGAACACAAATCATCACACTGGAAAGAGCCTAATCGCATTAATTGGAATTGTAGTTGAAAATGGGTATTAACATTTTCTGGTTAAGTTTATTATAATTCTAATTGAGGAAAGAATTCTGATTGATATGATCAGAATTTTTTAATTTACATATTTTCAACTAGAAATTTTTCTCAGTGTATAACATTAAAATGATATCAAAAAATGGCTCCAAAATAATGATTAAAAGTCACTTTTCAATCATTTACGGTTTATTTTAATGTCGTACTAGAAAGAAAAATTTAGTACTTTCAGCGAAATTGTTTAGGCAAATAAATGAAGCATTTTTTAAGAATAATAAAATATTTTGTTTATACGTATAACAAAGAATTTAATTGCCTCTACAAAATACATTTTTTTCCTTCAGGAAAAAATAACAAAAATATTTATTTGTACTGTTTAAAATTTAAACAATTTATTTCGTATAAAATAGTTTTATTCTCACATTTGTCAAATCCTTCTAAGTACATTTCAACTAATTTTTTGTTGTTACAGCGAAATTTTGGTTCATGGAATAAAATATTTTTTCTAATGCATCTTGGTGTTATCGTGAATTCCTAGCAAACACCAACTAACAGTAACATAACAGTTATAATTTTTCACTCAACAGTATAACTGTTACATGTTATATAACTGTTATATGTTACATTGCGTTATTGCGTCGTAAATCATAACTTATGACGTTTATGATATTGTTAGTTACTATTTGCTGGGTCATTTTGCTTGGGTTCGAAGATTTATCACGCAAACAATTAATAAAGGGCTATACTATCTAGCTGAAAATAGCCTCTAATAAAAAGCTACATTTAATGTTGCCAATTTAGTAGAATTTCAATCAGAGATTTTTTTCTTTTTACCGAGAGATTTTTAGGGGTACAAAAAGTATAGGAGAATTCCCGAGTGACTTTTTTGTAAAGAAGAAAAAACGTTCAAAATTACAGCTGAACTATTAATAACTTTCCAAGACTTGGCAACTGCAGTGACTATCTTCAGTTATATTACATTCCGTAGCCAACTTATCATACTGTCAATTTTCGGATGTTTATTTTTGTGTGTCGTAACACGCGTATGCGAGACAATAATCATTGAAATAATAGCAATGTACTGTTTGTCAATCAAAGTGCGAAAGTTGCGACCAGAAGCCGACGCATCACCGTCGCGATGAGTTCCGCATGAAGTTGGCCGCGCGATTTTCGATTCGCTCCGACAGTCGACTCGGTCCGTTGCGTCATTTCGCGAGACGTACTTTGCAGGTATTGTCGCGTCTCGTATTCACCGCTCGCGTATTCTCATATTATTCTCGTATTATTCTAGCGTCAAAATGTAATCCATACGATTGACACTGGGAATGTCGCGCAAAATATCGTCTTTCGATGATCAGTGCGCGTACGATCGTAATCAACCGTGTCCGGCGAGTGAGAAAACCTAACCTAATCTCGGGAATGCCGTACAAAACGCCGCGCGATCGTCCTGTTCCAATAATCGACGCGCGATCGTAATCAACGCTGTCTTTGCAATTGCAAGTGAGTGTCACGAAGTAACAACGAAGAAATGAGAGAGAAGAAGAAGGAGGTCCGGGGGGGCATCGGGTGACAGCATGAGGTGAGCAATGTTTTTTATTTTTACACTGTGTATAAAAATGTTTTGTATTTTTAACTATAATTATATATTACTATAATTATGATTATTACTACTATAATAATAACAACAGTAGCTATGTATACAGTTCTAGCAACAAATATATAATTGGCAACCTAAAATGACCAATTATAGTTATTTAACCATAAAATAATTGAAATTACCATAAAAATGATTCAAGACTATAATTTTATAGTTATATTCTGGGACAACCATAATTTCAACTATTTTATGGTTATAATAACCATAATTATAGTCGGTTTAAGTTGTCAACTATATACATTTGTTGCTAGAACTATATACATAGTTATTGTTATTATTATTATAGCAGTAATAATCATAATTATAGTAATATGTAATTATAGTTACAAATACCAAACATTTTTCTCTCAGTGTACTACTCGTTTACTCACGATGATCATCATCTAATCGTTTCCTGAAATTTATATATTTGTTTTATTCAGTATTTATTTCTATTTAAAAAAGGGAAAAGCTTAATGTGATAAAAATCGCTTTCGAAATATTATTTCGGGTGTATGTTGTAATCTGGATGTATATATTTATTTTTTTTTTACAGAGGAACGTGATTGTATCATAACTCCGCTGCTGCGCTTCAGTTGGTGAGTTAAATTTTTTATTTTTTATTTTTCAACTTGTAATGGATCCAAAAAATTGTTGCATTTATAAGATATTACATAAAACACATTCTCTAAATTTTTAGGAGAGGAATCTCACTCTAAAAAGTGAAAATTGAGCCAGTCTTAAAAAAGAGTTGCTCAATTTTCAGTCTAGAATTCACTCTAAGGTCCAGTTTCACCCAACTCATGATTAACTCTTAACCGAGGTTCAATTTGTTTCTCATCTCTTTCCATTTCTAGAATTGGAAAGAGACAATGAATAAATTGAACCTCGGTTAAGAGTCAACCGTGAGTTGTGGAACTGGGCCTAAAAGATTTACAGAGTCTGTATATAATTAAAATCAAGTTAAGAGCATACCTATAAAAATATTACAGAAAATATTATAGACAGATATAGAGCTTTTTTTGAATATATTATCTAGAAGGAAAATTCATGTGCAATATATTATACATGTATATTATATATGTATATTATACCTACATATATATCGTAAATAAAATGTTTTTTTATAATTTTACGAATATTTTTGTTTTTCAATCAAATTACAAAATCGGATATCAACTTACAATGTATAAATCTGCTCATCGATAGTAATTATTTAATTTCTGTTATGGACGATATCCGCCGATTCTATTGATATGAATGTAAAAGATATTTATAATTAAATGAATTAATATTTGCATATATATGTATTATCAAGTTTAATTTAACGATAAATTGATATCACGATTTAAACTAACATAAGGGTCATGTAACAGAAAATATTTTCTATTAATTAAAAAGTTATAAATAAAAAAAATTTCTTTTTGCTATTTAATCGATTCAGTGAATATTATATTTGAAGGGAAGATTTGCAATCACGAGGAAGTGCATATTTTTTGCCTAGTTTTTCTGACTTTTGAATGTTTTATAACCGACATTTTGACATTTGGATTACTGATAACAATTTGATCATGATCAGGTATTCCGCATTCCCGGCGGAACGTCACGCATCGGTCGGGATGGGCGTAATTAAAAATTTAACTTTACAATGCGGGCTCAACTTTTCGCGAAAGTCTCGTGGATGCATCATTATTAGTCTGATTTATGACAGGAAAACTGACTAATTTACCTTCGTGCGCGAGCCGTTAATTCTCGACATTTCCCTTTCTCACGATGACGGTAGTTGGATCTCTTGTTACGCAATTGAAGATACTTCACGTCACTGAAACAACAATTCGTCCGTCACGGCGATAAGTGAAAACGAGACGTAAACGGTAGAAACTAACATCTCCGCGGGAAAACTACCTTTGTAAAAGCCATGCTGATCTTATATATGGTAATAATATATATGGTAGATTATAGGATATTAAAAATCTTTTTCCTAAATAATGACTATATTGCGACACGAAGGTTTCCATAATTTTTTTCCTTTTAAATTCGAAAATTTAATCATTTATTCAAGATTACGTATTTACTTTATGTATATGGAGAGAATGGTTTTGTTAAAGTATCTAAAAACTTAGGTTGACATAGATCTGAAAATAATTTTGTTGACTTATCTAAATTATGTAGAACTCTCAAATTGGTTGCTAGAATATAAGGATGTTTCGAATGTCTAAAAAAAAAATCGATCTTCCAGAAAAAAGGTAATTTCAAGCCCCTCTTTTGTTTGCGAAAAATCGCTTTTTCCAAACAAAAGAGGCTATTTTGACCTGATTTTTTTATAAAAAAATTTTCTTTCAACAAAAGGGGCGATTCAAATCTTTTTGCAAAAAAAAATTTATTTTAGTGAATTGGTTCAGAACATTCCAACTAGAATGTCAAAACTTTTTATAGCATTATTCATCATGCTTGAGTTTTCTACATAATTATTTTGATGGCCCAACAAAATTATGTTCAAATTTGTATTTACCTAAATTTTTAGATCTGGCAAAACCATGTTTGTTCCGTGTATCGTTCGTCAGTCTTTCATTAACAGTCTTTCATTAACTTATCGTTAATTATCGCGAGTAACAAATCCGATTAATTGCAGCCAGTCGCGGTCGATTGCATTTCGAGGATCCTCCGAGAGACGCTGGATCGTATCTCGTGATCAGTGATCGCACACAGAGACGCGTTCTTATCGGATGCGGTCTAGTCTGCAATTTGCGTTCGGGCTCGGCGGCGAGTGGTTTCTATGGCCGCGCGAGATTATAGAACGGCTATTCAATGAGGTTCCACGAATGGATTTTTTTCACATTTATCCACGCCGCAATTATAGCGTTCGTAAATTAGAGGACCGGCGCGAGGCTGACGTTCGAGTTAATCCTTACCAACTTCGTTATATGTCAATTACCGATATTTCTCTTGTGTCGCGAAATAAATTTCGGCATTCTCGGTCTTATGGTAAATATATCTTCGTTTTACGTAATTATTAGATATACGTTGTTAGATAACAAAGGAACAATGATAATCCAATTCCTTGAGTTAAATAATTATATTTTAGGCTTGTTCTTTTTTCCAAAGAAAGTTCTGAACAGCTCGGAACTACACTGGTATAATAAGTTGCATACATTACAAATTATATTCGTTTCACTCCAACTTATTATTGCACTAGTGTATGCCAGTTTAGAACTTTCTTCGAAAAAGAACAGGCCTTTTGTTATTTTTAACTTGCACGTGTGTCATAATGTAAATGAATCTATTTTGATGGTGTAAGTTTTAAAGTAACTAACGTTTATGCTAATATCTTAAAAATTTGTGTCAAATTTAATTAATACATTTTTTTGGAATAAATTGTTTAATTCCATTGTTTTAATCAAATTAACGATATATTGAATATGAGCAACGGGGACCTTATATAGAAATGATTAAAAATAACTCAAATTAAGTATAATTTCACATTGTGAATTTAGCAATGCACGAATCCCCGCGAGACCGGGTCATAGTTCGAAGAATCGAGTTCAGCTGCAGTGTGGCCTGAATTAGATTAATCTCGATTTAACGCCGAGATTATATAATTCTTCTGAAGAGAAATAGGCCACGTAGGTGCGACTTCATACTTTTCACAAAAGTATGCGCACGGTTTTGCTGAAGCATCTAAAAATTTAGCTAGATACAGGTTTGAAAATAATTTTCTTGGACTATCAAAATAATTATGTGAAACGTTCGAACTGATTGCTAGAATGTCAAAACTTTTTGTAGCATTGCTTAAAGTTCTACATACAGAAAAATACATGCTGTATTCAAATATTCAAAAGTTCATAGATCTGTACATTCATCACAAGCATGAAATTTATTCAAAGGATTCTCTGATCCAGTGAGTTTAATATTTCAGTCAAGATTATTAAATTAAAACAAGTTTAATTTGCTTTATACATATATAAAGCTTTTTCGATCAATTTATAATATTTTTCAAAAGAAAAAATAAATTCATGTATTGAGTATACAATAATGAATTTTTCTAAAATTTGTAACACAAGTATATTTTAAGATTGTTATCAAGAAAATATTCGTTATAAAGATAATCGTTACTTAAAAGGAAGAAAATAAATTGGTTAATCACTTCTCTTATGATAATATTTTATTTTGTGTGATGGTCTCTTAAAATTATTTTTAGATCTATCTAAATTTTTAGCCACTTCAGAAAACTCCTTACATGCAGAAACGCAGCGAGTCGTGACGCAAGTGCATTTTTCGGCGACGACCGGAGAGATGCAGTCACCAGGTCGCCATCCTTGTTAGCACAAGCGTTTTGCAAGTGCGATTCTCATTCTCGCCGAGAGGAAAGTGCCACGCTGCGTAGTTTTTCCAGCGTTTAGGCATGCCGTGGAACGGCGAGCGTACAGCAACCGTGCAGCGGCAGTGACAGCGCGAGCAGCATCGGCAAAGCAGTAGACACTAGACAGATGAATATACAGCAGGAAAAGCGAAAGTCACGCCACATTCGCCATCGGCTGCAGTGGCAACGACCCCCTTCCCCCCTACGATCGCGCATTGTACGCGAGCGCATCTCCGTGCCCCAGATAATTAATATCCGTGGTCGGGGAACGAACCGCGGCATTTTCTGCGGCGCGGCGCGTCGTCTTCTCCCCGGATTGCCTCACTGTTTCGCCGTCGAGCTAATTGATTAAAGGGATCATCATTATTACGTCGGCGAGCGGCGCGATGCGCTCGCGCGGAGCCGAGCGATTTTCTCGCGGCCTAGCCGTCCCGGATCGTCGCTCGCGGGTGGCGACGCGGACGGACGATCCGTCGGGCGTTTCGCAACCGCGAAAGAATCGGTTATGACACTCCGTGACGGGGTCGGGGGGGAGAGGGATAGCGTATAGACCGCTCGATTAATCTATTTATGCACGCTGCTGTGTATTTTCCGGCTCGGGTCTCGATGCTATCGAAATCAACCGGCCAACGCGACGTGAATGCGATACGTAATGAGCGGTGTGATGTAAAATACCTTCGCGAGTGTGCCTTTTTTTTATATGTGAGCAGACCCGCCTTTAAACCCGCGCTTGAATATTTTTGTTATTAAAATGTCTTCAATCACAGAGCCGACTGCGGAGAAGAAAATGAGAACTGGGGCACTTATTATGGAATTCTTTGGAATGGATTCTGTTTCACTTAAAAAATAGAAAAGAGAAGAATAATTGAACAGTTCCGATCGGAATCTATTTCGAATAATTCTATAATACGTATTGCGCACTGTATATATTATGGAATTGTTTGGAATGGATTTTGATTGAAATTAGTTCGCTTTCCCTTAAAAAACACTGTAGAAATCTAGAGCATAATTTAACAATTTCTGTCTGAATTATTGAGTTTTCCTACATTATTAAATTTATTATGTTATACATTATTTCAGTTATTTTTAATCATTCTGTAGATCGCCACTGCTCTTATATTCAATCTGTCGTTAACTAAAACTAAAACAATGGAGTTAAACAATTTTATTTAAAAAAATTGTTGAATTTGACTCAAATTTACTCTGAAATTTTTTAAGTGAATTTTTCACTCTGAAGAATAAAATCTCACTCTTAAAGATTGGAAATTGAGCTACTCTTTTTCAAGACTGGGTCAATTTTCTCTCTTTAGAGTGAAATTCCACTTCGAAGAATTTAGAGAGTAGTTTATCTATTATTTAAGTATTTATTGTAGGTGCATGTAAAACGTTAACATGAATATTATTTTAGTTATTTACTTTGAAATTAAACAATTTATTCAGAAATAGATTGATTCACATTTTGACACGCATATATAGAAGTTAAAAATAACAAAAAATGTTATTTAATACGAATATCATTGTTTCCTTTATATATAACGTTATAGAAAAAACAATAAAAAATCTAAGGAATAATGAAATAATTCCGATCGGAATTGATCCCGAACAGTTCTATGATACGTGTGTCCTGATTTCGCTGCTCTCGTCCATAATGATCATCGCGATTAGTAATGCGGGTCTTCTTCAGCTAAATCGTAACATAGATTCTACTACGTTTCTTCCTCTGAATGTAATCAATAGCGCGAACATTTTTTTATTATTACATATTGACAAAAGCACAGACACGAAAGTAATATTTCATCGCCGCTGACGTGCCCTATGATACCCGTAATAATTTCCATCGTGAATGCTCGATGCTCCCAATTCGTATATAGAGATGCATGCTAATCCGCGAATTTAATTGACTCTTTCATAGAAGTTCGTTGCATTTTCATCGCCGATGGGTACGTGATACGAGGTCATTATTCTTATTTACGTGCCTTATGATTTATTGTGCCGCTCATTCATGCTCCGTATATACGTATCTACGTACCATCGTCATCATTGCTTCAGCCAGATGGTACATATCGATTGCCGGCCGATTCCGCTTGACCCGAATCGGAAAAGTGGAAAGAATCGAGCGTCGTGACACGATCCTCGCGGCTAGGAACAATCCCCCTCGGGGCTAAAATTGCGCAGAATCATCAGCTTCATCAACAACTGTGAATACAACGCGCATTCATCTTCTTCATCTTCGGGTATAGGATCTCTGCAGTGACAAAGTCCCTTCTTTCACGTAGTGCGGCGTAGCGGTGTAAAAATCGTACTTATATATCGAAAGATTGCGAAGGAATCAAACACGCGGATCCGCTTCGCGTTCGTTCTACATAATGAATTCTTCAACGAAGAAGAATTCTTTCGGCGAGTAATGTGCGTGCAGTAATTAATACGCGTGTAATAATAATGTGTTATCGTAACGCGTAATTAGGCATGATGAAGTATTTCCCGCAGTGGCGTAATATTTTTACTCCTGAGGGGAGTAGCGAAGAAAGCAGCATTTCACGGAGAGAAGCATCTTCCGCGATTCCAATTGCTGTGATTATCACTCAATTATTTTGGTAAAATTATAAAAATGTTGTATAACATCGTGCGTTGTGAAACTTCACGTTTCCTATAAACGTGCATCGCAGAATAATATCTAATACAAGATGTATTTCACTCTAGATCTCATGGAGTTGTTGGTAAAAAGAATTAATTTTAACTCTAACATTCGAATTCTATTTATAGGAAAAGAGAGAGATACTACGCGAATTATCGATGTAATAAATAATAATTTTGTATGCACACTTAGTGTAGGCGCGAATAAAACAAGTGACACAAATGGCGATTATTCATCGACGACCTTCGGTTATCATCAACCATTCAGCCTCTTCAAACACTGGAAGTTTTGTAACATGTAATTTTTTAAACGTCGCGTCTTGAACTATACGTTTTATTTACAGCGAGAGATGGAGGGTCCTTTTGAACGAATGCATATCGAATGAATTTACAAAAACTCGACACCCGATCTTTGTATTCGAAATTTATCAAGGCCACCTTTTACTTTGTAGACCTCGTACATACTTTATTTGTTCGAGCATGCAAGAATCCAATAGTTCAAGGATGAGGCTAATAATCAAGGAATGAAGGAGGCTAAAGTTATAAATATTAAGATAACAAAAAAGACAAACATAAAATAATTAATTAAATTAATATATTAATTTATTATATTGATATACAAAAATTAATATATAATTTAATACATTAATTTATTAAATTAAATATGTATTAGGTAAAGTGCACACACGGGTGCTGCATGCATAGAAATTATTTTATGTTTAGAACGAAATATTCGTATTTAGGTTCTTCCTCTGCTTGAGAGTATAATCTTCAACAGTTTAGTCTTCGTATCTGCATAGAATTATTATGCGTCTCGTCGAATGTTCGAAGACAAATTTCTCGTCGATCCCCGAGCCATCATTTCGCAATATCGCGACGTCGCGAGTCGAGAAGGCAGGCCCCATCGCGGGCAATTAATCCGAAAGGTCGGCTCCCCTCCCCCCCCCCCCCCCCCCCCCCCCCCCCCCCCACCCTCCCCTCCCGTCTCGTCGTAATAGCCATCGCTGGAACCCTCAGAGCGCGAATACCATGATTTATTCAGGTGGATGAGCGAAGCGGCTCGAAATAACTCGATGTACGTCGACCTTCCTCTCTCGTCTCGCTCCGTTCTCCGTGCGACATGGTTGATCTACATGGAGGGTTATCTCAGCGGAACGACCTAGGACGGTGTCATCGACGGACGCCGGGTTCATAATTAAATGTCCATTTGCAACACGTGGCGATATCAAGCCAGACATCGATTGCGAGCGAAGTAAACACCCGCCGAACGGACGGGAGAGCACTTAGAAGTGCTCCAGCCTAGCTTGCGTTTGCATAACTATACAAGTTCTCCTATTATAATCGCTTCTCTCTATACATGTATCACTTATTTTTGGAATAATTGAATTGTCAATACAACGTTATCTTCTTACATTTTACTTTATTAAATCACCCTTTACAGGGTGGAAAGCCACTACAATGGCGCTGAAACAGTGTCATGTTTGGAGACAAAGAAATATAATGGAATTATACAAGGAATATAATTGTAACAAATCGTATTTAAGGAAAAGGATAAGATTTTTTAATATACTCCTATCCTTTAAAGGTTAAGAACAAATTAACTGTACTTTTCTCTAACGATGAATTAAAATAAAATCTTAGTATCAAGCTTATTGTACCAATAATATCAATTTTATTTATCTTCATAGTTTGTCTGTCTCCATATTTACAGAAGGGCAAGCATAAAATTATACTTAATTTTTATCATGAAGGTATTGATATTTCATTATACTGAGAAGAAAAAAATCTATATAAAAAATTTTATATTAAAAGAAATAATATTAATCCTTGAAATTCCTCGATTCTCGATAA
The DNA here is from genome assembly GCF_001594075.2 of Trachymyrmex cornetzi. Taxonomy (NCBI): domain Eukaryota; kingdom Metazoa; phylum Arthropoda; class Insecta; order Hymenoptera; family Formicidae; genus Trachymyrmex; species Trachymyrmex cornetzi. Next base: position 373,859 of record NW_017296266.1, read on the forward strand.
TGTATTATTATTTTAAATAATAAATAATGCAAGTTTTATTTTTACATCATTTTTGAGATGTGAATGTCAAAAATGAAAATTTATTGACGCTTAACAATAATTTTAATCTTAAATAAAATAAAATATAATCAGTAGAGCTACGAGCCAAAACAAAACAAATTTTAATGTACATATGATACAGTTGACATTAAGTAAAATAAAAGTAAAAACAAAATAAAAATATCTACATCCAACTAACGTTTCGACCATCTTCGGGTCATTTTCAAAGTTATAAATAAGTATATATATATATAAAAGCGGTTGACTACAATAGATTAACATGGATCATTAATTAAAGAAATAAAATGAAAATTATTGAAAATAGACCTTCGTTGTTCAGGTTCTGATTTCAATTAATATGTAGTCGACGGAAGGTAGATCCTAGATTTACGCCAAACATTCAAATAATCGCTGAGTATCCAACAATGAATAGATGTAGTTATTAAAAAATAAATCCTGGATATATGCCATGGTTCGATTACAAAAAATATTCGCCAAATATAAAAAAATTGCTGATAATGCTATTAAGTAAGCCGAAGTAACAGTCCTTACAAAAGGTTAATCCAGATTCTACAGTATAAAATTGAATAATATAACAATAAACGTGTATAAAATTTAGTTACCAACAAAATATGCGAATATATATAATATGTGTATAGTAAAATTCAGTAATATAAATAAAAAGGAGTCCGGAACGATATAAAAATATGCGAAATAAAATGAGTAAAAACGATCTTAATCTCGACGCAACGTACTATTCCAAGGAACATTCGAGCTTCAACATTTCTCGTTTAACGTAAGATAAGCGCTATAAGGCCGCATCAAAGGTATACGTACGCCTTTGTGTTGCGTACGTCGCGTCGCGTCGCGTCGCGTCGCGTACGACGCGCTCGAGCACGCACGTGGATACGCAAGCGGAGATTGTCGCCAGTGACATTGCGATATTCCTACGTCGAGAGGAAAGTCATAATTACGGCCGTCCGCTTGAGATTTCACGGTTACCACGTCCGTCGAGTATTCACGTTCCGTAATCGCTCGGTGAGATTGTTGGCACGCGGCTCCTCGCCGCCGCGCCGCGCCGCCGAAAGTCATAGATAGATTGATGATTCCGCGCAAAGGTCGAAGAAAACGTGATAGCTGTGCGTTAAAATTCAATAGAATTGAAATAATATAATATATTGTTCAAGCGCTGCTGCTTAGCCTTATATATATATATAAAAAATATATATAACTTCGCAGGTTGTTTGTTTTTGTTTATTTGTTGTACTTATATTTCTTATGTAATTCTAAACTACTCTAATGTTTCCTGGTAGACGTTAGAATAGCAGATTTGCTGGTGCCTTACCTTTTTGTGCATTGTACACTTATCGTTCTCACGTTACTCTATAATAAATGTTAATATGTAATTTGTTGCACAAATAAATTAAATATCAAATATCGAAATATTATAGGACCATATGTGTGATAATACAAATCGTAGAAATCAAAGCCTTAAACGGTCTAGCTGGATCTTAATGCTTGTATGATTCTTGTGTGAATTTATATACTAATTTAAGTATGTAGTCTCCAGAAACGCGAGCCAAAATGATTTTTCGGTCTTGAAATGCTAACTCTAATAAACTACCGCAGTAATATCACGAGTTAAATTGACTAGCAGTTTAACAAATTTTTTTATGCTTATTCGCATCTTTGAAACGATCTTAATAATGTTGAATTGAAAAAATATATAAATAGAATGGTTAAGTTGTTATTATAAGAAGGTCGATTTTTTTTAGTCTTTGCGATTAATTTAAAACTCCGGCCTTCGGAATCTTCGCTTCATTCTACGAGGAAGTGGAGACATTGCGAAGGATTTTTAATAACTTTCAAGTACATTAATTAATGAATATTCAGTAATTTAAATTGTTCAAACAGAAAGAAAGAGACATTAGTGATTTAAAATCAGATTAAAATTTCAAAGCAATCTCCCAGCAACGAATGTATAAACAAGTTTATCCGCTTAATTTTAATAATTCATTGTAATAATAAAAATTTCATTTTTTGTGTTATTATGTTATGTTACACATTTTATGCACACGTACGTTTTGCAATATGTCTTGCAAAATGTGTCACGTCAATCAGCTTAGCATTGTATATCGAATGGAAAATGTGTACAGAACTTTTTACATAATTGAAAAATACTCTTTTACTGAAATATGAGATATATTCGGGATTTGCGATTGTGATGTGACAGCTATTGAATATGCGCGCGCGTGCGATAAAATACTCATTAAGTGTTACGATAAAAATAGCTACCAGTGCAAAAGGTCGAGCCGCGGTTACGCTCGGCACCCTGTCGTTACTATTTTTACGAGTGTCCTGGAGAATTGGCGTTGATTTGCATAGCTCTGTTTCCGTATACACGCGGAGAACGCGGGAGAAAGGAAATTTCCCTCGAACGAGCCGTCGTCGCATCTCCTTGAACTGGTGCACCTTGCTGTCACATTCCTCGTGAACTTACACGTGCGCTTGATGCCGCGCAGCTTAGTCGCGTATGATCGCCGAGCAAGCTGTAGGGTGATCAGCAAATCCTTTGAAAATTCTCTCTTTAAGAAAAACAATTTAATTTATTATATCATATATCTTTCTTCGAACACGTGTATTTGATGAATTAAATCTGCACGGAAAGAATAATTTTGCCAAAGTATTTAACAATTCAGCTACAGGTTTGAAAATAATTTGATTAGACTATCAAAATAATTAAAATAATGAAATCAAAATAATTACGTAGGATATTCGAACTTGATGAGCAATGCTGCCAAAAATTTGGACTATATATCAGCTTGAGCGTCTTACATAAATTATTATCATTTTGATAACAACAAGATTATTTTTAAGTCTGTATCCAGCTAAATGTTTACTATAGCAAAATTATTTTTTTATTGCATAATAAGCGTTATATTATTTCTCGTGAACATGGAAAGTACAATTTTGCTGAAGTATCTAAAAATTTAATTAGATCTGAAAATAATCTTGTTGGAGACAATCAAAATAATTTTGTGAGATTCTTAAGGAGAATAAACGATACTGCAAAAAATTTTGATATTCTAACCAATTAAACGTTGATGGTATCAACAAAATTATTTTCAAATTTTTATCCAGAATAAAAACTTTCAAATACTTCTTTTCGAGCAAAATCATTCTTTCCGTGTTTAAAAGGAAGTAAATTGTTGTTTTGACGTTATGACAATTTATTCATAATAATATTTACGGAAGTACGCTTCCGTGCGATAGCAAATACTCTGAAATTCGAAATTTTGCGCGACATTTGCATATCCAATTTGTGCGTGTCCACCGTATAACTATGTTACGAGGAGAAAAACGCGACCCGGCACACAACGTGTCGCGCGTGAAAACGTCCAAGGCTATAACGTGTAAGCAACTATAAAACGTAGCAAATGAACAGGCCTGTGCTTTCACTTACAGCATCATACAGAGGGAAGGGGGGGAGGGGAGGGGGCAAACGTTAGTTACTTTCCTTTGCTGTAGATACAAGAGCGCGTTCGCGTAGGGCAGCCAAAGGCACCGGCATCAGGAAGCGCGGCTAACGAGATGGATTGCTTTGAGGATTAACTAAAAGGGGGGATCGAGTCGACCTGCCTCTTGGGATCACACTATCGCTTTTTACGCGAACACGAATGATGCAGTGAACTTTAATAATTCTATAAATAGAAATAGGATTGGTGTAAAAGTTAAGAATAGAATTGGTGTATCGAGATTATTTAAAAGATAATAGGTTATTATATAGTGAATAATATATACATAATATGATCTATATTTTTCACTCATATATTTTTGTATCTCAGCAATATTACATATCTATTGTATAAGTACATTATTTTACGTATCGTATTGTGTTTACGCGACAATAATACGATTATATTTCTGATAAAAATAGAAGATGATATTATTTTGATTTATCATTATCATTATTTACATAATTTATTTTCATTATATCGATCGAGATTAAGAATTGTTATTATTATTACGTAATTGTAATTAATATAAAGGGAAGAGAATAATGAAATTAACAACTCTCTTATGATTTTGATAATTAGAATTAATTTTTTGTATTTTAATAATTTTAAGAGAACATCTTTTGGATATCTCAATAAAACAAATGCAATGAAATTGATATTCTTATTTGCTTGACATTTTTAACGACACGTTTTCATGCATTTCTACTTTATCAATTTATTATAATCATATACCGTACAATTGTACCTACATACATACATGTACAGTTAATTATGAGATAGGAGCTATTCAAGGCCTGGTATATAGCTATAAAATCCCGCTAACAGCTTTCGAGTGATTGTTTGAGTATCGTATTTACACCTACGTGTCAAACGTAAAAGATGTTCTCCCACACGACAACACGGTGGAATGACAGTTTCATCGACATCCATGGAACAGATTGGACGTTAAATTTGCATTGTTACGCACGAAGTGCCGCCGGCGAATACGAGTTTCGAGAGATTTCATTTATGTTCACCGAATCTCACGTAAGCTAAAAGGATCACGCGGATTCGCCGAGGTATTACGTCGGAAACCTGATGTCACCAAAGAAGAACGTCTCGTCCTCTGGTGACTCTATTCGCAACTGAGCTCTTGATATCGAAATTATAGCGATAATAATTTGAAAACGAGTATCTCTAACAGCGTGTATATATTTTTAAAACTTTTTATTAGAATTTTTATTAGAATATTTTTTTAGAATTTTTAATGCGCATTTTGATTTTAACACTTTTCATAGTAATATAATTTATATCACTATAACATAATTTTACTATATTTTAAATTATTTTTTATTCTAATTTTACTTTATATTTTATTTTTATTTCATACTTATTTGTGTTTATCATTTTTTAATCGATTTTTCACTTTTTATTATTTATATTTTATTATATTTTGTTTGCAAATTTATGTAGATATGCAAATATATATAGGAATATAAATACGATAAAACTATATAATTAAAATATAATAAAAATATGTAATAAAAAATATGTATGTACATATTTATATTATATTTGTTTTTCATAAATTTATCGAGTCCATGTAAATAAAATAACATGTAACGAATCTTTGCATCCTTTTTTTGTTTTCGTTCTGTTTATCTACGCGACGCGGCCAGAGGACTATTTACCAATTCTGCCTTTGGCTTGACTTTCTCCGGCGAAGACGTCGATTCGCGAAGATCGATCAGTGAAAGCACACGATAATTGATCGCAAATACAAAGAGGCCCGTGAGAGAGAATGTAACGGCCGGAAAAGCCGATTCAGCGGCTTCTTCATCATGACCTACACATGATATTTCCGGAAATGAAATAACGTCTCTTAACTTACGTTCATTTGAAGTGAAATTTGCGAGAAAATGCTCGAACATATCAATACTAAAATACGATTAGAAAATTTGATCATGAAATTAAAAGCAAATTAAGTAAGAGAAATCTTATGCTCGCTCAAAGCGGATCTCAGTGCTAAATATTTTTAAGTGAATTTATATACATATTCAATCCTGCAGATCGCGACAAAACTGAAAATCAGAGAAATCAAGGAAATTACAGACAAATTGAAAACGGTCAAGGAAATGAGGGAAAAGTCAGGGAATTTTGCAAAATTTTCTGGAAAATTAAAATTTTTGACTTTAAAGAAGCTTATGATCCGTCATACCTACGCAGTTTGCAATACTATCAACTTAACAATTAAATCTAGGCAATGTCAGCAACATTAATAATAATTTACATTGCTATAATGTTAAACTGTTCCCCCTCAACAAATTTAATAATTTCCAAATCAGCACAAAAATACAACAAATTTCAAGATGTTATTTAAAACATCAGGGAAAATCACGAAATTTTGTCTGAAAATCAGGGAAAAGTTATGGAATTTTAGGATAAAGAATTTGTGACAACCCTGCTTGCGCCGAAATCTTCAGTTTTGAAACGCAATCATGAACAGGGCACCTATCATGGGACAAGTCGGAATGGATTTCGACCGTAATTATTCCGTTTTCCCTAAAAAAACACAATAGAAATCTAGGAATAATTGAATTATACCAATCAAAATTCATTCGAATAATTCGTATTCTACTCAAAATTAGAGTAGTAATATCAAATTAAATTAACAAGCAATTTAATAATATTGATGGTGATAAGCATTTTACAAGAATAAATTTAAAGCTTTTTACACGAGAGAGATACCGGAATGAGATCTATTCACGTACGCACAGCGCACTGATCACCGATTCAAGTTGGAGTATCGATCGGATGATTTTACTCAACCCTCGTTAAGTTATTTACATTCACAAAATCGTATTGGCCGCAATTAGAGAGCTCGCAGAAAAAACGATTTGTTAGGATATTAATATCGACGACCTACTTTCCGGGACAAGTAACCGATAGAAGATCACGGACAGCGTTGCATAAGTTATGATCGCCAATCGATTTGTGCCTCGATAGAAACCGGTATTTTCGTAGAGAACGCTTACATGCTTCGAGAATAATTCGACTTGGAGTATTCCGAGATTTACGCGACGTCGACAGAGATCCCGTGACACGCAAAAAGCGTACGAATTGGAGGCTGCATGTGAAGAATCATTTGCACCTGTGACTAATGGATGCCATCGAAATTATCTTATCGTCATCGGACATCAAGTGCCATTAATGGACGCTTTCCTTATATCTTGCGGCACGAGATCGAACAGACGATACGAAGTTCTGTCGATGCTTTATTATAATATAATATCCTACATACCGTGTGAAATATTTCTCGTTTCCCTTTTTTTTTTTAGCTAAAGTCGATTCGAGTGAGTCTAGAGAATTGCGAAGATTAAACCAAAGAAAGAAGGCTAATTTGATATTTCGCAAGAAATTGCATTGGAGATCAACGTCGGGAAAACTGCTCAAATTACGCTTATTCGTCAGTAAAAAGAAGAAAATAAAACATACGATTCATCGGTGATTAAGAAAAAGTTGGGATCAGGGAAGGGATGAGTTTCGAAAGTACAGATGGCACTTTGCAAAAGAAAATGGCACAACACCGGTAAAAATAGACTGTGCAGGTAGCATCAATTACAAAAGGGTGACGCGTGTAACCGATTCCTCTGTCCGCGGGACGGCGCGGCGCGGCGACTACGTACGGTGGTAACTTCGACGACGTCGTTTGAAGTTCCACTACGCTGTATAAATAGCACGCGACTTTTCATATATAACCCCGCGCGTAATACGCGACGTTATCCGTGTGTTATTCGCTGACGTGGAAGCCGGCAGGAAGTGTGCTGTGGTTTGCCAGCTCCGTTCCACGGTGTGTAAAAATGCCTTGCGATGCCTAGGTCTCGTGTATTATCAGGACTAACAAAAGTCTCTCGTCTGTACTTCGGCAAACGAAGGAGGTTAATAATAACCGCCATCGTTGCTTTGATAGGTTAAGATGTGAAGAAGAGAGGAGAAAATAACCACTAATAAAGAATGAAGAAGTTAATGAGAGCGTTATAAAATTAATTCGACGAAGAAAACGATTAATCGATCGTTGGCGCGTTATTACTATATGGATAGAGAAAAAAAAAGAGCAATTGAGTTATCGATTATTCATAGCATATCAGTAGATACACAGTTCTTCCATCACATTATTACTTCGGACACTTTGTCGATTCATTCAATTTTAATAATTAATTGGCCTATCTACACATGCAAAATTGATTTCAATTGTTATATTGAATTGGTTATACATTATAATGTTCTATTGTTGTTATTTAATACGAGTATATCAACGTGTGCGCACGGAAGAAATAATTATGATTGAATTTTGACAAAATATGTTTTAGTGAAACAAATTTGGGTGAAAGTAAACAAAATTCTGGTTATCATAATTAAATAATCTAATATTTCAAACAATAGTTTTGTTCTTTTTATTAGAATTTATACAATTAATTCATCTGGTTACTTTAACCAAAATTATAGATCGTTCATATTTCTTTACCAAACAGCCTAGTTAATACAGCTCAACCAATTGTTTTAAGTGCTTGAAATATTGTTTGATAATAAGTATTACACTTTGCTTCTCGTTCCTCCAATATATAACTTTTATATTTTTCTTTTAATTGCTATAAACATATTTTCTTTTAAGAACAATGGCTAATGATGAAATAAATCGAGTATATTGACGTTACGGAGGTCAAGCGTCGATCCTCGAGCGCCAGATCTGTAATGATCGCGTCGGTGTAGTAACGCGCCCGAATTACGCCACAGGGTGAATTTCATAACTGCGTCTGGTGAAGGGTGCGGGGTGAGTGCGGTGCGGTGCATCCCGTCCAGGGTGCACCGCACGAGCTTCCGGGTGGAAGAGAGAACGAACGTCGGGGACGTGGGCGTGGCGTGTGAGGGTGAAAGGCGTGGTTACGTGCGATCAATAAAACTACCCCCGTCTCTCCCTCGTCCCTCCGGACGCGCGGCGTCGGCGATGCAGTTTGTAGGGGGAAGTGAGAGCCGGCGGGGGTGCGACAGGACACAATGTGCCTCCGAAAAGCAGGCTCGCTACACAGACGGAAAGAATAAGAGATGAAAGAGAGAGAAACAGAGAGAGAGAGAGAGAGAGAGGGGGGGGGGGAGGAGAGAGAGAGAGAGAGAGGGGGGGGAGGAGAGAGAGAGAGAGAGAGGGAGGGAGGGAGAGGGAGAGAGAGCGGACCCAAGGGGTCGTCTGAGGGTGCTTGGTATCTCGCCGAACCCGCATCGATCCTTCTAGCGATCCTCCTCTCACCCTTACAAGCGCGCCCGCGCAACCCTCATCGAGCAGCCCTCGACCTCACACAGCAAGTACCATGGCCTCTGGAATTACGCGAGAGACTTCATTCACGGCATTCAACGGTCACGCGACGGTCGTCCATACAACCAGTTCCTTCCACGGGCGTGGACATAAATGAGTAGAAAAATTAACAGTCTGGATTTGTGATTAGAGAAGAACGGAATTTGTTCTTAGCGATTCTTCACGGCGATTCTCGTCGTCAAATTCTCTTATTTAAAACTGAAAGATCAAAATTGGTAGAAAGAATTTATATAATAGAAAATTCTGTTATTAAATGTTAATTTCGAGGAAAACGATAGTATTTTTGCTCAGAAAATTGATTTCTTATCGTATCAAATTTAAGATGTTTTCCATACCGGTTGTATTTGGCGTCTAGTTTGACGTACTGGAGGGAATGTATTTAAATATTCATAGAAATATCATTAGGCGCTAAGAGCCTTTAGTCTCAATCGCATATTGACGCTTCTTACTTAATTGATTTATTCATATAAGTCTAATTTAACTTTTATTGTATCAAGTTTACAAATGAAGCATGATCCTTCCAGTTTAAAATATTCTACACAACGTGAGCATAATAAAAGATAAAATAATGTTGTAGTAATATGAGACAGCATGGCGTTTTAATTATACACTGGTGGTATATAACACAAGTTTCACACATTAATAAAAAAATTTGAGATATATGCAAAGTTACATCAGAGAAGGTCGCGTTTTAACAAAAATGAAATAATATCTAAATGCATGGTACATGTATGTAGCAACTATTAGTTGGCTCAAAAAGAGATAATGGGAGAATTAATTATCAGAAATGAATCACAAATTATATGAAATCTCTATTCAATGATGTCACGCGAAACACTACTATTTAGTCCTTGCACGATTTATCTTGTACGACACGTTCGAAAATAGAGCCGACATCGATCCTTTTTTTTCATGACCGTTTATGTGCTTGAATGTGTTCGTATTAGAATTGTTGCGTTTCCACCAACCGGTCTCATTCGGAACGTAATATCACGCGAGGCTCGATTTAACATTATTACCATCTAATATCAATGAAAATTCGCGGGTTATACGTTCTATTTTTTATTGAGCACGGAAATAATTTTTGAACGGAACTTACTTTATGACGAACTCGTATCTAAATATGAGATATTTATAATCTGTAGATAGAAGCTATGTCTCAGGTCTTCCCGCAAATCTAGCTCGAGGAAAGCAGAAGCGAAATTTATTACAGATTTATATACATATTGCACACACTGTAAAAAAATACTAGATTTTAATAAATATTTGTTTAAATAATTCTAATCAAATATTTACTAAATTATATATTTATTTAATATACAAAGACCATTGATTTGATTTCACTATCATTTTCTTATTAAGTAAATATCTGTTTAAATAAATATTTATTTATTGTAAATATTTACTTAATATTATTCAAAGAAATATTATTAAGATTTAATAAATTTTTTTCAAAGAGTACAGTAATTTGTTCACGCAAACGACTGACGCATTAGAAAAATTATTACATAAAGACAAATTACATTAATTTCCGCATGCGGATACACATAACAGGTGGAAGAAAATGAAATATGCATTGGATATCTCAGATTTGAATTATTTTTTTGCACGAACGCGAAAACGAATTTTGCAAAAATTCATTCAAACGTCTGTTGTCTTCTTTTCCCTCTGGGAGACGTCTCTCTATTTTACGGTGTAATCGGAAACCTTTCGCCAGGCGTGACCTTCGTGATCCCCGACGGTACGTCATGACAGTAAAAGTCTCATGTTAGTGCCCACCTTCAAAACAGATCTTCGATGTGCATTCGGCCGAGTCTAAAATACTTCCGGCTAGCAGTTTCGCGATGCAACTTTCTATAATAATGCTCCTGACAAACGTCACGTAAATATTTTCATTCCTGTCCACAAACTGCCAAAAGAGCCACACACAAATTCTACTTGATAAAATACTTTTACGTCTTGCGTACAGTTATTTAAAGTATCTCTGTAATGTACACTTTATAGAATATTTTAATGAGTTACGAGGAGGGGAAGGTAAAACGAGAATTCTTGTTGCACAAGAAAGAACGACCTAGAAACGAAAAATAAATATTTAATAACGTTCGTGCATGAGTATTTGTCTGTTCAGCATTTTTTATGTTATAATACCTCGGCTACCGTGGCACCTTCCGTTTACAACGCTTGTGCAACGTGCGGTCAGAAATCGAGTCTCTATAAGATTAAAGTTAATGATTCATTTCGATGGGGCCGCTTTCTCCTACCGCGCCGTCAAATAGAGTACATACATATGGTTAATTAACCGCGTGCGTTTTCAGCGGCGTGTTAGAGAGGAGAGTGAACAAAGAGGATCGCTATCACGACGAATCGACTCGCAGCACTCGCGACGTTCACGAATAACGAATGGTGAATCAACACCACGAACTTGTTGTGACGCTCGGTAATCCGATGATATATGACGACGCCGGAATTGTAGAAATACCTACCTGGGAGACGATGCATCTACGAAATGAATGCGGAAAATGCATCACAATTGCCGAGTTCTCGTAGGAGCATGCTCTCCCGCTGTAATGAGCCTTGAGCACGATTGATGATCTCAGGAGTACTACAGTAGTAGATTTTCAATGTAACCTATACTTTCAATATTATACTGCTTAAACAAAGCAATATGTATAATATAGAGTAGAATATACATTTTTACGTCTCACAATATTATTTAAAATCTCTTTGTATACAATTTCTGTTACTTGGTCGAGTTTTATTCATGTGTGTAATTTGAAAACAAAATTCCAACAGTTACCAATTTTAATAGACTTTGAATGTAGAAGACATCACGGCACTGGGGAAAAAAAAAGTGTTGTGCTAATAATTTATCGAAATCCCTGCGACATTTCTCGTTTATAGTTCTAACAGAATTTTATATGCTCTACAATCATTTTTATATAGAGTTCCGGTTGCTACTTTTTCAGTTTAAAAAGCTTCGTATTTTTTACACTAAAAAATAAAAATTGAAAATTCTTTGCGTGCCAATTTCGCGAATTTAGTACGACGCTCCTCCTCTATATATATTTAAATAATGTTACATAAGAAGACAAGAGAATTCGGAACACATTCTTGATATTACGAAGAAGATTTATAAAGCGCATGTCACATCGTGCATACTTTTAGTTAACTATTACTGCCCGAGGAATTTAAGGCCAATTTTTTCTTAGTCACTTTCTAATACTCGACATTAAATGCAATGCAGCCGGGAATTAACTTTCTATTAATATATGCAGTTCCTATAAAATTAAATTGGAAAAATTTTCGATAACAAATTATTTATAATCCTATTCTCTCTATTATTGGAGAACTTTGTAACGATTGACATTGTTACTGGTAAAGCGCAAATGTCCTTAAGTCCTCCAAGTTGTGTCAAGAATGATTTGTCAAAATCACAAGCCGTTCCTTAACATCATTTGTTTCCTTTTCAAATGTATCTGGTCCACTTAAGCTTCCACGTTGCCGTCAAAGGATCGCTTTTGAAAGAGGCTGTCGGAGCCATCCTTATAAGTGAGCACCTTCAAGAAAAGGTTGGATGTTGAAGGGAATGTTCACCGGAACAAGCGTGTCGTTCTCGTAAATCACGCGATAGTGACGTCGGACTCGGTGTTGACCCACTAATGGTCGGTAGAAGCCAAAGGACAAGGCTAATGGACGAGCTTTATCTTTAATAAATATAATGACGTGCATACGTGTGAAACTTAACAGGTTTTCAAACATCGGCTACCTTCAACAGAAAAAGCAACTTTACAACTGTTGCAAAATTATTTAATATGATTGATCTTACCTTTAGTTCCTCACTGGATCTAAATGTATAAATCAATTATATTAAAGAATTTTACAACAGTTGCAAAGCTGCTTTTTCTGCTGAACGCAGCCAATTCTCGTTGCTTGAATTTGTGTGAAAAATCAATGCAACTTAAATTAATTCTGATATTGAGAATAATATCATTTCTCTAAAAAAAAAAAAATTCAATTTAATAAACGGCAATAATAGTTTATCCAGATTAATTAATTTTTGAGCATTTTGATCAGAATAGTAATAGTTAAAAATGAATAAATTGAAACTCGGACATTATGCTAATTTAATCGATCCTGGCATAAATAAAATACTTCTGGGATCAACTTTATCGATCTAAAGTCTTGCAATTTTCTGCAGTGTATTACATATAGTTCGTTCTGATATCTGTACCGACACGCTACATATTTTATTTATTTACAAATACACTCTGAGTCCTTGGAGGATCGTATCCAAACAGAACTTCTACATTTGGTCCGGACGATATCTTCCTCCTGTTCGAGTCTTTACCGGAGACCGGGTCATCCCCGAGGAATTACTACGATCACGCGAGCAGACTTCGTAATTTCCTAGCGTTCCGTCCGCTCGCGTTTCTTATGTCTCTTTACAACTTTCCATTCGCCGGGGAAAGAAAATCGATCAGCGCGAACGGGATCGCGTTATATTCTTAAGTGAAATGTTTAGCGTTGTTTTAAGGCCAGAGCTAATCGATCCCGCGGGCAGGCCACGGTCACCGTCGCGATTTACATCGCGCATACCCTACGACTTATAATCTCGGCGATCATCTATGCACCGGTGTCGTGTGTCTTTGGCGGCTACGACGCTCCGTGCGGCTTTAACATCACGATTGTAAAGCGTCCAAGTGTTACAAAACGCCCGAATAAACGAAAGATTAAAATCGACGATAATATCTCCCATTGGATGGAAAATTAATAATTTTATTATAATTTCCTGGGTGAAAATTTTTCTCAGAATTTTTCATATAATTTTTCAGAATTTCTACATAATTTTATAGTTTTCTCACATTTTTTATACGAATTGGAACACTTCTCAGAAAATTTATATCTTTTCTCAGAATGTTCCATATATGTTAATTATGAAATATAAGAGATTTCTAGGATTTTTTGTAAGTATAATTTCTGATGAAATGTTATAAAATCTAAAAAATTTTTTAATATTTTTTAAAAATTATGGGATAAGAAATCTCTGAATATTTCAGAATTTAAATGTATCAAAAATTCTGAAAGAAAATGTAATCTTTCCGAATATTTCCAAGTATTTTTGAAAAATGTTTCAATTCGTATAAAAAGTATAAGAAAAATTTTCATCAGGGTTGTCAGTATATTTCTGTAATGATATTAATTATAATGCATGAACGGAGAAAACGGTTTTGCTGAATCTATCTAGAAATTTAATTTAAGATACTTGAAAATAAATTTTGCTTTTAAATTTTCTACCTTATTATTTTAATTATTCGATTTCAACAAAATTATTTTTAGACCTGCATTTATTCATAAATTATTAGATATTTTAGTAAAATTATTTTTTCCACGTGTCTTGCGTTTGGAAGAGAAATTTACGCAAGAGCACGAACGTTACGATTTTTCATTTTGGATTTTTGAAACTTGAGTAGCGATCATGTAACTTTTTCCCTAAGGCAATAATATAAAAAAAAAAATCTCTCTATTACCTTCAATAACAAAAATTGTCACTTTTCACGCCTTAGGGATAAAAGTTACATGATCGGCATCCAGGAAGAAACTCAAACTCTTTAATCAGCGTTTATGTATTTTTAAAGTGCATAATAATATTTTTTGGTCAATTGTCTATGAATTCGAAGTTTGGCAAATATTGAAGAAGCTACTGTCGCAGCCTATAGAATTATTTAAACGACTTTTATTAGCGAGAGGACGGACGTTGCACTTGTCTCTCCCGCTTTCCCCGGTCGTCCAACGCCTCGTCCGACCGTGCCTCGTCAAGCGAATCCAACTGTTTGCATGAGAAGCTGGTGTTTACATCGCCGACAGACGCACTTACGTAAACGCCATTAACCGGTCGACCGGTGATTACGATTCCGTGCAGGACGAGCCGCGTGCGCGACGCAACGCGGCAGGTTTTCTTCATTGGCGCCGGCGGAACGAGGAACGGCGTATAATAGCGCCTGCAATCGATTTTTCATGTGCAACAATGCGATTTCAAGCCTCGTCGGACTTCGTAACGCGCCATTGGCAATTCGCCTATTTGCAATAGTACCCATATACTTTTCTCTACGATCATTGTGCAAATTCTAAGGATTTCCTAGGCATACCAGCTCGCGAAAGTACGCCAACAGTTTCGTTCGATCTAATATAAGAATAAAGGAAAGAAATTTAAAATTTTTCAATTCAAAAAAATAATATCCTAGACTCAAAAGAATAAAAATTCAAATTAATACAAAAAGACAAATAAGCGTCGCAAGGATGTTGCCTTTGGAAACAAATTTGGAAAATCATACTAGACTATTAGATATCGCAGGAGCAACCCTTAAGTTAAATAATATTTTGTTATTTTCGACTTTTATTTGTGTCAAAATATAAATCAATTCTGTGGTGTTAATTTCAAAATAAGTATCGTTATATTAACATTTAATATTGAAGTAAATTTGCGTCAAATTTAATACATTTTCTTGAGTTAAATTGTTGAATTTCATTGTTTTAATCCAATTAACTATATATTAGGTAAGAGGGATGACGACCTACGCAAGAAATGATTAAAAATGAAACTCAAATGAATATTACAGTATATTATAAAATTCATTATGAATTTAACAGTGTATCTTTGAAATATTTACATTATATTTTAGTTTGGATATTATACCTCTTTTTTAAATCTTGATATTTATTTGGCAATATAATGAATCACATTTTCGACTCTCGATTTTCCATCATTGTTTTATTCTTTGAATTTAGTTTTACGCAAAAGTTGATTTTACCGATTCTCTTCCGTGTCTCTTTAATATGAATGTTACAATATTAACGAGACTACAGAACGCATATCTAGATTTGCGCGTAATAATCGTGCCCAGTTTAATCCTTGCGTGACTATCAAAGCACCGAGGAGAACGAGATAAGTGATAATTTTGCTAATTTTCGTGAATCTGCCCTGCACGATAAATGAGAGCGGAGCGCGCGGAAACACAACCGAGTAAAAGCGAGGCCGATCTCCGGAGATTTCAATTCGTGCAAGCGAACCTCGTTCTTCTCCCCGATTATCCTCTTTCGCTTTCAACGCTCATCATTCTAAGTCTACCTTTCAATTTATGCAAATCATACTCGTTTCTAGCGGCGGCAGTGACGAAATTACAAAGGGAGAACTCTCGGAGCAGAGCGAATAAAATAGTTGAATATTCGCAGATTCTGAATTATTTTATAATTTGACTAAAAAAATCTTTAATCGTTTGACATCTTTACTATCAAGACTTTGGATTAGCAGTTTATATATTATGTGCTTGCAGTTTCCATTATGGGTACGTCTTTTTTTGTACATTCATTTTCCCACGCTAAAATATTTATTTAATTTTGTTATTAAAGTCATTGATTTTGTGATTTGCAATCAGCCTTGTACTGGCATGGGAGAATGTATTCTCGACAGAGAACTTAGTTTGGCTTCCCTGGAGACTGCAAAGAATAGATTTACATTTTCCAATTTTGTATGCGTAGGCAACGAGCTATATCAATTATGTAACTTTTTGGCATATATTTTTCGTTGAAGAAGGTTAGAAAACTAACCGAAATGTATGAATTTATTATCGTTTTAACGATTACGTTTGTTCTACGGTCTCTTCAATAAATTTAATTTGAATATTGAGAGATATTCTTGAACAATTTGCGCACCTTGAACAGGGCTTATTCCCTCGAGCCCGTTCATCTCTGTTATTACTTTTAAGTTAGGGAATCGTAACATTCAAACATTCGCAGATTCGTTAAAAGAAAAAGGAATCAATGATCCAAAGATAAAAGCTTCAAAAGGAATTAAGACAAAAGTTTTAACAAAGTTCTAAAGCAAAATAAGGAAAATATGAATCACAACTAATTAACGTAAAGAAAAAATTTCTTGAAAAAATTTGTTTACATATAATTAGCAATTTCAGGTTTCATACACTGAGAACGACATCAAATGGAAAGAGATATTTCAAGCGTGCCATAATACAAAGGTCCGAACAATTCAGCTGTTATTTGAGTGAAGTTAAAATTGCGTATAAGTACTGTTTTGTTTCTCTCGTGTAATTCTTTCCTCATTTGTGCGGGAGTGACCCGCAATCGAGGACGAAGGTTAATATGTACCTGCCACGGCCAGAGCGTTCCCTTCTTTCACATCGAGGCCAAAAATAAATTATTGTTCCGGCTCGTGTTCCCGCTCGGGGGTGCTGTCGTTCCCTTTTATTCCAACCAGCCCCCCTCGGGCCTAGTCGTCTCTTCACTTCTCTCCTCTCCACTCCTCTCCACGTCCTCATCCGCAACGGCGTACCTAATATAATATTCCAGGCAATTACAGTGTTTGCGGATCAAACAGAGGGACTCGTTTCATCCCCGTCCATGACGCGATGCCCACCCTTTCTACAGGGGCTGTGGTATCCTTCCTCCCCTCTCTACGCCATCACGACGGCGGTGGCGGCTTGGTGAGAATTGCGCGGGTGGTGGCTGCCGGATATGCGAAGAACGATTTTCTGTCTGGTACTTTTTTTAATAGACTCGAGAACGTTGACTGGCACGCCGCGAGATTATTCTCCTACCGAGAGGTTTATACTTTAGAATCTACGGATCTTTGAATTTCCACTTTAAAGTCTTTACATCCGTCGTTCGTCTAACTTCGCTCCACCTTGGAGCGATTAAATTTATGAACTTATCAATTAGAACTTTAGTTCTTGCGGTCTTCAGAACAAAACTGTAGAGAAAATTTACGTTCCTCAGTACGTTGATGTCACTTAATAAATTGATAAGAAGAACGACTTATTAAATATTATAATTTTTTAATGTTTCTGTTTAAATACTTAACTCTGTGTAAAATCAGGTTTAATGTAAAAAAATCATGGAATATTATACATAAATTATTTAATTTAAAAGGATAAAACTATAATCTGGGGAGAAGATGCTATTAGATCATTATTTTAAAAAAAATGAACGGGGAGACTTTGAGAACATTTAACATTATAATAAGTATAAAGGTGCATACAAAGTAATAAAAAATATTATAAAAAAGAAAATGGCAAAGAGAAAGGAAATTATATATATATAAAAAAAAAATATATATATAATAACAGAAAAATACGCAAGAAGAATATATAATATAAAAGTAGAAATACACAAAAAGATTAATACAAAATTAAAACAAAAAATCAAGCAAGTATTATGTATGTACAATTAAAAGAGAGAGAGAAAGGATGGAGAGGGGGTGGTGAATTAACGACGTTCCAAAAAGGAAATTGAAGAAAAAGAAAGCAAAAGAGATTTCCTTTGGAAAAAAGAACTTTTTTACGTCGCACTCGCCATTTTCAAGCATAACATGCCAGCCTCTCTGTTTTTATTTCCGCTTCTGATACTCGTGTGCCCTCTTCTTCTTTCGTATGTGAGGCATACGAAAGTGGACTTGCGTTCCAGTTTTTAAATAATCGCGCTTTTTGCGGAAACACGACGAACTGGACGAACGAGTCGGCAGACCTATTGTGCGATTTATATTCCTCTGTTGCGTCCACATCGCCTGGTTCCATTCGCTTACGCGAGTCTTACCTCACTTTGGGTTCCCATAAGTGTTCCTCGTGCGTCAAGTGCACGTATATAGTCGCTTCTTGTACACGTAGCTTGATCGCCGCTGTTATCCTCGCTGAATGTAACCAGAAAACGTTCATTATCGAATGTTCGCGAGATGGAGGAGAATCATCTTCTTTTTATGTTGGATTAACTTAGCTTTTACGAAATCTTTATTTTAAATAACTTTTGCTTTCATATAGGGTAACTCCGGTATATACGCCATACCTATCAAAAACTTAATTTATTAAGTATTATTTACTATGTTTAAAATAAGCGAATTATATCAGTAAAAGCTTTGTACTGTCTACTACTATGAAAAAAATATTAGAAATCCGAAATATTTAGTTTTCAAGCAAAGCACTTGTATTTTGTTTTATACAACATGCTTTACTATTCCTCTACACATATATATCACGAAATAACCACTAGTTCTTTTACACGCCTTACAGTAATCATTTTATGTAGATTATAATTTATGATAATGCTACTTGTTACACACACAGTGATAAATCGATTCAACTCACAATAATTTCATTAATATTAACAGCAAGAAGCTGAAATTATAACCCAATATTAATATAGCATAAAGGCATGTAACAGAGTAGTTACGAGAAAATTACCCCCACTCCTTCTTTTTTTCTGACTTCCGCGGTGTAAATCCCAGCGCGGCGTATATACCGGAGTTACCCTATATTTCTAATAAATTATGTATACATATATTTATATATGTATATTCTAAAATTTATGAAAATGCGATTCTCCAACATTAAAATAATTCCCCGTGCTGGATTAATTTAATTTTTATCGAAAACCTTTACTTTTAAGTAAATAATTTTTGCTTATATATACATATATATACTTCAATTTTTGAGTCCATAGAAACATAATTCTCCAACATGAAAATAAGTACTTGGCAGGAGGACAACTATCGCGTCTCTTGATGCGACATTCTTCTGTATAACATTAAAAGTGACTAAAAATATTGCGTGAATTTAACATCGTGTCATTTTTAGATTTGCAGTCACGTCTTTAATAAATTCAGCGTGCGTCACGTTTCTCCGTGGGTGATTCTTAAATCTCCTCGATCTTCCGATTTGTGGTCTCGTTATTTTTCTTCCCGCGGCAGGTGCCGACTGTCGCGTGTCGCAAACGCGGCGCACTGCGAGCAAACACTTTACGACATACATGGTCGAGTTGTACGAGGACGTGCATCGATCCTTCGCGCCAAGACGGCATCCCGTATGTGTTTGCAAGCTGTCTGCTTCTCGAGATCTCCCAGTACAACAGTGCTAACTCCGCGTATGCGCTCGCGCAAATCGCAATCGTATGAAGGTCCTCCCCGACTCGCAACGGAGTTCCGCAACCCATTTTTAACTGTTAAACAGCCGAGTCTAACGGGCAATCTGCTTCTAACGAGCTGAATCACGAAGATTAAACGTTCTTTATGCCCCACGATGATATATAACTTTCGTTGCTCGCACGCACGTATGGGAGAGTAATATAAATTTCGCTCGAGACCCGCTAACAAAGTTGAGTTCGCAAGAGTCGACCGCGCAGCTTCGGAACTTGCCGTAATTAGAAAATATTACTCGAATTATTTTCCACATACAGAGCGTATTCACATCATTTTTAAGTCAAATACGCTGTTAAATTTGATGTGTCAAATTATATCTAATTTGGGTTAGTTTTAATCATTTCTATTATAGGTTATCTCTGCTCCTATCTATGCAATATATTATTAATTTGAATTATAAAATGATGGAGTCAAACAATTTAACTAAAAAAAATATTAAATTTAGGTCGATATTTACTAACAAGGAAGTTGTCATCCCCTTCCGATAATTTTAATGAATTTTAAATATATTATTTTCTAGATAAATATAAGAGATGTTGTACCTCCTAAAAGAATACGATTGGACTCTTGTAAAAAAATATGTGTCCCCTATTTTTGTCTAGAAAACAACATACTCAAAGCTCATCAAAATCGAAGAAGGACACTTGAATTTCTTTGTAAATGTACACGTTAATGTAGACGTTATTTACTTTGAGATTTACATTTTGACACACATGGAAGTTAAAAGTAAAATGAGTTAAAATGTTATTTAACTCAAAGGATTGGGTTACTCCTTATAAGCTCCTTTGATATCTAACGATGTATAACGTCGATCACGTTGCCTTCTGATGATGAAGGTCTTTTTGACGAAAAAGATCCTTCTGATGGGCGCTCCTTCTCCTTCAACTTTTTCCATGTAAAAAGATCTATGTAAATTCTCTGGCAAACTTCGAAAGTCTCGTTTTTGAACTTGACTCCCAGGTTGGAAGATGAAAGATCCGCACGCAGCGGGGGGGAACGTACGCGTTTTCTTGCTTTCTTTTCTGGATGTGCCAACATTTCGCGTGTGCGACGCGACGTCTCGCCTGCTCTCGTCCTGGTCCCCTCGCGTTACAATAGCAGGGGGGGCATTATGAACCGAGGAACACTTAGAGAGACGCCGCTTGCACAATACGTGCCCGTTATGCCGCGCACGCGGTTGCTGAAATCCGGTAGGATTTTATTTCCTGCGACTCTTTTGTCTCTCTAACGAGATTTTGCGAGAGATTTGGCACCCGACCGCCCCCGCCGGCCTAAGAGTCTGTGAACTCGATCGTACGGAACCGAATTACACGGGCCGTTCGCTTGGTATTCCGCTCGTCGACTCTTCCTCATCGGATACTTTCTTCCTCCTCCCGCCTACCTTCACCTTTTTCTTCTTCTTTCTTTTTCTCAGCCGCCGAGAGCTCCGCGACCTGGAACGTGCCGCGGTCCTTACGCACGTACACGCATTTTCGTAATTACGAGTCAGCGCATCCGGAAGGCGCGAGTCTCTTTTTGTGAGCGGAATTTCTGCTTCGCAGACGTTTCTCGAGAACCTGCATCTCTCACTTTTATGTTGTACTTGAATATTTTGACGTCTCTGTGCACACATCTTTACGTTTCTATATTTCTCTTTCAAGTCGTCATATTTCCACATATATCATATATGATAACTTTAATATGTCGATGTGGTATAGTCATTTCGACATAATAATCTCAGCGATATATCATGTTAAAATATATGTTTCTGGCTCTCTTTGATGTTCAAGTACAATGTTAAAGTGTTAAATTCATAATAATTAAATTATACCTAATTTTTTAGTTATTTTTAATCATTTCTGTACGTCGTCACTGCTTCTGTTTAATATGTTGTTAAAACTAAAATAATAGAATTGAACAATTTACTTAAAAAGAATGTATGAAATATAAGAGAGATTTAAATTTAATTTATTGTTTACTAAAAATGCATACGTAAATATGAATGTTGTTTACTTTGAAAGCAACAACAGAAATGGATTAATTTACATTTTGACATATGTATTATATATGAAAATTAAAAATAACAAAATGTGTTATTTAACTTAAAGAATTGGATTATTAATATTCCTTTGATATCTAACAGCGTAATGTTGAAACGTGTATTTACGTACAATAACGGTGACCCGCTAATATCATTTGTCTCACTCATTTATGATGTACTCTTCGTTTTATCTCCTGTTCTTTCTCCACCAGTATCGCGCGGAGGCGTTTACGCAACTTTGGACGTGACTCGTCACGCATTCACGTACGCGCTGCGTAATTACTCGTCGCTATATATATATATATATAAGACGTTGCAAGGAAGTTCGCTAACTTACAACACGGCGTTTCCAGCTACCCAAACAGCGGCTCGTTAAAAATACAATATGGCTTGAGTAATATGTGTAAGGATCTCAACATCGTAAAATTATAGTTGATAAATGACCTACGCCTCAAACGTGTAGAAAGCTGATCATGTTTACATGGAAAGAATTATTTTGCTGAAAGATTAAAAAATTTATCTAGATAAAAATGTGAAATCAATTTTGCCGGACCATCAAAATAATTATGTAGGATGCTCAAGCATAATGCTACAAGAAGTTTGGATGTCGAGTAATCTGCTTGATCATCCTACATGATTATTTGGATATTATGGTTTAACAAAATTATTTTTAGATGTTTTATTTGACACGATTTTTAAATATTTTAGCAAAATCGTTCTTTCCATGTAGGTAAAATCGAATTACGAAGGTAATATATTATCTATTTATATTACCATGTAAAAGGCAGAAGTTATAATTAGAACCGAGACGGCAAGAATTAATAATTCATTAGCTTAACGTGAATCGTAGAAAATCATTAGAGCGGGAATAAAATAGCGCTTTCATCTTCCTATTGAAAACCTTATCTGAATATCAATATTATCTACGAAGTACGAATATCTTACGTTAATTAGCTCCCTGTTTCGTCGTCGACCATTTTACTTTGCGATTCCCCGGTCGTCTCTTTTAAACAATAGTGCGCGAACTGTACGTGGCCTCGATGCTCCATCGGGACTATCTCGATATTGCGACGTATACGCGAGTCGCGTTTGTTCTTTCTCCGATTTCGAAATCACGGAGATTGCGTAGAGATGATGAATTTTTACTATAAAGAAATAATACAAATCTGCGCAATACTTTTTTATTTGTACCACGAATATTGAATATTGGAGTAATATTTGCATATCTCTTTAACATCACATTTAGCATATAAAACTATACATAAGAGCACTTTTCTTTTTATTACATAATATGATTCTATATTTGCCATTACACATACACATATATAGTTATATCATAAATATACGTACATATTGCTAAATTTTAAAGGAGAGATCTCTTAATACGCTTATTATGATAAAACGACGGTACGAAGAGATGGCTGCTTGCACAATAGGATTCAATTTGTTTTCCAATTCAATTTACGTTACGCAAAAGCGGCGGAATGTTAAATATCGGTTAAGTCATCCGAGATATATCACAGGCCGTGAATCTTACAAAGTCCTGTCCGTCCTGCACGACACGCGTGCGTCCTGTCGCCGTTCTCACGCCGCAGAAACGCGAGCCCGATCGAGTCGCGAGCGAGTCGTGACCGCCGATCCCAAGTCGTTCCAATTCGGAAAAGCGGAGCTGTCAGAATAAACGCGCTTCTCGAGCCGTACTAATGGGATGATCAGCTGAGGATCGTTTATTTCAGCATATTCGTTCGTTCGTGTCGATGGATGGCTCGGCCGCAGAATCAAAGCAGTCGTAGCCGTGCGAAAGTCGATGGTGACGGGAAAAACGATGACGCGGGTTCCTCTCACGCGGTTAACAACGGATACAACGTGATCGGTGTGTCCTCTCTTTCTGTACGAACTTGTCCGCGTAAATGTTGTCCCGCTGGGTCAACAGCTGAACAGGCTAATCGATATCTATTCTGATCCCGAACGAAAAGACACGTGAGCCAGGTATTTAGCGGCACGCGATTGCGGTCCGACAAAAAAATGAAGAGAGATAAAAATGAAAAATACGATGCGAAACGAGATACAGAAAAATTGTATACTTTCCGATAAGTCATACACTGTCAAATTATATTCAATTTGAGTTTTTTTTAACCATTTCTATACATAGGTCGCCATTACGACTATTCAGACAGTTAATTTACCTAAAACAATAGAGCTGAATAATTTAACTCATGGAATGTATTGAATTTGACTCTTATTATTTACTAAGTGTTTACTATTTAATATGGATGTTGTTTACTTTGAAATTGAGCAATTCAACTACAAAACTGGATTAATTTACATTTTGACACACAAAGAAGTTAAAAATAATAAAATGTTATCTAACTTAAAAGATTATGTTACCATTGTTCCTTTGATATTTAATAGTAGTATATTATACGCCAAGGCGAAGGGGAGAACAATTTCACTCGGTTTCGAAACCATCGTTCTGTTAATACTGTTTTCGTTAATTGCTAGATTCTAGGAACCTGACTAATTCCCTTGATCATTTGTTAATTCAGTTACCAATTACCATCTTGAAGTTACAGCGTAATCCAATTGCGAATTTGGAAAAGGAATGGATAAATTTCTCAGAACATAATAGGTATTTTGTACCGCGCGCGCGATCATTCTTCATAAAACAATACAATCTTTCGAGAAGATCCGTCTAAAAGAGAAACCCTGTTTCTTCGTTTATTAATTCATTCGTCAATTTTCCTGTCGCTCATAATCGCGCGACGTATCATCTGGCGATGCCATCAAATGAATTGAACGAATGACACGACGTTCCAGCCCGATGTCAGAAACAGTCTTAATTTAACGTTCGATCGTTCGCAATGACGCCTGCCACGTAACGCGAAGGGCGCCGTAAGCTAAGGGTAGAATATCGTTATAGTGATATCAATCCCCTGCGAATTTTCATATCCATCAGTTGCAGTTGCCTGTGAACTTATTTTTGTTACAGCGTTAAATAATCTCGTGAAATTCTCTACAATTATTATGAAAATATTTCCTACATAATTCATTTTACGTAATGAATATTATATATATATTTATTACATTTCGCGAAGCGAAACATTGTGGGAGTTGTAGTAAAACTTGTTGCACGATGTTGATTTTATGATTTACAAAACGATGAAAAATAACTTTGTGTTTAGCTATCTTGGTTAGTTATCTCTAAAGTTGTTTTCCGAGATTTTACAGTTGATAGAATATAGAGAAGTCTGCTTTAGCTTGAGAGATGGCAGAGGTATAATAATAGATGATGTTACTTGTTCATCGTCAAACTTCTAGAAACTCCTAGAAACTCCTCAGCTTTACAGCTTCAACATCGGAAACTTCAGTGGACGTTCACAGAGCAACACTCAAAGAGGAAGTTCGTTCGTGCCTTCTTGTTGAGAATTATTAAAAAGATTTGTCTTGCTGACTATAATCAATGAATTTATTACTTGCAATTGCAATTAATGAAATCACTAAACTCTCATGAATAATTATATTTCTAATAACAACACATAATAAAGTTAAAAAGTAAAGTAAAAAAAAATAGCATTTGTTGCATACGTATTCAAGTACACCAACGTAACAACTCCCTTTAACATTTAATCAAAGCTTTTTAATAAATTTTTAATTAATCCACCTACAATAAATTTCAAATAATTCAAATTAAGCTTTTTAATAAAACTCGAATCAATTCACTTACAACGAATTTCAAATTAATCCTAAAAACAATTTAGTCCAACGTTGAAGCGTTCCATATTCTGGAAGACTTGGATAAAAATAAAGAAAGAATATAAATGGAACTAGAAAATATTGTACTCGTAAAAGTAATCAGAGCAATTCAGTATTATATGTAAGCGATAGTGAAGAATATTGAGTTTTCGATAGCGTATCGAATAACACGTGCTCGTTTTTGCTCGCAACCGATATAAAAATACCTCTGACCTTATCTGCGATGATTAAAATTGATCGGTTTACGCAGGAGTGGAGCGACTACGGCAGCGCGAACCTGTTACGCAGTTTCAGTCACCCGACTTTTGACCTCTCGCATTCCCCTTCGAACATTACTGATTCTCAACTCGCTCGTGCGCAACTACCTGGCTGCCATTGACTTCGTCGTGTCCTTTCAATGTTTTTCACCGACAGGAAAAACGACAGTAATCTCCAACATAGTTAGCATTAACTTTGCCTGGTTTTCTCAATATTCTTCTATAATATAAAAATGGAAGGAAAATTGTTTTAAAATTGTTAATTTAACTTTACGATAATCCTCGTCGATATCGTTCGTCGACAAAGAGACAAAAAAGAACTTCAATTACATAAAAACTTTAATGTTTAATCCGGAAATTAGATTATAGTATTCTTTTCTCAACGCTGTAAAACCGAATTCGATGTCCAAATTGTTCCATTACGTCACAGTTTTTTTTATCGATGGAAAACAACTCGATATCCCCGTATTTTTAAAGCCACACACATACACACACATATATTTATGGTCTGGTTTTCAATATGCAAACTGAGGTAAAAGTGAGAAAGTAAGTTCAATATGCAAACTTCTAAAGTTAATATGCAAGCTGGTAGGTTAAAAATATTTAACATTCGAACTGTTTTCCGTCGATAAAAAATTGTGACGTGCTCGGTGACGTATGATGAAGCAATTTGGACATCGAATTCGGTTTTAGAGCACCAAAATATATAAAAATATCATGATCTAATTTCTAAATCAAAAAAATTATTTGTATGCCCGTGTTATTATTTCGACGTGTCTGCCATCACCAATTTTACATCGATTCAAACGAGAGGAAAAAAAGAGCAGCGTCTCGTGAGACTTTAATGCTGCATTTAATACCAAGTATTAGGTTTAGTGGTACCGTAAGTTACTATAATTGCTATTAATCTATTACGCAATGAAAAAAATTTGCAAGGAAATTTATTTCATAAGTTACAGTTTCGCAAAGAATAAACGAATGCGAACAAAGTCGAATGTGATTTGATCGATTTCGCAATAATCAGCGACGAGCGAATGTTGACTGATGCGTGACGCAGCGTAAGGACGGAATCAGACTGTGCATTGAAGATTGAGATTGAAGATTAAAGATTGAAATTTCACCAATGAAGACAAAGAAATTTTGGCTTCTTTTGTTCTGACTGGTCAAACTTCAATCTTTCAATCTCATTCTTCAATGCGTAGTCTGATTCCGGCCTAACAGCATCGAAACTCCGCCCGCGGCCATTATCTTAGCTGATGCTCCGGCGTGACATTCACCATGATGCCGAAACGCGCTAGAGCGCATCAAATGCCAGTAAACGATCGTAATTCCCCTGAGCCCGGCGATGAACGAAGACGAAAGGAAGAAGAGCACGGGTGGCGATGTCTCCTGGAAAACTGAGCGCGCCACACTCACGGTCGAGCCGGTACTCGAAGCAGGGTCTCGCAATTTCACCTTTGCCCTTACCCTTACTGCGACCAGGTGATGGCAACGGGAAGGTACGCGAGAGGGTTGACGATCCGCCGATTGAAGAGCCACTGGCTGGGGAGGGGGAGCGGGCACGTTCGAGAACCCCTTCGTTGCGGGGGGTGGCTGGTAGGCTAGCAGGCAGGCAGGCAGGCAGGCAGGCAGGCAGGCAGGCAGCCCACAGTTGCCTCGCACACAGGTGAGGCCGGTATCGACCTGACGCCAGAAATACCGCGCAGCATCGACCGTCGTCGTTATACCTGGTCTCGCCCTCCCCCGCCCGCACCCTCTTCCGTGCCGCTCTTCTCCGCCGTCCACCCCCGGAGGATGCGACGGAGGGTGCCATATAGTCGATGGTGGAGGGTTTGGGGGCTGACGCACGGCCTCACCACCGCCAATCCCTGGGTCCTGGCGGTCGCGGCTGCGCCCTGCCGCGCCTTCCGCGGCGAAACCGCCACCGTCGCCGTCGTCACGACGGTGAGAGAGGGCGCCGCGGCGATCCGGTGGCGGGGAGGACTCCGAGGGCAGACGTTCCAAAGCCACCCCGACGGAGAGACACGCCGAGACGCCCCTGCCATTGGGAGCCCTTCGGTCTTAGTAAGTATTCCGGCCGATTTCGTTCCCTGCTCCTGTCTGTGCTGTCTTCCTCGTGCTGTCCTTCCTCCCGCTAGCACGTCTCCTCGCCCTTGTCTTTCTCATAAAGGGATGCGTGTGTGTTCCCGCGGTGAATTTTCTCCATGGGTGCTCCGATGCGCGACTCGCTGGGATCATTTCACAGGATACTAGCTTCCGGCACGATTCAGACATGACTCCTATGTATTTATCAATACTTTTTCCTCCTTTTTCCGCCTCTCTTTGGTATTTGTTGATCCTTTCAAGAATTATCCTCGTCTCCTGAAACCTCGTCGATCAGCTCGGGAAGATTTATGTTAAAACTACGATAATTTTTAAACGATTTTCCGATTTTCTCAACTATTTTTTATTAATATTAATTTTTCTAAATTTAATTTATTCA
The DNA here is from genome assembly GCF_001594075.2 of Trachymyrmex cornetzi. Classification (NCBI taxonomy): domain Eukaryota; kingdom Metazoa; phylum Arthropoda; class Insecta; order Hymenoptera; family Formicidae; genus Trachymyrmex; species Trachymyrmex cornetzi. The sequence goes on from NW_017296266.1 coordinate 402,253, forward strand.
GTATTAAAATGTTATTTTCATAAAGCAATAATTTTTTTGAATTTTTGACAAAATGTATTTTATGTCTTTTCTGCAACTTTTTTACAATGCACAATATTCTTTCACGATTTATTTTTACGCTTTCTCCTGACTTGCTTTGCTTAAATGTCACTTGGAACAATGGTTAGAGTCATATATATATGTCTATAAATATATATATATATAGATATATATAAAATTAAGTCGAAAAGTCTACCATTTTGCAATTTTCACAATAATTAACAAGATATTAATTTCTAAATATTGTCGAATAAACGAATAAAATCAACGTATAAGACAATTTTTTAAGATATTTTTCAGTATTCTTTATGAAATATTTTGAAGATATTTCTTAAAGAACTCTTAAAGATATCTTATAAAATTGTCAATACGTTGATTTTAGGCATTTTGTTCACTGAGTAACTAAAAAAAAAGTATTACGAAAATTGTAAAATGGTAGAGGACTTTTCGACTTAGTTTTTTATTAAGAATAGCACTGTATGATTAGTGGACGTTATTTTAGATACACCCTATGTATATTTTTTCATAAATACTATCACATTTTCTATATAATTGTTTCTCCAATTTTGTGTCAATATTTTAGCCATAAATCTGTCTCTATTCTTTGCAACAAAGCTGTTACAATTTGTTAGATTTTTAGTGCGATATAAATTTCATTGAAAAATCTAGAATATAACTTAAGTAGTACTATTGGTATTTCTGTCCTGTTTTCTATTTATAATTTTTAGAGAAAAATACCTATATATTTTAGTTTAACATTTTTTCATGAAATACTTCAGATATTAATATTGCGATCCGACATTTTAGATCATGATTCAGAGATTCGATTTTTCACATTTTTATTTGATTAATTATGATTAATAATCGTTTAATAAAATAACATTTACAGTCAGAAAGTGATAAAAATTACGAAATTAGGAATTGAAATTTTATAAATCGGTATACGCTGTTTTTATCAAATCGGTTAAGTCAAATTCCTCGAGTACAGCTCGCTGTAATGTTGTCCAATCATCGTCGAAGGAAATCTCTGTGTTTTAGTTGAAATTTGCAATCGCACAAGCGCGACGCAGGTAATAGGGGGATTATCTGCCGCAACCCCCTTGCAAACAATGGCGTACGAAATAACACGTGGCTACCAAATAACTATATTGCAATGCGGCGAGAGGGAGCAAAAATTACCTTGGGAAGTTACGCACGTGTGTAATGCCCGGTTTTCCTCAAATGTGCATGGTATGAGACACGGGACGTTATAGATAGATGCACAAACGCTAAATTTAAATCCGCCCATTGGTAACGCGTACATAAGATAATAGAAAGGTTAGTAAAAATTGTGTCGATAGTATATATACGATAGAATATGTAGAGTACGGACGCGATGTACGATGTAATGCCTCACGCGCGATTGCGGCGGGTTAAAAATATGATGATGATGAATTTTAACTTCTCGAAGGTCGACGGACTCTGTGTCCCACCCCTCCATAACATATCCCTCTGCGAAACGAGCACGAATTATACCTTCGTACATAATTCCATTATTAATGTGTATATAGTCCCGTAACGCTTAATCTAATGTTTTCTATTAGGGTTTTTGTTGTAGAAAAGAACTACTTGAACGCGGGTTACTAGACCACTCGTAACTGCTGTTTTCAGATCACTAATCTTCTTCTTTCCTTTTGATTTGATCGTTAGTAATGTTTGATCTAATCGAATGAGGATTATGTTTGAATAATGTTTGACCCTAATCGAAAGTGTCACGAGCTGGAAATAATGCCATTTTTGTGGCACAGATTCGTAATTGTACCTATCTGTGTATTGGGGTTAACAAACGAATTTTTATCATTGTCTTTTTTAACAGTACGCGAATTTTAAACGGTTGGAAAATGTTGTCGCCGTTGCAGACTCGGTTGTAAATTCGGTTGAAAAGGTGGAGGGCCCGGGGACGCGAGGAGTCAAGGAGTCGGTGAACGACTCGAAGGACGAAGACGGATCAGACGTCGCCTCGACTTTGAGCGGCCTGCTCGCCGGTCTTCCGACCTTGGCGGGCCCCCAACGCCTCGCCAATTCCCTCAGGCAGAAATTCGCCAGCAACTCCGGTGAGTCGGTGATACGTTGTTTTTTTTTTTTTCACACGCCGCCTTCTTTCGTACATCAGGGAGGCTCGTTGCCGTAGTGGAGCCCGTCGATCGATCGCGTTGCGCCATTAACGAGAGGCACGGCGACAACGACGATTGACAGGCGCCATTTCGCAAACGCGAGAAGAATCGAGCGTTGTTCCGGATGATCGCCCGAGATTCCAGTTTAAATGTTTGTCCGCGTGTTACTATAATTATTTACAATCGACCGCGCATTCCGTTACTTTCGTGAAAAAGACAAGTCGGGATAATAATAGAATAAAAATAAATAAATAAATAAAACTGTGCGATTCTCCGTTAAACAAAATATTTATTTCTCCGAAAAAGTAAGTTAAATCAGGTAAACTGATCTGGATTACTGAAATATCGGAAAAGAGTTGATAAATTTTTTATCAAGTACACTTGCTAATTCGCGAAAGAGTACCCCAGTTTTTTCTGTCTTAAATTTTGCGAGAAACACCATTATGTCACAACGCTATTAAAGTATAATTTAAATCCGCTATTTTCCATTGTATTTTTGCACTGTTATCTTGGCAGTTCAAAAGAAACATGAAAAGCGAAAAACTGTAGGAGAGAGATTCAAAAGAATTGGCGAATTGCGTCAAGAAGATTCTCAAAGAAGAAAATGGCTACTTTAGCGCAATTTTCTTTTGTTTTATGAAGCATTTTAGCTATTAACTTTTCCATGACTTTAATAAATGACGATAAATAAGATGCAAGTTGAATAATAAAATTTTTAAACAACATGACACAACGATCTTTGACTGAAATATTTGATGTACGTGCTTTTTCTTATTCTTTAAGTAAACAAAATCTCTATCGTACTATCGTTTATTCTTTATTTTACGTAATTGTTTCAACGATCGACAATTTAATAAAAAACAATATCGCCCACAATGACTGTCGAGCTATTTCTTTCTGCACTTAACACTCGTGAGATGATTAGCGACGACCCCGATGACAAGCACGTCACATCGACCCTCGCCTCTTGTTTTCTCGACGCTTTTTTTTCGTGCTGTTTTTATCTCCGCCGTAATGCGATACACGATATACTATAGTAAGGCTCACTCAGGTACACAGAGTCGATCTCGCGGCGTCTTATCGTGGATCGTGGGGGAGCCTTCATCCGGTGTCGTGTTCTCTTTGACGCGCGCGAAAGGGGAGCAGAGCCTACGAAGAAAACGTGGCCGAGAGCCAAGTGCGGGCGTATGCGTTTTCGCAAGGTGTTTCTTTCCCGCACGCAAGACTGTAGTCGGCGTGTCGATGATGTTGGCGAGGTTACGAAGTTGGGGTTGGGAAGGGGTTGGGAAGAGTGGATGGGTAGATGGATGTCGTTCGCACTTCGCGCTGACCACAGGCCGGGTCAGGGCTCCCCTATTCTTCTCCTCGGCAACTCTTTCCCTCAGTCTTTCCCGAGTCGCTTCTTCGATTTCGCGTTCTCGCGAAGCGGTTGTGTCGTCGCGTAGAAGCGCGGGAAGCGTGTTTAAGCGCGTACACGTGCGCGCACGTGAAGTCAATTGATTTCCGCGAGCTAATCGTTGCCAAATCGGTGATCTGTTGTAGGTTACCCCCGGCCCGGCCTGATGCGCGCCGCCCCAATCGCGACGATCTCCTCGTCACGCTCGCTTCCCGAGGTCGCACGACTGGTTGTGACCGCGGTTAGTCCCTTCCACTAAGACATACATAAAAAAATCCCGGAAGACGTCGGTCGCACTTCGCGGGCGACTACCTAGGAACTACCATGACGACGATACCGATACTCAACATGGAGTTCAGCGAGCTCAAGGAGATCGTCTGGGCAAAGCTGCAGGAGCCCAAGTCTCAGCGTAAGCTGATCCTGGTCATCGTCTCGATAGCGTTGCTACTGGACAACATGCTGTACATGGTGATAGTACCGATTATACCCGATTACCTGAAATATGTCGGAGCGTTCGGAGAGATAGAGGAGCCGGTCAACGCCAGCGGTCCAGTTAGTCATCCTGGCCAAGATTCCGCCACGGGGGTGTTATTCGCATCGAAAGCGATCGTGCAACTGATGGTGAACCCGTTCTCCGGCGCGCTAATCGATCGGATCGGCTACGACATCCCCATGATGATCGGTCTCTCCATCATGTTCCTCTCGACCAGTGTATTCGCGTGCGGCAAGAGCTACGGCGTGCTGTTCTTCGCGAGGAGCCTGCAGGGCGTTGGATCCGCGTTCGCTGATACCGCCGGCCTCGCTATGATCGCCGATCGTTTCACGGAAGAGTCGGAACGCTCGAAGGCGCTTGGCATTGCCCTGGCGTTTATCAGTTTTGGCTGTCTGGTCGCGCCACCGTTCGGAGGAGCTCTTTACCAATTCGCCGGCAAGGAGGTACCGTTCCTGATACTGGCGTTTGTCAGTCTGGCAGACGGTTTCATGTTATTGCTGGTGATGAAGCCGATCAAGGAGCAGTTGCAAGACCGCCATCACGAGCCCAAGTCGACGATACCGATCTGGCGGCTGCTGATGGACCCGTACATCGCCGTGTGCGCGGGCGCCCTGATGATGTCCAATGTCGCGCTCGCCTTCCTCGAGCCGACGATATCGTTATGGATGGAGGATACGATGACGCATGAAAACTGGAAGATCGGCATGATCTGGTTACCGGCCTTCTTCCCGCATGTGATCGGTGTCGTGATCACCGTGAGGATGGCTAAGCAATATCCGCAATATCAGTGGCTGATGGCGGCGGGCGGCCTCGCGCTCGAAGGTCTTTGCTGCTTCATCATACCGTTCTGCAGCTCGTACAAAGTGCTGATGATACCGCTGTGCGGTATCTGCTTCGGTATCGCGCTCATCGATACCGCGCTGCTGCCCACGCTGGGCTACCTGGTGGACGTTAGGTACGTGTCGGTGTACGGCAGCATTTACGCGATCGCCGACATCTCGTACAGCGTGGCGTACGCGGTAGGTCCGATTATAGCTGGCGGCGTCGTCGAAGCGATCGGTTTCACCGCCCTTAACGTCGGCATCGCCTTCTCCAATCTGCTCTATGCTCCAGTTCTCTACTACTTGCGTCATATCTACGACTTTAAGCCGTTCCAGGATGAAGCGAACGTGCTAATGCAGGATCCGCCCGATAAAGAATACCAGACGTACGTGCTGCAGGAGCAGCGACCGATCACCGGCGAGATCGGCAACCACCTGAACCAGACGCGTATGGAGACGAATATCGATCAGGGATACGATCAAAACTATCAGACGACAGGACAAGTCGGTTACGGCGATCAGCGTGGTTATGGCATGCAGAACACGATCGGCTACAACCAACCCGCTCACGAACAACCACCGGTCTACAATCAACCGGCTAGCTACGGTCAATCCGGCGACTATGGTCAACAGAGGAATTACGCGGCCGAGCGTCAGGATCAGCGGGGCGCCCAGGCTGACGTGAACCCCTTCAGGAGGCCGGAACCGGCGGATCAGCGGCCGGCTGGGGACAGCAACCCCTTCAGGCAAGGAATGTACTAAAGCGATGGTCGCTGCCGAGTGTCGCTGTAGCGATCCAACTGATCGAGTGCACACGTCCCCTTCGCTCGAGAGTGTGTTCGAGTCTTCGTGACAGGCTTCCACGTATATCGGCAAGAGAGAATCGTCGCGGGACACGGCGGCTCGGCGAAACTCCTGACAACGATGGCGATCGGGACGCTCGATCAAGATTAGAGGGCCTGGAGGACCGCCGATCGCGCGGTGTCCCGCCGGATCTCGATCGTACTCGGAGTATCGTTGGTGTTTATCGGGGATAACAGAGGCAACGACTTCCAAAGTGATTCCCTCGGAGCTCTCGCGATGGATTCATCTGCGAAAGGTGAATCCTGACGGTCCTGGTATACGTTCGAGGTTCCGCGCGCAGCTGGTAATACGAATCGCGAGGAAAGAGGGGAGATAGGAAACGTTGCTGGATACGCGACGTTGACATTGTAAGATGCAGAAGTGGAAGAGAAAAAGATCAGATATAAGCGCACGCGAAAAGGACAGTGGCCGTCTTTGTCGAGAATAAGGACCTCAAGGAGAACAACTAGTCGCAACATCGAAATAAAATTAGAGTGAGAAGATGGGGGGGGGGGGGGGGGGGAAAAGACAACGTTCTTTATTCGGGATGCGAAAAGTCATTGCGCAAAGTGTTAGAAGAAAAGAAAGAGGGAGGATAGACGACCGCGACGAAGGCTTCCCGTCAGCAAGGACCTTCGCTCGCGGATTGCCGCTGGGCAAGTTTTGAGTTTTTAACGCTTTTTCGTTGAGAATCGTTCTACATTGCTGAACGGAAATATCATATCACTAATTAAGGCATCAGAAATCTAGAAAGTAAGGCTTTAAGTTAAGTAGGCGATTGTATAGAGGGTTGTGACGAGGGCGGTCGATTTGCCCCACGAATCGCTCTGTATTGGCAAAGTACTCTCGTCCCCTGTTTCGATTTTTAAATAAATTTCGTTGCTAAGAAACGCCATAAACGATACGTTAATAATAACATTTAAATTACGAGATGAATTGTTTTCGGTGATTCAAACTTGAAACTTTTACGCACGCATATATAGTCTAAAATTGTTAGTTGTTATGTATTTTATTATTAATATTAATTTTGCCAATGGTAGGAGTAAGCATTATAAACGTTAATAAAAATGGCAAGTAATAATTAAAGCCGTTTTATTAAAGATATTTTATTCTAGATAATTTTCAGAATCTGAAAACTTGTTTTATATTGTCTCTTTATACTTATTCGTCGTTTTTAAGAAAAGTTTATATTTTAACAGAATCTGAAGCGATGTCGTTTGCAATATTACTCATATCAATAAAACAGATATCGTTGTTAGAATCCTGAAGAAGTCGATTTCTATTTTGAATAATTATAGATTGTTACATCATTCGTAGTTTTAATTATCCTAATATTTAATATTTCAAGAAGGTGTTTTTCTCTAATTATCTCTTTTTTCTGCCTCAATTTCATACGATTTCTTTCGCACTAATTGAGTACTTTGCCGCAATAATGGAGCAATACCAAGTACCAAAGCGCGAGTGCGTCAAAGTAAACATATCTGTATTTTTATGAGATTACTTTTCTAATTGTAGGGATACATTTCGTTCGAACCTTGTCAGGGGGGTTTTGTTCACGCAGCAAAATCGCGTGTGATATCTAGACGTATCTAGGCATGCATAATAATTTCTATATGTATATAAATATATCAAAAATTTTATTATGTGTCGGAGTGACTTGGACGCAAGGTTTCGCGATGACTATCGCGAGCTGTTCTCATCGCAAAATACTGTTTTATTTTTTCATTTCAGATATTCACTCTATTTTATTTGTTATATTTTAATCTTCTGTTCATTTTATTTTAGAGATATATTATTTACTTTGTTTCATGTTCGAGAGAGAAACCATTTTCCATTATCCAAACAATGTCCAATTCCATTATTTATATTATCCCTTATCTTTTCTTGAATAAAACAATACAAAAAAGCTTTTTTAGGTTATTTAGAAGAAGATTAAATATGAAAATAATAAAACCTTTTTAATCGTAATAAAACGGTTAAAACTTGTTATAATTCTTCTTGTCACGATATCTCTGCGAAGCCTTACGACTAAGAGCACAGCACACATTCGTACCTACTCGTCAATACTAAGAAGCGTCGCGAGAAGCAAATAAATAAGTTGTTAATTAACTAGCACTATACACACTATACCGGCACGGTGATTAGTCGCCGGCGTGTTGGGCGCGAAAAGAAGAGGTTCCTCGATCGCCAAGGAATCCGCTTCGCTCGCGTCGATCGGACTTCAGGACCACTCGCCCGTCGCGCGGATCCTCGAGGATCGATTCGCGAGTGCTTTGAGTTAATTCAGTGCCTGAACTTCGCAGTTTTTATCCCCGTGGTCGCGAGACTCGTAGTACGAGCGAATAATTGTAAAGCTGTCCCCGCAAAAGATCCAAGCAAGTAACCCGACCTAACGTAACGTAGACAACACTCTCTATTAGACCGCTATACATATGTACCTAAACATATACACGTTTTTGTTTTATAGCCAAGAAGGAGAGAAAAGCGCGTTTAATCTCTGCAATGGCTTTTTGTTTCTATGAGCTGGCCTCTAAAATTAGGTATTTTATTGTAACGGCAACGTCTGGCCTGTTGATGATTATCGTCACGACTCCGCTGAATAAATTCAGCGAAGATCGATGCAATAAGATCTCAAAATAATGAAATATATGTATTATGTGCTTCTAACTATATTCTCTTATATTAAAGTGTCACTTTTAGTTCAAATCTGTTATAGATTAAAATGAAATACGATATATTCATAAAATATTTTATTACTTTTTAATTACTTTTCATACTGTGACAAAAATTCATTCTTCTATTCATTATTTTGAATTTACATTTATAGTTATACATTAATCTTTTCCCCAGCGAAGTCAAGCTACAATTTTGAAGATTATTATATATATCGGCATGTGTGATAATTATACCGGCAAGACGTTGCGTCAGTGCATTATGGTTATACATACACATTACACATATATACATATATATATATCGGATACAAAGTTATATTCGTAGCTTCTTCTGCTCTTGTAAATATATATTACGCGCGAAAGGGAAAGGAAAAGAGCTTTTTCCTTCGCGCGGATACGTCGCGTATCGAGTGTCCCGAAATTATTATCGTTTCTCTCTAGTCACACGTTTTCTGATCATTATTTTCGTAATAAAAGCTCGTAAAATTCTGTTAAAACGTTTGTTTAAAATTGGATTTGTTAATTTTTTTTATACGCGCAGCTTACTACGCGAAATAATCCGCTCCACCTTTAACCGCGCTTATATTCTGATCGTAGCCACAGATATTGAAGTAAATATTGTTCGTTTGATCTATAAGTCTTCGTGATCTTCGATAGTGGCAATAGTCCCGGGGCACTCGGTATATCTTGCCTACTTGTATCATATCGTTCATGAGTGTTGTGAACGCGACGGTGTGTGTACGTGAGTATAAAATCCTCTTTCTTCTGCGTCGGGACTGAAGGCCAGTGCTGGGCAAAGGTGTTATTGTCCTGACACTCGTAGGAATAGGACCTGAGGACCTTAGAAGCGAAATAGAAACCCGGAATGAAATAAATTTCTTTTTGAATAAAGAAAAGAAACATACGCCTTCGTCGAAAGGCTGTTACGTTTAAAAACATAATAAATGCATTAAAAAATTTTTCGTTTCGAACCAAAGGTCTTCTATTGGAAAAGAATGATTTTGTTCCCAAGAATTATGTCCCTTCCGAAAGAGGGGACTAATTTCATCTTGCTTTTAAGATCCTCAGCTAATTAGATAATATGAAAAATTCGCTGTTATTGTACACATACACAAGTTTCGTTAAGTTTCGATGATTATACGATGTATTATTTGTTATAATTATTAAATCGGAGTGGAAATGGCGAGAATTTTCCCTATTGTGTATAGAAAATTCCTAAATTTGACATAATGGTAACCTGTAGATAATTATCAAACAATTCGCGAATTATTTGTTACTTTCTCCTATGCCTGAGAAAAATTCTAAATTGATGTTGAATCCTCAAAATATATTAGCCTCTCAAATTGCAAATGTGTAAGTAGCTTCCTCGGTGACGTGCGTCGTGCAAGACGAATGCACAGCGCGTTCTGTGTATCGAAACCTTGCTCAGCACTATCGGGAACGACGTTTAAAGTGAAAACACGGGCGCTTAGTTTCCCAACGATATTTTTCTCACCTCGAAACCGAGTCTAATTCCCAAGTGTTACGAGAAGGAGGACGGCGACGGGAGCAATCCGTTACGACAGAACGTCGCAATATGCGAACACATATCATAGGAAGGGAGAGACAGAATGTGGAGAAATGGTCACCGGGATTATATGTATCTAATTATCCGTGCATAACGCATATTATCCATGCGCGATGAAGAGAGGCGATCGTGCATCCCGAGATTATCCGTAAGCGTAGCGTAACTTAACTGCAATACATCCGCACTTTGCGCATACACACACACACACACACACAAAAGACATACGTGCATACATGCACGCATACACCACACACAAATGCATAAAAAACAGATACACACACTCAATACATACATACACTCGTGATTCTATACGTAAAGATACATGTATGTATGTATATTTATTTGATGAAAAACCAAGTAATTCGAAATGCGTATGTAATTGAAATCCTATGACACTGTAATGTTGTTGAACCGGTTATTAAAGATGTCATTGTTACCGAAGAATACCACGTGTTGCACTTCATGCCACGTCGATTTGCCTAGTTTACTCGTTTAAAAATTCTCATCCATACACAGAGACAAAAAAGTTTGACCAAGTTTTGTGTGCTCATCAAATCATTACCCAGGTAGCAAGCAATTTTGACATTAAAAATGTCGTTTTGATGTCAAAATGGTGACAAATAACTTCAGTTCCTTCTTGGATAATAACATATATTTAAAGAAAACAAACTCTAAAGTTAGTTAATCTTTTTAAATATCAAAAAAATTTTGTATCAAAAAATTTTCATCTATGGTGAACTAAAGATCTGTATTGGCTGTCTAGGAGAATTTATCTGTGGAAAGAGCGCGGCCATCATTGAATTCGAAGTACTTCAAAGTACTTGTATCAAAAGTCATTTTGAATGTTAATTATTACTTTTTATATTTAATAAGATATAATTAACACTTCAGAGTTTATTTTTTTGTAAATATACGTTATTAATTATTTGAAAAACACAAAACTTTGTGGTCAAACTTTTTTGTCATCCTATATCGCACAATTATATGAATAAAAATCTTTTTGGATTTATTTCTTATATTTTCAAGATTTTTTTTTAGTTGAAATGGTCGTTCCTTCCTAAAAAAGGAAAATTTCGATCCTCACAGATATTTTATTTATTTTAAAGCATTAATAAGTAAAAATGAAGTGGAAATATTTCAATAAGATATGATCTTCACAGCAAGTTATATAGTCTCTCCGTGATCGGGGAGAGAAAAGGGAGTACAAATGTCAACTCTTTGTAAATCCATCTTCACTCGGTATCAACATTATAATAAGATCGCTTATCCTCTTCGTTCGCTCGAGAGAGAAGCAGCGGCTA
>NW_017296266.1:413706-533871 GCF_001594075.2 Trachymyrmex cornetzi
GAAGAGGGGGGGGGGGCGAAGAAAGAGCTTAAGCCCTTAAGAACATTGTCATGCGGCACGCGCCACGTGGGATTCGGGCCTAATGAAAAAGCGAGCGCGGAAAAGCGAGCGAGAGGAGCGAGGCATTCATGGGGATGTATCCGTGGGGCCCTAGTGTCACCGTAACCCCATCAAAGTGTAATAATATTTATATTAGGGTGCAGCCCGAAAGAAGGGAAGGGCACGCCGCGTAGGGGCTGTGACGAGATACTTCAGGGGCGTCCCCCTCCCCCTCCCCCCATCCACTGTACCGGGTGTCTCCTGGTAACGACCGGCCCGCGGCTTGGTTGTTCCGCAGATATCGATCGTGGCCCCGTTAACGAGCACGCCGCATCGATAACTCCGCTATTCCCCCGCGCCATATCGATTAATCAAACGAGATACACACACGAGGTATATGCGAATAACGCGACAAGTTTATATCGTAATACATTTTTCGCACCGTGTAAACAAAGCATCGCGATTGCATGAATTTACTAACGTAATTGGAGACACAAGCTGCAGTAGTTTTAATAGGAATGCGATGATTTTATTGGTTCATTTTTCATCATTGTGAAAGAAAATAATTTTGTGGGTTGATGTATATTCATAGCGCGTTTCGCCACAATTCCATTGTTTTCTTTTCTTAACGATTTTGCTGAAATATTTAAAAATCTAGCTAGACACAGATCTGAAAATAATTTTGTTGGACCATAAAAATAATTACGTATAAATCTCAAGCACACATGATGAGTATTCTAGCTACTAGTTTGAGCATAATTATTTTTATGGTCCAACAAAATTATTATTCTTCAGATCTATATCTAGTTACATTTTTAGATATTTCATCAATTGTGTTCTTCGCATATATAAAAAGAGCGTAAAAAAGTATAATATCCTATTATATTTAGAAAAGGTGCAGAGAAAAATTACGCTTATTACCTCGTAATAATAAACAACGTGATAATGCAACGAATTATTTCCTAACTTATTGCATCCAATTATAAGCATAACAATTAATTTCAGAACCGTTTTAGTTTCTCACTGACAGAGCGTTTGCTATGCGCTTATTTTGTGGTTACATAAGTCGTGTATATGGGTATACTTTGGTCGCATATAATCATCTTCTTAGATCTTTACGTGCCCCAGATCGTAAGGTTGTCCTAGATTAAGGTTGACGCGTCGGCGGACGGTTTTAAGGCGCGAATATTGATTCACTTCTATTCTCGTTATCTATAGCTGTGTCTTATATTTTTGGTATATTCGCGGAAAATGGGACTGACGTTTTCCATCGAACTTCTGGCTCAAGTTTTTTTTTAGCAAATACTTCTATAGCGTCGAACTTTTTGCGCTTAAAGTTTGACCTGGATTCCTTTGTCTTGGATATACTCTCGGTGGTTCCAGTGAACAACGTCGTCTTTTCGGAGACTTCAACGAGGTCCTCGAGGACTTCAATGAATTGTGATACGTTGAACATCTTTAAACGAAAATTCAAACGAACAATTATAACGTCATATGCGTAATATTTATTTTATTTATTTTTATAGTCATGGATAATTATTTTTTTTTAGTATCATCTTATCTCATTTGCACGCAAAAATAACAAAGAGATAGTAACAGTTTCTCTGTGGTATTTTATTATTTCGAGAGATCCAATTGCGGAAATCAGATATCTAAAAAAAAAAATTCATTTATACAAAAAAAATTTCATAAAAAGAATATATTTTTCTCTTATTACCCGGATACGTCACTCACTTGAAATTTTACATTAGCTCTTCTTGAAGCAAATTGTAAATTTATTGGAGATTCTTCGAGTTCATTTGTTAGGAATTCTGTTAAGAATATCTCAGGAATGGTTCCAAAGCGATAAACGAGCCGACAAATTGGATTCGCAGGACGCTGGACGTTACATCGGGAGGTGCGCGGTTGGGATAAGGTGATCCACACCGAACTCGATTAGGTTTCTGGCGCCTCTTCGTCTCTGCTCCTCGCTTCTTATCCAGACCCCTCGAGATTGGCCAGGCACGATTAATTGACGGTAGTCCCTTCGAGACTTCTCGACGAGATTCGAAACGACAGCTACGAATTCCAGGAGGGTGCGAAGAAAGGCATAAGGGTATACGCACTCGACGTGGATTCGTGTTGGATGTCAGTGCTTTAAGATTAAGTCATTTAGATTAACTTGTTGAGCATAAGTTTACGTTACGCTGTCTTGGAATCTGTCGAGAGGTCGAAGGGAAGTCTTTCTGCGATATAATTAAGATGTAATTAAACGGAGAATATTTCGCGAATTTCAGAGAATTTTTTATTATAATTATTATTATTATAGAAATTATAATTTTTGTTACAAAAGATATCTTACGAACTTATTTAACCCGTAGGCTATAAGTATCGATAGAAAGTTTCAACAGAATAGAATTTTCAAAAGTTTCTGACATTTCTCAAATTTATATGCTATGTTACTATTATATGGCATGCAAATATATTGCCAAATATATCAATCAGTTTACTAGCATTTCATTCATCTATTTTGTATAATTGTGCCGGATGGCAAAAGCGGAGATTCCGTGACATAATCGTGTTACACGTTCATCGATTACGATACGGCCGTCATTACGTACCTCCCCCGGGTATAAACCCATTTATCATGTCAATGCATGCGCCTATCGTTAGTGACCGACTGTTAATGCTTGTTAATTAATGATCCCACGGCGACCGCCGTAGTCGAAATTCAGGACGGGATCTAGAATGAGAACTTGGCTGCCCATTTGTCTTCGGCCGGAGCTACGTATGAGAAATGAAAGCGAAGCTATGTATAGGATATCATCGTATCGTGTTCGGACTGTAAGAGCAGCAATGGTTTCAAGAGAAGGAGAGAAAAAGGCGGAGGCGAAAGAAAAGAGAGAAAAGGAGAGAAGAAAATATATCAGAATATTATTATATATTTGTCTCAAATTAACTTATTTTGTAAATAAAACTAAATATAATCATTACGATATATTGCGTTCATTTAAAATTACTTCTAAAATGTAATTATTAATTATTTTTGAAATATCTAATGTTAATTTTATAAATAGGGCAAGTGCTCCATTCACAGATCCGCAGTGACATTTACTATTCCTGAAATGTGAGCTACATCCGCAGTAGACTAATCTGGGAAACATAGAGTGATACTACAAAGAGCACGTGCCAGATTCAGAGATTCAATTTAGAACTACGAAAAGTATTTTTACCTGCGTGATCTGGAGAATTCTCGCGGATTCAAGCTGCAATCATTAATCAGTCAGGAATGGAAAAAACTAGAGAGGATAGAGAGGAAAAAGAGACGAGTCACGATTCGCGGGTGGCAAAAGAAACATTGATTGAACGCGGAGGGTGCCACGCCAGTGTTGTCGAGAACCGATGAGGCGAATAATCGGATTTAGGGATTATCAGCTCTTTTCGGTACCGGACCGTATCGTCATCGATTTCGGGAATTATTAGCAAGACAAACGGGATATCGGTGACAAACGAGACATCGCAGTCATCAACACTGAAAATCGTCAATATATCACGAATTTATCTAGATTTATATTTCATTTCCTCTCAGTTGAAGGATTAGAAAGGTAATTAAAGTGATCTATGATATTTCGTTATACATTTTGCAACATAGATTTTTTTAAAATGTTTTAACAGTGTGCGAAACGAGATGTGGCATTTCTATTCATAACGTTACATATATTTTTTTGTAAAATTAGTTCATATCCGTTGTAGAAATTATATCAATTCTGAAAACCCACTTTCAAGGTACAAATCGATGAAAAGCTATTTTCGAGTCAAACTTCAGAAGCATATGAAAATAGAATAATTCTGGATATATCTGCGCATGGAAAGATAATTGTTTAATAGCGTTTTCGATTGGGAAAACTAGTGCAACACATATTTTTATTGTTAATAAATAATTTTATCCTTTTAATGTTATGAGGTTATCGTGACAATAAATAATATGTAATTAAAAGAGTTAAACTATTTATTAACACTAAAAATCGTAACATGAATTGCACTCAGTGTGCACCAGTGTTTTGCATTAATTTTCTCAGACGAAAAACGCTGTAAAAAATAAAATACTAATTTTAACTTAAAGACGTATGTAGTGGACTTTCTGAGACATGCAAAAATGTTAAAATGAACATTTTGTGTTAATTTTAACATTTTTTAATGTCTCAGAAAGTTCACTATATGTCTTTAAGTTAAAATTAACATTTTATTTTTTACAGTGTATAAATTTAAAGTATCCACATGGAAAAAACGATTAGTTGGAGCAGCAAAAATTTGCGTGTGGTAGCTAAATTCCAGTCGTAATATATGGATACCTAACATCGTATCTGTGAGGTCTAATTTCCATTAGCTGTGAGGCCTAAATATTATCATTGTAACAGACAAGCGTTTTGCTATTATGTCGGTCTATTGATCATTGCAGCAAACGTTTTCTGTGTAGCAGACAATTTGGTAGCAAGTACAGTTTCAGCAAACCATATTTAGTTGTGGTAAAGACAATTTTCTTTTACATTGACATATCCGATAACTATGATAACTAACTTCATGCTGCTAAATAAATTGATCTGTAACAAATATGCATACTTTGTTATTACGTCCTTATATTAGCTATAGCAGCAAATCCTTTGTATATATTAGCAAATTTCATAGCTATAGTAGCTAATGCAATTTCAGTTAATCAGAATTAGCTGTAGCCAACAACATTTTTTTTCCGTGCACCATAAAACCTTAGAACCAAAGACTCGCATTGCTACCAGCATTTTCGATAATACAGTAAATTACCGGACATGCTTTCACGCGCGTTTTGCGCCGGATCCTTTTATCACGGCGATAAATTTCCTTCAGGAAAGACGCCACGCATGCACCCTCCGTTACACTTCGAATCCTAGATAGCCCCATCGAACGTACGTCGAATCGGTATTTGTGTTTCCTCGCAGCCGGGAAAAATCCCAGATAGGGATGCCATGGTGTGGCCGATAATAACGCTAGTTTATCGCATGATTTATCAAGCGCGATCGTATCGGTCGACAATGCTCTCCGAGAACAACGTGGGTGGAAAGGGGGTCGGGGAAGCACCGCTGTGACAAATTGTCGGTCCACGGGAAGGGTGAGAGAAAGAGACACGTCGGTCTACGCCTACATCTGTTTCCGCGCTAATATCTTGTATAACTCTTACGGGGCCGACGACTTGGGGGATTGCCACGAGCGGGGGAGCGCAGTCCGGAAGCGGGAGAGAGAGAGAGAGAGAGAGAGAGAGAGAGAGCAACAAAAAAGAGGGTAGAAAGAGAGTGAGAATGGACCGCTCTTGTGTCGTCTGCGTCCTGAAGATATATAGCGACCGACCTGTCTCTCCGCGGGTTTTCGCGCCCGACGCAAACATAAATAATGCATCTCACTTCTGTTGGTGTCGCGGACCTCTGCGTGAGATCGCGAATGTAGGCATGTCAATTTTTTTTTTCGAACAGACATCCATCATCGTAGGATCCGCGCGGAGATGATCGGTGCTTGTCGCATGGGAATTCCTCCATTTCCGGATGCGGAGGTTGAAAGCAGGAGAGGCACATTTATCGAGGCGATGCGGAGAACTTGTCCATGCTCTCTAGTAAATTGTTTGAAATAAAATTAGTGGTATAAATTAGTAGAAATAAAATTGAGAAAACTTCTATCCAAATGGAAGAAGTATATTGGAATCGATGACTACTGAATTGATGAAAACCATCAAAAGTTTAATGTGCTTTTTGAACTTTTGATAGATACAACAATATGTATTTCTTCCTTACCTTGTTGACTTTTCTTCTTTGACTTCAATATTAATTGGCAAAATATATGTTGGTAAAATATAATATATTTTTCTCTCGAATATTTTTAGGTATATAAGACACGTTTTACCTAGAAAATTTTTAGAGAGAGAGAGAGGGGAGGAAAAGGAATTCAAAAGTTAACCGAGTTGTAGTTGAAAGTTTGCGCCATCGTGTTGATGGATGTGTATGCTGAAAAGCTGAAGGGGATTTAGACTATGTGCACCTGTGCCTCTCTCTGAAAAGAGTTTTCTTTGAATTTTCTTTACACTTCTCTTTGAATTCCCGTAATATTAAACTTCTGAAATATATGTATATATTCATTCAACTTTAGCTCACCTTACAAAAGCTTACTTGAAATTTATTTGTGTAAAATAATACTGTAAAATATAAACGTGATGTATGCAGGAACATTCAACTGGACAGAAATACCAATTTAACAAGGTAGAATATTGCATGCGGAAGAAAATAGTTGCTATCCTAGGTCGCGTGCGTATCTTACATTTAATGTTTAACGTGAGCTCCTCTCCTTTTTTTTCGATATCGGAAATAGTTTAATATTCATTAAGAAACACAATCACGAAAAAATAAATATCAAAAATATACCGTAGAAAATAAACTCGTGTTCCTAAGATGATATATAATTATATTTATAAATTATAGTTCTGCACTCTTAATTTAATTACTTTGTAATACAATTTATCAACCTACAATGAAATGTTTGATGACTCAATAAAACTTAAAAAGCTATACGAACTATTTAAAGTACTTATAATTATATCTACGGAATTATTGCAATTTTCTGATAAGAAAACTAAATCAAAATAAGCCCGAACAAAATAATAAATCAATTAACATTTGATAGATAGAAGGACTCTTCTTATGGAAATAAATTAACAATAATAAAAGGCAAAGTAAGAGTTAATAATCAATTAAAAATAAAAATAAATTCAAATAAAACCATCGATATAAATGTAATTATATGTTTTATATTTGAAACTAGACGTTTTATTTGAATTTATTTTTATTTTTATTTGATTATTGACTCTTACTTTGCCCTTTATTATTGTTAAGTCAATTAACACTTTGTTTTCCTCTTATTTTCAAATAGTTAAAAGTTGAAAATTAGTTGGGATAGACGACAGATCCAACTGAAATAATTTATTACAATTGTTTGATTTTGAACTGATTCTATTCTTCACACCCCTTACTCGATACATTCACCAATCCCGTTTGTGTCGCCATGTTCAAAGCGAGTCTCTGAAACAGTGCGCTTGACATGCCAATCTAAAGTTCACAAAAATTCGACGTGGGGGTGAACAGCGGGAGGGAGAGAGATGGACGCTGCTTTCCCCGATCCTCGTATTCGCGATCCTCGTATACACGGCCTGTCCAAGTATCCCCTTCGCCACGGCTCGCGTGCTCTATCTACCGTTGGTCGCCCCGAGGCCAACTAACCCTCTATAGACGGACCGAGGAGGACGGGGTGAGAGGCTCCGTAACAAACGTGGATCGTGTAAGGGGTCGAGGAGATAAAATGAGATCGTGTCTCGAGGCCGGACGGCAGGGGAGCGGCTGCAAGACAGAGGAGAAAAGAAATTGGTACATCGCCCGAGAAGAATGAGCCGGTCGAAGGTGGAGAGGGCATTGTCTTTGCCGCAAGGAGCGATCAAATCGCCCGATTGTCCTTCGATCGATTCTACGAGAATCTTTTTATCAGATGTATTTTATAAAAATTTTACCAAGAAGGTAGATTGTTTCTCATGTGCATAATTTTTTCATTTTTTTTATATTATAGTTTAGATTATGTATTGTGAAAATATTTAATCTATTTCTCATTCCTAAATTTCAAGAAAATATTAAGATGCTCATTAGCAGTATTAACAGCTTTCTAAGACCCGTGCTTATTAGCAATATTAACAGCTTTCTAAGACCCGTGTTTGCATCAATAATATTAAATTGCTTGTCAATTTAATTTGTGATATTACTACTCCAACTTTGGTTTAAGACTGTGTTTCAAGATCGATAAATAATTAGCGCATTATTTGCTTGAATTAGAAATGGTATAAATTCACAAGAAATATTATCAGGCATGAAGAACTTGATCGAACATGACATTTTTCACTCACGTGTGAAGAGAATAATTATTTTGCAATATATTTACAAAATTGTATATAAATTATCAGTCTTAACGCATTATAGCTGACGTCTTAAAGTTTTATAGTTAAAAGATTTTTATGAAAAATTGCGTAACGAGAGAGATATCCGATTCAACGGAAGATGTAGAAGAAATTTAATTTTTAAAATATTTAAGACATTCATTGAAGCGATGAGAAAAATGCTGATTTGTTCAGCCTTTCTTAAAGAAACTAGCATTACAAGTTTGTAGAGAAATTTTATAGACACCGCATAGATATTTATGATTAATTATCCTTGCATACTTTATTCTTATCTAACATCTATCGTAAAATTTACGTTCTACGTAATCGCAAATTTACGTACTAGGTTTCTCCTATAAGGCAGATGTACCAATCATTTCGCATCTCGGTGTCCGTCGGTATTGCGTTACCTCGAAGTAGAGCTGAACGTATGTACAGCCGAGTGCGCTTCTTCGGATTCACTTGAGAAAGCTGAAACCGCGTTTACGACCGAATAAGATAGCGCACGACTTCATGCACAGGTCGTAATGGCGTATTAAAGTTTCTCAAAGTAGCGTCACGTCCGACGATGCGTGCTTCTCGACCACGCGCGACACGGTTGAATCAAACACATGCAATCCTGCACTCGTCTTATCCATTCGTAGCACATATAAGTCAACTAGTATCGTGAATAACACGTTTTAAATTGCAAGTTAACTGCAAACGCGCTTTCTGACTTAAAAATTGTTGTTTCGGTTCAACATTATAGACGATACGCTTTATATAATTAATACAACACACCATTTTCCTATTTTTGTCTTTATTGTTTTAAATGTTAATCATCAGAATCTTTTCCTCGGAACGTAAAAACTCTAGAGCTCTTCGAAGAAGTGGCAGAATTGTATCAAAGAAAGATACGGTTAAACTGGGTGCTTTCATAAATAAAAAATTTCTTTTAACAATGGAAGACTCGTGACATAAAAGTATAATAAAATTCCAAACAATGATTAATCTTTAAAAGTTATAAGTGACATTAGTCTTGAATAAAATTGAAGGCTTTGATGTAACTACAGATCTAACTTATCTTTTTTTTCTTTGGTTCCCCAAAAACATAAATTGCCTGCTGCTACTTAATATCCTTAATTTTTTAAAACAATAGGTTGCAAGACAATCCTGAAATATTCAATGGTTGAAAGAAATATAATCTCTCGATTAAGAGAAACTACTGTATTGATACATTAACTATAAATTATTTATTATTCGTTATACTTTATTTATTACAATAGTGTATTCTATTGTACGTAAATAGTAAAAAAGAATTATTGAATGTTTCTCGAAAAATGGACGCGTCATTTCCCGGAATGGCCGGTAATTCGGTCGAATTAGGGGAATCGCTCGCTAAACTAGCGGCAGAAATAACCAGGAAGTGCGCTCGCGGCGCGAATCGCTCGGGAAGCGCCAAACGACCGCACTTCCGGTTCGTGCGGCAAAGTGTTTCCTGCGCCGTTCGCGCGAGGGGCGGCAACCCCTTCGTATAGTTGCGGGAGGGTAAAGGGCAACAATGCCGCGAGCAACCACTCGAGCCCGGCCTTTGTCTGAAAATCTCACTCGGGCTCTCCTTTCCGCTTCGCCCTCCAAGCCTCCACCCGTTTTATACCCTTACGTGTTCCCATCCCTCCCTCTCGGCTTTCCTTTTCACCCCGTTTGCCTCCTTTAACGGCGAGACACGTGTGATTGCTGTTCCTTTGAATTTTGAGAAAAAGGCTCCCATGGGTGTGTCTTTGTCTTACGTCGCTTTGGCGTTGTGATCAAAAGTAGAAGGGAACGAGATAGGGCAGGTATTACTGCTTTTCTTCTAGATTATTAAACGGTTGAACTTAAAGGAAGGTGGTAAAGTCGCAAGATTTATGGCCGGCACGAGGGTGTTAAGAACACTTTGTTTCTTTAAACTAACTCTATTTATCTCTTGATATTAATATTTGAATAATATTCACATCGCACTATTATTATTTTTACGAATTTTCATTTTACAAACTCGTTAATTAATTGTAAAGTTTAATTACAGTGTATTTTATATTTTAACTTTTTGAGAATTTTTTTTATAACTGACTCTTACATGCCCTGTCTATTATTTGTATTGTTATTTGACGTCAAGAGTCTTTGTATTGATTATTTTACTTTTAATTGTAAAATGTCAAAAACAATAAAGCGTAAATTATATATTTCCCGCTCTTTATTGAGAAGGAAGAATTAAAATAAATTAAATACATTTGAAATCATAACCGCGTGCAGGAATTTAATAGATAATATCCTTTGATACGTAACGAACTATGAAATTATAGTCGCTGTTGGTCGAGTCTATATGCAACATTGCCAGCAGTTAAAGGAGGTCGACGTTACACGAGCATGATTCGATAATTTATCTGCAACCTAAATAAACGTTTTGCATTCCCGACAAATATCGCGTATTTACTGACTATTATCGGAAAGCCGCGAATTTCTAATAACTTGACTTCGTCAAAGTTTCGCAACGCGCGCTAATTTCCGTCTCGAACTGCCACTGGTCTTGAAAGTAATGACGATGCAACGGAGATCTCTCGCTGTGCGCAATCGGCATCAGGAATTACGAAACGGGTTACAGAGTCGATTCGAATTACGAAAGACGCAATATTACGAGCGAGCAAGAAGTCGGTGAACGAGCAAGAAGTTATTCACAAGCATTTGTCTGTAAAATTGCTTAAGATAGGCACCAGAAAAGCTTAAATATGCATTAATTGCTTTTTAAAAAAAAAGTTATTTGAGCAATTCATTAGAAAGCCACAACATTAATTGAAAGACACAATATAGGGTAAACTAGGGTATTATGGCCATACGGAAAAGATGGCCATAGGTCATAATTTCTCCAATAATTGATAAATAGTGCATTTTTGTAGTCATTCTTAAAGATAATCAATATTTACAGTAGTTCATAGAGTACACTGTTCAAAATAACAATATCATAAATATTATCTAATATTTTTTCTTTCGACTATCTGCAAAGTTTTGCACGTGTCTGCTAAAAACTGTTATAATGTCTAATAAATTACAGTTAAGCCATAACCAACATTACATACACCATAAAAGTACGTAAATTGCAAAGTGACCTATAATTAATATTTTTATTTTCACTATTTATGTATAAATACTATGGCTATCTTTCTTAATATCATGGCCATCTTTTCCCTAAAAATCAGATAAGATAGCCAATGCATACTTTGTAAAATTTTGATAAAATTAAAGTTCTGTTAAATATTTTCTCTTTAATTTCGATAGTATTTGTTAATTTTAAGCTTCAGTGAAAGTAATATCCCAAATATTGTTAAAAAATAACAAGAATAAATGTATGTTTTTTGCATTTTAAAAAACTATGGCCATTATACCCGAGTTTACCCTATATTATGAGTCAGCAAGCGAACAAGAAATTATTCACAAGTATTTATCTATAAAATTGCTAAAGAAAGATACATAAAAAAATTAAATTCATATTAATTGCTTTAAAAAACTATTTGTATGCGATTCATTAGAAGGTCAGTTAAAATCTCACAGTTTCAGTTAATTTAACTGAAACCACTTTTTCTATGTAATTAGTGGGTAATCGTTTATATATTAATTTCCCAAGTATATCAAATGATGTCTTAACGTCTTAACGACGTTTTTAATATCAATAAATGTTACCTTGCTACTTGAGTTATATTAAATATGAAGAAGAGAATCCATTTAACGTTATATTAATTTTTTCGGAAGGCTAAAAATTTTTAGAAATTTGTCCTATTGCTTGAAACGAAAGATGCAAAAATTTTTGCTTGCTGCTCTGACAATGAATAAATGCGATTATCTATTCATTTGTTTATGTTAAGTATTGGAACTATTATTTGCAGATTTGCAAGATGAAAGTATGAATTTAAGATTAGAAGTAACATTCGCGAGTGATATACGAGTGGCGCACTGCGCCACATTCCTTTCAAACTCCCTCTGTTTCCTGCGGGGATTAATGACTCGCTCGAAAGGAACGACGTGTCTCCCAACACGGTTCCGAGGAACATCTGATATCGCACTACGGCTTTAGCCACACGGCCATCAAGAGTGCCAGTAAAAGCGGACCACCCCGCCTTATGAATAAAGTAAAATGTCGCACGACGCAGCACATCATTCGACACACAACGTTTCCCTACGACGACGACGACGACGAGATCTTTCCGCCCTCGTTTGGTCTTCCCGTTCGCACGCGAGCTGGTACCATCGTCGGGGTACCATGTTGCGTTATGGGTATCAGGCTACCCATAAAATGGCATTAGCGCTAGCCCCATATGCCGGTCGACCGGCTGAGTTTATTCGTACGAGAGGAAAAGGGCAATCTTGCTGTCGAGAAAAACTACTTTAATGATGGATTTTAGTCCACTAGTTCTTGGTTAAAAATATATATGATCTTTTTTATGGCCAAGCAGAATTAATGAAATGGGAATAGTCATTATTTTCTTGATAAAATATGTAGATATCAGACTTTTTTAAAAATATAACATTTTTACGTTATTTAAAATGTCGATGTATGTAAGATAAAGTCTTTCTTATACACTGACATTTTAAATAACGTAAAAATATTATATTTTTAGAAAAAATCTGATATCTACATATTTTATCAAGAACATCATAATTATTCCCATTTCATTAATTTTGCTTGGCCATAAAAAAAGATCATATATATCCAAATCTAAAAATTTAGTTAGATAAAATAAAATTATTTTTAGATTTAGTCAACTTTTTAAATACTTTAGTAAAATCGTTCTTTTCATGTAGCAATTTAAATTCAATGAAATTATCGAGTCGAATTTTTTGTTTGAAGTTGATCCGGTTTAAATTTCAAGTTTAATCCGATTGCTGGATAGACACTCGACAATTTTACCGTTCAACTCGATCACAAGCGGTGTTGATAAAAGCGTTTGCAAGTGTTGATAGAAGCAGTTAAAGCACGTGGTCATTGAGACAATTGTGAACATTTGAAAAATACGAATCCTTTACTGTGGCTTGGCTTTTCTGATCAGTTAGTATCTAAAGTAAGATTTTATTCGATTTTAATACTGATTGTACTGGAGAATACTGGGTATTTTAATGTATTAAACGAACGGACAAATAAAACGGACCGAAAAGTCTCTGATTGGTTCAGCGATCGTAAAAGTTTCTCGTTCTAACGTCGTAAAAATTCCTCGCTGTCCCTAACTGTTGCAGTTAAATTATCGAAAGATGCGGTTGACTTTGACGTTCAAGAGAAACGGGATGAAACGATTGCATCTTCTTTGTACGATCTTTAAATGGCGTCGATCAGACATGCATACTTGCGGTGAAAGACTCTTTATCGAGCAGAAGAAAAAAACCACGAACGTGATCGTGGTGGATAAAGGGCGTGTGGGCGCCGTTCCCTTCCGTCTTCTTCTTGCCTAGGGCACCCCTTATGCCTGGTCCACCCCTACAGGGTAATAGCGGACCGGCAGGGTGGCCGCAGTAACGACGCGTCGTCAGTTAATCAAGCCATTTCGTTCCTACGGGATTGGAATGAGGATTCGGCCGAAATGACGACCATCGATTTTCCTTCGACCGCAGTCGTACAACTTTCCCAACTTCCGAGGGAATACGAAGGAGAAACTTGGAGTTCACATCTTCATGCACTTCAAGACAATTTACGTACTTTGCCGTCGACAGATGAGGAAGGAAGGAAATGGCATAATTAGGTTGAGAAATATAACTTGTAGTATGACTTATAAATTCGACTTAACATCAAATATAATTTATAATTTTTTAAAAGCATTTTAGAGTTTTTCCTGGGCTACTCTTTCCAGAAAAAATCTAGTATTCAAACATACACTTTTGATTACAAATTCCAGGTTTCCTTACCGAATTTAAACATACTCTTATTTTACGAAGTGTGTATAATAAATATTAAGTAAATACAAGCGTAATATTTATATCGCCTTGCGAATATCAATAAAGGCATACGGTATGGTAATCTCGTTGTACCTTTACTACGAGGTTTAATCCACTTACAAAAGTTATGTAGCTCATGGCGAAACGAGATCAGAAACTCCAGCATTTCAATAAAACGACTTCTTCAACTTTTTTTATGGTTGAATCCTTTTAGAATTTGAACTCCAATATAAACGAGCTCAAATTCATTGTTAATAAAATCGTATGGAAAAATTCCAAGTTGTAGAGGAATAATCTCGACTTTTTTTGTATGTCTTTCCATTTAAATCTAAAAAAATATAATTCCATTAAAGTAAAGGTAATTTAAAATTGAAAGAAGATTACAAGTTTTTCTTATTAAGACTTGTTATCGAAAATTTTAATCCTTCTTGCTTAAGAAAAGGTCATCTTTAAATTAAATAAAAACCTATTTCTTACTTTCTGTATTATATCGTTATATAATAAATTTTTTATTAATGACAAATTATACTATTATATTAGCGTATAAAGAAATGCGTGATTCCTGCATGCTTATTATAGTACGTGCGTTAACACTGTCATGTAGCTCATATTTGACGCATAAAATTTGCAAATTTTATCCATTTATGCCCGGAAAGTATAATTTTGCTAAAATATCTTTTTTTAAAAATGTTTAGCAGTGCCATCCTTTCCGTGTGAATTATCATTTTATAAAGATAATTTTGCTTTGTATTTAAGACATTAAAGAAAGAATATAAATTATATTAAAATATTAAAAAATCAATAAAGGTATTAAAATAATACTTATTAGATTTGTTCTTGTTATACTATAAAAGCAAAATCAGCTTGGTAGTCAAAATGTCGACAAGAGAACGGCGACTACCTCTCGTCCAATTTGGTCAACCAAAATCTTCAGGAAGATCGAGTGAAGTGTTCTCGTCTTGCACCGCACGGAAGACCAGCGAGACCTTCTCTGGTGGCCACCATGATGATACGCAAGGCATATCTCGGTCGAGCACTGAGTCCATTGTCATTGAGATTCCCGAGTTGTCCCAGGACACGAGGGGGATGAGGAAAGGGCGCGCACTGCGCGCAATTTCCGCCCATCGGGGTTCGACGATCAGGGGGGAACGGCGCCCCAAGCCCTCGTAATCCCGCGACTGAAAGCCTCGTTTAATATTTATGATTTATTTCGGTTTAATTCGACGTGCAAACGAGAGGCGTATTTGTATTCAGCGACTGTCTGGTTGGCTGGCTGGCTGACCTGCTCGCTACGCGACGTCTTAATCCCTCGAGACCTCGGATCCTGACTTGAAGCACGGAGCTTTACTCTGACTCGACAAGAGAGGAAGATGTTTTCCTCTAGTTCTAATCTGAATGCGCTACGAATTCTTGTCGCCTCACGAGTTGCGCTGCTTTTGATTTATGGCGCGTATTGTGTGAGAACACCATAAAACGGAAACAGAAGAGCAAAGGATAAATTAACATAAAATGTAATTTTTTAAATTTAATTTCTTTTAAATTATCTCAAACTTAATAACGAAAAATAGAGAGTAGGTTCATGAGTTTGCATAGCAAAAATATTAAATAAAAACCTGCAATTTGGTGTTATTAAATTAATACATTATTTTTCAAATTTAAAAATAGATTTTACGTTAATGGATTAAGATCTTGAGATTTATTTTCAATTTATCTTCCAATTGTGCATTTCGTGAAAATCTCTTTTAAATAATTGATAAAAATTATGTCATCACTATCAAGAAATAGTTATTTTGTTTTTTCATAAGGTGATAGTAGGAAATATTATCCAGCATTTTGCACGTGACAATACTTATTATATTTTTCCTTATTAAGTTTCTAGTCCTCCCATTATTGGCGCTTTGATTGTCTTTGCGGGAGGGTTAATAACAACAGGCCTCCGCAGCGGATACAAGTTTCAAGAACGCGATGGCGAGTTTACAAGCGCGGCGGAATCATCGGCGTCATTGTCCCGGGAACAATGCGCGATAGAAATGCCTTCACCCTCTCGTATCCGGCAGCCACGGCGAGGTCTAGGGGAGAGAATTACCCTCTGCATTAACTCGCGTAATTGAGATTTATTAATCCAGCGGCCGGTTAGTGGCCGCGCACCAGCCGTATCTTGTTCTCCTCCGAACTGAGGTTGGGCTGTAACTTTATTATTATTACGGAGCGAAGTATATGTGCACTCGCCCGTAGGATTTTTCCGGGGGCAGGAAGGCGTTTATCATCCTGAATGAATGAACGATAAGTTCGGAGTACTCCTCGTTCGGATTTTATTTCGCAATTTCTGCTTCCATTAATAAGAACTGGAGTAAAAATAACTTTTATTTCTGCGACTACGATTGACAGTGTGGAATTCATAATGTCAAATTATTCCCATCGAGGGGTTAACCACTATGGCAATTAGTGTACATTTCTTTAGAAATATATTGCAGCAGTACATTAATAAAACAGGCAATGCTAGCAATTCTAACAATGTACTAACAGTACATATAACACATTAATAATACTTGGCAATATTGTGCGCAATAGGTGGCAATACATAGGAAAACAATACTAACAGTACAATAGCAATGTTAACAATGAAGTGTGTAGTATTGCCCGCATAATTAACAATCACTGTACATTTTTTAGTAATGGTTGACCCCTCGATTATACCCAATTTGAATTATTTTTAATCATTTTTATAGGTCGCCACTAGACCATACTCAATATATCATTAATTTAACTAAAATAATGGAGTTAGACTCAAGAAAACGTATATATTAAACTCGACAAAGTCCACATTAACGTATACTAAGTGTATTCTCCGCCATATGAAAAAGATATATATCAATATAACCCTGTTAAAGATAACAAAGATTAAAGTATGTTTTTTGCATTTTAAAGATGGCCACCAAGATCTTACCCGAGTTTACCCTACATGTTTATGGAATAATGTGGTTACCAGAGGGTAGGCTACGGGTTAAGCCCGCAGGGAAGTTTCATATTGCTAGATTGCGTTCGACTTTCACCTTAGTTCCTCTCTCTCTCTCTCTCTCTCTCTCTCTCTCTCTCTCTCCCCCTCCCTCCCTCCCCTTGTTCTATCTCTCTCCATTTCTCCATCTTCTCGGTTTACGTCTTAAGCCGAACAGCCCTAAGTTGTAGGCGCGACTTTCATTAAACAGCTCGATGACAGATCGCTTGTCTTCGTTTGTATTAAGGGTGGTGCTGAAACCGGATTTATAGATGGTGGTATTACGATTCGGAGACCCGACTGTCCTTAATTCAAGACTTCCCAGTTACGTGACCGTGTTTCATTTGCGCGTTATTACTCGATGATAGTAAATGATTAAGATCAGCCCGGAGGGTATGGAAGGGTACGCTACATTTCCTCGATCTTTAGCAGAAGAAATATGCAGAAAAAGATCTCGTCTGGTATTTCTAAATAAAATTTTACTATAGCTGCAATGCATAAAAATACAAAGTATAATATAATAAAATACAGAAATATGTGATGTAGAATTCTTTCCTATTTTCTTATATAAAATCTGAAAGAGATAACAATGCTTTATACGCTAATAATCTGCTGTTTAGTCGTATGGTAGTCGAATTCTAGTCGACTCCTACGAGAAACAGATGGCACATTGCACGCTGAGATGAAAAACGTCCATCGATGTATAATGCAATTGTTTCTTGCTTCTTTGCAGAGGGATGGCGAGACTCGGTGTTGGGGGCCCCGCGTCGTTTATTGGTGACTCTCGGCAGTCTCTCCAGGGACAGTTCGCCATGTCCTGCCGCGGTAAGTCACCGCTTTGTTCGTCCCTTATCAACAAAGCCCCGCGATCAAGCTACGATCTTTTATTTGCTGGCTGTGCGACAAAGCGAGATACGAGCAGGGATTCGCCATAGTCGATAAGATCTGGAAGGAATTAGCTTTCTTGTCGTTTTACGGCAGACACGACGCGACATAATACTGAATATCACGAGAAAAAAAAACGAGATCGCGATACAATATGTTTAAGATTTGAATAACAAAATCAGAAGTGATACTTTATTTCTTCTTCTTAAAAAAACTTTTTTATTTTCAAAAATTTAACATTGCGAGATTGGTATTTTTATTGAAACAAACCAGTTCCTAGGATATGTTTTTTTATCAAAAGTGAAACCCACCAAACTTTTATCGTTGTATACATACGCTCGTACTTTCTTTTGTAGGAAAGCATGATCTTTAAAATACAAAAAACGTGACATTTATATCCTTATACTTTATGGCCTGTCTTATTTCTTGATTTTTGACGTGAATGGTTCGGAAGAAATTGCGCTGTATTCGTAAAATTTGCGGCGCGTCCGTGCGCGAAATTATGAGATCGTACCGTCACGAGTTTCTGCGATGTCACAGTGAAAATGGCGTCACGCGTGGAATGTATAAATTTTCGTTAACATTTCGACGTGATTGCTGGTACCAATTGTGTCTTCAAAATTTATAGTCCTGCATATTATGTATGCCTACTACGCCGGCAAATAAATCACAGAGTTGCGGTAATGCAATTGCATCTACTGTCACCGTTTTGTTATCTTTCAACATACATTACGACTTCAATTTTTTAGCACACAGAATATATCAAACTTGGTTTTTAATTTTATTTAAATAATGGAAACGTCAAAAATATCAAATTTCTTCTTATAAAAAAAATTATACCGGTATAATCGCAATAAATTAAATTATATCGAAACCTACGATACATGGCAAGAACAATTTTGTTAAAGTACATTACCGCTCAAAAGTATTTATTTATCCCAATTTTTGTATGTCTATTATTTTTATACATCTGAATTCCATTCTCATCCTACTCTATTTTTTATGTAAAATTATAAATGTATGTAGAATTATAAATTTTTAATTATTAACCATTATTATTAAGTCTGACATCCAGATGAGTAGAAAAAAATGAAATTCGTGTGTTCTTCATTTAATTAAGAAAGTTAATTACGTAGATACCCAAGTTGTTGCTGTTGTGAATGTCAAAACTTTTTGCAGTATTATTTATTAAGCTTGAGCGTCCTATAATATTTTGACGATTCAACAAACCATTTTCAAATCTGCATCTGGCTACATTTACAGACAACTTGAGCAAAATCGTTCTTTCCATACAGCAGAGGGTATAACAAACAAGCAAATAGACGTTCGATCACAAGGCGTGAGAATTATACGTCGCAATCTTTCGAGAAACGATTCGCGATTTTGACCTCGCGGGAGTGGATCGGAGGGAGATTCGAGATTCGCGATTCGCGTTCCGTTCCAAGGAGCTCGATCACGTTCGCGGCCGTTTTACCTGAGACGTTTTACCTCGAAACTCGGAGACCGCGTGCGTTCGAGCGGACTCCACGTTGATCCGGTCGCGGAATAAATTGTCCCTTTCGGCCCCCTTCCGAGCTCGCGTCTGTCGCGCTGGTAACGAGATCGTATCTGACGCGCCGTGCCGTGTCATTTACATACTCTTCGCCCCGAGGCAACGCGCGTTGCGACGAGGGTTGTGCCTCGTATTCGGCCTCGGTTTGATTTACATTTTCCAACGCGCGGCCGAGGATCAGCCGTGCCTTCGAGGTGACGGATGCGGGGATTGGCGTGGATGACGAAAAGAAGCGGCCGCGAAAGTCTCACCTGCCCGCCGCAGGGTGGGAATAGATGCAAATTTACTTGTGAAATATATCACTTTTGCTCGACGGCGCATTTCAATGAGATATCGCGTTTCGGCACGTTCCCTAATTTATACACCGATCTCTTCCGTTTACTCGCAAATTATTTATTCGCTTGTGAAATTATTTATTACACGGGAAAAATACTATTGCCAACAAGAAAATGCTACCCGACTTTAATAGCATCTTTTATTCCTTCTACCATGGTATTACGAAATCATAATATCATGATATTTATTTTGTAATGTTTATAAAAATCATATGGTAGAACATTGTAATGGTTCTCTTCTCTCATGTAATGATTCTCTTTGTAATACATGAAAAATAAGTTAACAATATATAATAGCAAGGAGAATTTTATTAGCTACATTTTTAAAAATACGTAACGTTATTTTCAAAATAGAGTACATTTATTAGGATTATTATAAAATTTCTTTTATATATATTGTAATATTATTTATCAATTTTTTACGACATCAGGGTGGAAGCCACGTATTACGGTCATTATGGGATAATTGGAAGGGTGGAGGAAAACTCTCTCTCTCTCTCTCGGTTATAATTTATCCGGATAGTACACGAACTTTGAGCTACTAGTGCCAGAGGGAGAAGAGTAAATATGTTGGCGCACGAGTCGGGATAATGAATTCCATTAGGGCAAGAACTTGGCCGAGAGTGCGATCGGCGTTAGTGCCGCAAGAAAAGCGCCGGACACGTGCAGCGCGCTGGCTGGTGGAAATGTCGGGAGGAAATACTTTGACTCGGGGAAAATCGCCTGCGGAAACTTCGTCAGCAGGCGCTCTTCCCGGAAAACTTTCCTTGTGTGTGGCTTCGCTTAAGGGAAACTTCGGCCGTAGAAAATCCCACGCACGAATTTATAAAAAGGATACAGGCATTATACGTACATTCGCGATATCGATTGACCTTGTGCGTGGACATAGAATGTCGCATATCTTAAATGTTATTTTTAATGTTTAAAAAAAATTGTATCAACATTCATTTTCCTCTTTTTTTAGTAAGTTTTTATTTGTTTTTATAATAATAAGGTAAACTTATATTTTATATACTTGTTTACCCGATTATATTATTAATAGATTATATGTACAACCTTTTTTTATGTAGTGCAACGCAAATTAATTAAGTAAAATTATTATGTATTAAAATAAAAATTTAATCGAAAGAAATTAATTCAATTATAACATTCATGACTTATAATAGGTACAGATGAAACTATAATAAAGAAGTAAGATTTTAAAATAAATATTTGCAAGATCTAAATATACAGAGCAAAAAATTAAGGAAAAAATGTCTTTCTAAAATATCCCGAAGGCATTTTCGAGACATCTGTGTTTTAAAGCGTACTCATTCTAAAAGATTATTCGAAAAATATTACATTTCGGTACTATTTTTAAAATGTAATAACCAATATTGAATCAGCGTTGAATTAATTCTCCATGAATTTTAGTTTAATTTTAGCATCTCATAATGTCGCATCGATCCTATAACGTTCTAATAAATAAATCGCGCGTCGCAGGTGTCGTCGAAAGAAATTGTGGTGAACCCCGCCGTCAACTATGGATCATTCAATAAGGTGGAGTATCTCTCGCAACTCGTCGCTCTTAAAGAGGCAATAGAATCTCGTCACTCCCGGTATTAAACTTGCACTCACGTATTACGCGAGCGTTTCATCGCGCCCACGTAGCCGTGTACCTACGTGTTTCTATAGCCACCGTTTCCATCACGCTATTTCGTTATCAAGGCAAATGGTGTGTTGTTTGTATAAACGACTGCACTGAAAAACACGCGCGATCGACACGTTCGATTCAATTATCGACATCGCTGCGTCGAGAATAAACACTTAAAACACTGATTGACACGATGTACACACTGTGTCTTTGTACAAAGACACTTTGTCTTTTCTATTCTTCACTAGCTTTGCATGCAGAGTGCGTACGTTATGTGAATCAGTGTTTTAGGTGTTTATTCTCGACGCAGCGATGCCGGTAATTGAATCGAACGTGTCAATCGCTTAAGAAAGCTAAATAGTTTAGTAGCACTATATAAATCACACATATTTGTTTAATAATTATGGTGCGTTCGGGGAGACGCTATTAGCGCTACTTTTGTTATTCTATCTTTGTTATTTATTAGACATAAAACAAGAATAGAATGATACAAATACCACTAATAACGTTTCCCTGAACGCACCAATAAAGAGAATTAAGAAAAAATATTTAAGGAAAGGAGTATTATATTTTTGAAGGAAAATATTTATTTTTTTTTAAACATGACAAAAAATTAAATCGTACGTATTGTTATGTCTATGGAAAGTTTGAGCTTCCATTGAACTAAAAAAAAAAGCTAAATAACTGCATTTAATTTAAATTCAAGGACGCGAGTCTAGGAGGTGAATCAAGAAGAGCGTTTTTTTATCTGCTTAGAATTTTCAAAAAACAATTTTTTTTCATTGTCATCATTAAGAATGTCTAAAAATCGATTTTTTTTTCATCTAATGATTATTTCTGACGTTTCTAATAATTATTCATATATGTTGTATATAATACAGAGAAATTATTTTTTGGAAATCCTGTAAAGCGAATACAAAACGATCTTATTGATTCTTCTCCTTTAAATCCCAGTCCTTGCATCAATCATTGCCCATTCGTTTAGAGAGCCACACTAAGCGAAATTCCAGACACCCATAAGAAAATTACTTTCGCGAACTGGAGAAGATGTACGAAAAGCAAGAGGGAGATCGGCTCGTGAGAAGGTGGAGGTATTCGCGGCTCGTCACTTCCGATATTGGTTTTATATTGGATTTTCGTTCCTCGTGTGCGACGCAAAAGCGGCGGTGTCTTTGATTTCAGTGGAAAAAAAAGCGTTAGCCGATCCCGAATTAGTCGGTTGCTCTTTCCGGAAGTATAAAGGAGCGCACGCAGGGAGGGTGAAAATATACGTACAGCTACCGGGGGGCCCTCGGTATCGATCGGCAAACCAGGTGTTACCACGCCCAGATATCAATTAATCCGTTTTACGTGAAACGTGAGAGAGGATCACATCGGTTCAGAATTGATAATTGTGATTGATGGCTCATTGACAGTCAAAAGGTTTAAAAAGTCGAATCACTTCTATTAATGAATCAAATAGTCCTTTTTGTACTGGAAAAAATACTATAAATTTTAGTAAATATTTGTTTGAATAGTTCTAAAAAAATATTTACGAAATGTAAACACATTTTATACAAAAACTATTAATTTAGTTTAGCTTTTATTTTTATTGAGTAAATATTTGTTCACTGTAAATTAATGTTTACTCAGTATATTCAAAGAAATATGTATTAAGATTTAGTAAATCTTTTTTTTGTGTATCATACAATTATTTGCCTCGAATACCTTAATTGCTTTGAGAGATAAGTAATATTCGATTTTTTTGTTAATTAATTAATTATTTTTAAATTAATTTTCTTGAAATATTTTCAATTTTCGAAATGATTAATCTTTGATCAGTCCTAAAGTGTTGTTAAATCTATGAAAGGCGTTCATCTATAAATCGCTGATCCGAGATCTCATCAAATACGATCGAGATTGCGATTCGTGACCATGACACGCGTCGCAAGTGTGGCTCAACGTTGGTCAGCCACAAGTCCACTTATTCTACCTGAGTACTCCCGCGATGCTCTTATCCGATCCCCTGTATTGCATTAAGCACAGCCGAGCGATCAGCCCTGCCTGCGAATAGGGATAGAAATATTTGCGATGCTTTTTATCGATGCTGGTACTTAAATATATACTAACAATAATAATGTTTCTGACGATAATAAATCTTTTAAAATATCAGATATCAACACATTTATTGGGCTTTCTATACAATAAGCCATTACCTAAGTTCTAAATCTCAACTCATAAGAAATTTATCAATCATAATCGATTATTCTTCTCATGTTCGAGACTGTGATTGGTTAATTTCTTATTATTTAAGACTTAAAACTTAAGTAATAGAGAGAGCTTATTGTAGAAAGTCTATTATTTGAGAGAGCATTAATTAAATATTATGCTTGAGCGAATGAGCTGTTCGAGAGTGTGCAATTTGCGATCCAGAAGCATGAAGTGTTCCTACGTGGGGACATCACTTGACACAAGCACGATCAGGTGCGTTACATCCCCTTGAAAACCGTAGCGCTTCCGAACAGAAGTGAATTCTAAACACACAGATACTCTTAACTTCGAATGTCTATCCATGCCTGCCGGTTCGTCGCTTTTGTCTTCGCTCCTACACTCGATCGTGCCTCGCAATTCTTTTTGGTCAAGTGAATCTCATTGAGAACGGGCCAATTAAAGACGAAGAAGTCGACCATGCCTGTCGACTTCTATACATGGTATAAGTTAACGTGATCAATACAAAATATTGTATCGCTTGGATCTTGTGCCTACAGTGTATCGAATTACTATATAAAATGCATAAACGGATTTGGACTAATTGTTGCAATATCCCCGTCATCCTACTATTCTGAATCCCAGCCATTTATTACTATGATAACACCTCGCTAACCAAATTTTGATCCTTCGAACCGGATGGTGATCTATGGATAGTTATCGGATTCTCATTTACGGAGCCTGTTGGTCCAGAAACTATTGCTGATCCTTTTACGGCACAAGAGCGACAGGGAGTGATCACGTGCTCGGGGTTCTTTCCCGCGTGTGAAAATAGCTTTAACTCCACACGTGCTCGATGAGTATTGCAGGCTTGCATAAACGTTCGTTATTCTACGCGTGCCAAGAGTAAGTACATGTTTTTTACTGTTCACGTGATCAACAAATAACATAGGCGCGACCTAGCGCTCTGTTATTCACGTGACCTTTGAAAATCAGAGCGTGATCAGCGCATGTGATGCAACAAACTCCGTAAGCGTGCTCCAAT
Source organism: Trachymyrmex cornetzi (assembly GCF_001594075.2). Taxonomy (NCBI): domain Eukaryota; kingdom Metazoa; phylum Arthropoda; class Insecta; order Hymenoptera; family Formicidae; genus Trachymyrmex; species Trachymyrmex cornetzi. The sequence goes on from NW_017296266.1 coordinate 438,284, forward strand.
GCTTCCTTCAGGAATTCCAAAGACGAATACGTTGACACGTCGGTCTCTCGTGTCAAAACCGCGAGACCAACATTACGATCAGCATGCGTGAGCGAACAATGACAAATACTCTTGCGACGAGCCGTTCGATCGAACGGCTCGTCGCAAGAGTATGCGATTCGCGGCCCAGAAGCGCGAAGTTCCTACGTGAGGACGGTACTAATTCACAAAAGACTTCCTTGTTTGTATTCTCACGCAAACAACATGGAGCGGAACATTGGCGGAACAAGACGTTATCTACCAGGTAAAACGGACGGTTGACAATTTCAAGAAACTGGAAAGTAACTTCACTATATCCGTCACTCGGAATCGAATGTTTATCCTGGACAAGTTGTGGACTCAATGTCAACGCCTCCACGCGGATCTCAAGGCGGCAATCAAACCCACGGATCGAGATGTCATTTCATATTTCAGTAAACAGCAATTTTGGCAGGCGATGGAGGACTATCAGGCCTCGGATTATTTGAGCGAGATATTAGAAAGATTGACAAGGCCTATCGTCATTACTGCAAGTAGCAGCTTAGATATACATAAATTCGAACCCATCAGGTTCAATTCCGTTGCCACGAATAGATCTCCCCAAAATTTACTGGTCAGTATACAGAATGGGCGAATTTCCGTGATATCTTTGAGTCGTTAGTGATAAAAAATGCGTGTCTCACAAACGTACAGCGTTTGCACTACTTAAAATCGAGTCTAACTAACGAAGCTCGAGTAGTTGTTAAGAATATTACTGTTACTGACGCGAATTACAAGATGGCGTGAGAAGCCATGAAAAATTATAAAAACACATGTGCGATAGTCTCTTCTTATCTTAGATATCGCTCCGATGAAAGCTGAAACCGTCCCCGAATTAAAGCGCACGATACAGTTAATGATGCGTATACTCGCGTTGCGTAGTTTGCACTGTTAAAAAAACAGAAATTTGCTTCCATTACATGTAACGAAAGCAAATTTCAAGCAGGTACATTAAACATATTTAATGTGATCAATGAAAATGAAGTTATAAGTAACATAAATTTAATGTTTGCTTACATTAAATTTCATGCAAATCTACATAAAATTTAATAAAAAATATACTAAACTTCGCAAAATTTTATGAAAAGTACACTGAATATACTTTTCAGTTGCAGATACATTAAATTTAATTTAGTGTCATAAAATTGAATTTAATTTATGTAACTTAAAAGTATATTAAATTTTATGACCTTTTTAACAGTGTGGGTAGGAATTGTGTTGCATGCGTGCATTAATTGATCTGAGGCTACGTTTATAACATGAAAAAGCAATGCAAGCCTCAAAGGCAAAACGAAGTAAAGTATATGTTAAAGTCACCAATTTGGGTGATGAATCGACTGGCATCTTTAATTATGCAGTTAAACTCCATTTGAGTTCTTGTATATAAAACCGGTTACAGCATATATCTTCCCTACATTATTCATATGCGCAAACTTTTGATTTGCGGGCCTATTCTCACTTGCAGAATTTGCGATTAGCTGCTGATCTAGATCCATCCGGTAATGAGCAGATAGACTTATTAATCGGAGCTGATAATTATGACGCCATTCTATTAGACGGATTATTCCGAGGACAGAGGTCGACTCCCATTACGAAATGCGTCATATTTGGATGGATTGTCTTCGACTCGTACTAAGATGAGTCTTTGGAGACTCCGCGTTCATTGTCGTCTTTACGTTGCACTGTTTCTTCCACCACGGACATATTATTAAAACAATTCTGGGAGATAGAGGAAATTTCAGTTCCTACACCACTCACTGAAGAGGAAAGCGAGGAAGGCACTTCGCATCTACACATTCACGCCTATACCCAGTGGGCGTTATATTGTTAGTTTGTCGTTTTGGGCCGACCACTTGTCCAGGAGCGGCGATCTGTATGTGGAATGGTGGAGGACTCCATACATGTGAATTTGACATGTGTGGAATTTCCACACATGTCGAGCTACAGCTAACCTAAATTTTTAACGAGTAAAGGTATATTTTTCGAGCTGCTCAAAATCCGCCGTTTCTGCTAGTCGAGCTTATGAATGAATTTATAAATACAAATAACATTCAACGAACTACATTTGCAATAAAGAAATGAAGAATAGCAAAATAAGTATTCGTATACTTTATTCATTTTTTGTTTGTTATTGTATATTATAAGTATAGGTCTATAAATATTTCCATTCCTTTCGAAAAAGGATTTCTTCGTTCGAATTTTTTTTAGACGTCTTCATACGCGTCTCCCGAAACTCGGACTCCACTCGGATTCCACACATACAAAAAATTTACTCCGCCGCCCCTGGACTTGTCTAAGGCTGGTCGTTCGTTTCAGATCGCTTCTGGATCTCTCGACAGAACGACGTTTGACTTACAATAGCGCCTTAGTTTCAGCTTATCGCTGCTTCCTTTTTGAATATGAACAGTTAGATTATGTAGGTCGTATGTCACAGTCGGAGGTTTCTACTGCCAGGTTACTATATTTGCCTCATCCAGTGATTAAGGAGAGTAGTAGTACTTCTCTGGTACGAGTTGTATTTAACGCCTGTACGAGTTGTATTTAAAGCGAATTATAGAGACACACTTCTTGACTTTGGCCATGCCTGCTGGTTCACTTTTGTCTTCGCTCCTACACTGAACCGAGTCTGTCGGTATATATGATATAAGTTAACGTGATCAATTCAAAATGTTGTATCGCTCGAATCTTGTGCCTACAGTGTATCGAATTACTATATAAACTGCATAAACGGATTTAGACTAATTGTTGCAATATTCCCGTCATCCCACTATTCTGGATCCCAGCCATTTGTTACTATAATAACATCTCGCTAACAATACTAAATGTAAATATATATTTATTTGATACAAAAACCATTAATTTATTTTAGCTATCTTTTTTTATTGAGTAAATATTTGTTTAATGTAAGTTAACGTTTACTTAATACTATTCAAAGAAATATGTATTAAGATTAATGCCCAATTTCTTCACCTCTAGATAACTTTATCCAAGAGATATCTCCCAGAATACAATGGAGATATCTCCTGGATAAGGTTATCCGCAACTTATCTGGAAGTGAAGAAATTGAGCATTAGTAAATCTTTTTTTTGTGTATCAGACAATTATTTGCCCAAAATATCTTAATTGCTTTGAGAGATAAATAGCATTCGAGTTTTTGTTAATTAACTAATTATTTTCAAATTAATTTTCTTGAAATATTTTCAAATCTCGAAATGATTAATCTTTGATCAGTCCTAAAGTGTTGTTAAATCTACGAAAGGCGTTCATCTGTAAATCGCTGATCCGAGATCTCATCAAATACGATCGGGATTGCGATTCGTGATCATGACACGCGTCGCAACGTTGGTCAGCCACAAGTCCACTTATTCTACCTGAGTACTCCCGTGATGCTCCTATCCGATCCCCTGTATTGCATTAAGCACAGCCGAGCGGTCAGCCCTGCTTGTAAATAGGGATAGAAATGTTTGCGATACTTTTTGTCGATCCTGGTACTTAAACATACCAACAATAAATATATAATGTTCACGACATTTTAGTCTCGAGAACAGAAAAGCATGTTTCTGACGATAATAAATCTTTTAAAATATTAAATGTCAATACGTTTATTGAGCTTTCTATATACAATAAGCCATTATTTAAGTTTTAAGTCTTAACCCGTAAGAAATTTTAACCAATCATAATCGATTATTCTTCTCACATTCGACTGTGATTGATTTAATTTCTTGTGATTTAAGATTTGAAACTTAGGTAACAGCTTATTGTAGAAAGCCCATAACTTAGCTTTCTATGAATACCTATACTAACAATGATAACTTTATAATACTATTTTTAAAATGTATTTGTATAATTATATTTTTTACACAGGCATACGAAAATAAAATTTAATGTTTAATCCGGGGATTAAGTCATGGTATTTTCATGTATTTTAACGCTCCAAAAACGAATCCAAATTTTTTTATCAATAAAAAATAACTCGATTTTTCTGCAGTATTTTTAGAACCATTTATGGTCTGGTTTTTAATATGCAAGCTGAGATAAAAAAGAAAAAGTAAATTTAACGACAGTATGCGATATAAAGTTAATATGCAGTCTGATAGTTTAAAAATACTAGAAAATTGAGCTGTTTTTCTTCAATAAAAAAAATTATGATTTAATGGAGCAATTTGACCATCGGATTTAATTTAGAATGTCAAAATACATGTAAGAATACATGATCTAATCTCCGAATCAAAAAATTGTTGTGTGTTTGTATTGGGCGGGAATATCAAAAACAGAATTGGCGAAAATGTTAAATTAAGTTAATAGCTGACATTAGTTATTGGTATGTACAACAAATTTATTTTACAATGTAATAAGTATAAACGTTTCGATAATATCAAAATGGGATTTGCGTGATATCGATACTTCATTAAATTTAAGCGTCCCTACCTGCACGGCGTTTCTAAGAATGCCCTGTCACGAGACGATCGTAAATAATATGTTATCGCGAGATCCGATAGTGACTAATTTATTTACGAATCGTCGGGGTGGTTCACGCGTGAGTCACGTGCCATCTGTCATTGGTACCCGTTCTATTATGACACGTAAAGTGTACGGCATCCTATTATCCGTGATGACCGAGTTTTTCCGCGGCCCCACGAACGTGATTCGACAAACGCGACGAATAGATTTCGATAGAACTACATTGAAGTGTAAGGTAATCGATGAGATTACTGGCGAGTATAGAAAAAATCAGGATTACGGTAATTGATGAACTTATTTTTTAAATATTTTATAATATTAATTTTTTTAATATTTTTGTCCTGCATTAAATATTTTTGTCTTGCATTAAACATTTTGCAGAGCGTAAAACTAGAGACACATGAAAAAACGTAAGAAAGTAAGAAACAAAGTAATGCAATATTTGATGCACAATTCTTTATCTTTTATTTGATATCTTAATGTCCTTAATTGACATTTTTAGTCACGCGCAAGTGATTTAATCACGACTTAATCTGTATGTCTAACTCGTCACGAAACAATTTTCTGGTTGACGTTGTTTACGTCTCTTTCGTGAAAATAAAAATCCATGATTCTAACAAGACCGAAGAATACAAACTATATTTTTCTGTATTAAAATAAATGAAGAAAGAGAAGAAATTACGAAATTCGACTTCGTTTTATTTATCGATTTTTTTTCATTGACGTCAGCCGGGTTATGTACTCGTTTTATGTAAATAATTTCCGTGTCCTAATTTTTGTTAATCATGAATTATATATATAATTTATAATTGCGAATACAATTAGTGCAAAAAGTTTATATTTCTAAAATTCTAGAATGACATTTATTTTTTAATATTATCCTAAGGGGAGGAAAAAATTCGTGCGAAACTAAACTCACACTACGAATATGTCATGTCATAAAATAAAAAATATAATTACAAGAGATAGATTCAAAGAGTGAAATGAAATCGTCCTGTATAGAGACATGCAGTTCTAGATTTCAAACTAAGTTCCGGAATTTCCGCTGCTTTTAAACATATCTCATATTTCTGCACGGGCGAAGCTAATACGAGCTAATCACATTAAAGCAACTCGACACGAGTAAATGCCGCATAAATTCCGGTGTGAGATGCAAAACGTTCTCGGAAATCAAAGAGCTCGTTGACGCTCGTACCACCTTAATGCCCTAGCTTGCGATAAGCACCGACAACTATTACGAGATGTCTCGAGATGTACATACAGCGTGGTCGATCCATTCTCGCTAATAAGCGCGATCGAGGGAGGAGAATTAGAGGATGGGACTTGTCGTTGAACTTCAAAGCGCGGCGAGTGTCGCTAACTAAACTCGGAGAGAGTGAGTTTGCCATTTCCAATCCGAGTCCATTTCATGATTAAGCGCAAACTTCTGAAGCTGCCCCCGAGGACGTTCGCAAATACGCACAATATGCGTACATGTACCCGCCGCTTCGTATTCATGAGAGCGTGGCTTTACAAACCCCGGAATCGTAAAGTTTACTGCAAAAACATAGTCAAGTTTGAATTGATCCTGATTTTATTTCTGCAATTTATACGAGAGGAAAACTTCGTGTGGGAAAGACGAATTAAAAATTACGATACAGCGACAAATTTTTCCGTGTAAAACATAGTTCTCTATTATATCTGAATTTTATGTGTTGTGCTTTTTATTTATTGTTAATGATGACAACATCTATATATAATATTAGAAGAAGGATAGAATCGACATTATTTTAACAGATTTATGTCCAATTTCTTCACTTCCAGATAAGTTGCGGATAACCTTATCCAGGAGATATCTCCATTGTATTCTGGGAGATATCTCTTGGATAAAGTTATCTAGAGGTGAAAAAATTGGGCATTAGAAAAAGAAGAAAGGATATGGATAATAGCAAATCGTATATGTAATCAGGAATCATAAAATAAGGCGTTTCGCCGATTCTATTTGCGTGTGAGTTGATACATCTGTGTGTGTGTGTGTGTGTGTGTGTGTGTGTGTTTATAGTATTTATTTTTACAATAAATTCTTACATGAACAAACCACATTTATTAATTTTATATTACATGTAAAATTTAACTATTTATGCAGCATTAACATTATAGGTAATACAATCACTGACTTGAAATAATATGTTCTTTTTACGTTACATAAAATTCGACTAATAGAACAATAGTAGAAAGAGTGATCATATATATATGTATCATTTACTTCTCTTTTTTTAGTTCGTCAAGATGAATGGTTAAAAAAATTTCGTCGCACACTCCATCTAGTACGATTATATCGATAGGTCGCAATATTTTGGAGGCTGGTCATAATAAAAAAAAAATATATATGTATATATATGATATGTATTTTTTTTATATATTGGCACTGTTAAGGGTTAAAAGTCGAATCGATCATAGAAATCGAGAAGATCTCGTAAATGCGTGCAGCGCGGGTTACGCTCGAGTGTTTTAAGGCGTTTAAAGTTGCACGAACGAAAACAAATCATCAACGGAGCCGATGGCAAGGAAGGGTCTTCCCGTTGGGTCTCATCGATATCGGGTTGCTAATGGTGTAAGCCAAACCAGCTACCATAAAAACGCGCGTTGGGATAATTGAAGGGTAGGCCCTATCGTTATCTAGAGACTTTCTTTTTTTCGGTTTCTCTTGGCGATCCACATCTCTCGCGTTCCCACCGTCTCTATCGCTCTTAAATACTCGCCAAATTACTCTCTGATGGAATTATAAGTCGCACGGAAATTTATGCTTTCGCGACTGGATATATTCCCGCGAACTGTTCTCATTATCAACGTGCTAATCAAGTATCCCTTGTATTCAAGATGTCCCGCGCGCATGACATACACAAAAATAAACTTTTCCATTTTGAAAACGATTTCGAGGATCAGTTCACTTATGACTTTTTTGATGTTGAAAATAAATATAAAAAATCTTCTACTTTTCTCAAATTGCAATATTTTTGACATGTTTGATTATTTCGAGATCGATATTTTCTTGATTAAAAGAAGTAGTTCGAGGTTTAATAATTTTCGCGTGATCAACGATTGAAATTAAACAACTTTCTGTAACTTAAGATTTATGGCGAAAAAACAAATAAAAAATTTTATTTAACTTCTCTTCATTCTGATAATTTCCGTCGCGATTGAATCAATTAAAATGAAATAAAATGAAAATATATTGACAAAACTTTCTTAGTTGGATGTAACTGTGAAGATTAATCCAGATCACTAATAAAGATAGAAGTTTCCGATTCTTTATTTCGATCGAATTATTTTAAATTTTAGATTGTAAAAAATGTAAACCAATGATATCTAAAATACGTACTATTAAAATTTACCCCGAACTACTTTTTTTTAATCAAGAAAATATCGATCTCGAAATAATCAAATATGCCAAGAATATTGCAATTTTTGAGAGAAGTAGAAGATTTGTGATATTTAAACATCAAAAAAGTCATAAGTGAATCCTCGATATCTTTTTCAAAATGGAGAAATTAATTTTTTTGTATGTCATGCGGGACATTTTGAATACAAGGGATACTTGAATAGCACGTTGATAATGAGAAAGATATACATTACGAATATATATTATTATTTAATCGTTTTGATTACCTATTATATTACACAACTAATATTTAATATTACAATATTATATATACATTTTGTTACATTTTTTAATAGAATATATTGCTTTTTTTTCATAACCTGAGAATTTTAGTGCTTCTTGCTATAATTTTCTCAATCTTGATATCTCTTTCTCTATAAGAAAAGAATTTTTTTCTAGGAAAAAAAGGAAGAATAGGGTCGTGAGTTTTGCTTACTCATACTACGCGATAACTACACTCTTGGGTGCCATAAATAAAAATCGAGAAATTACAGGAAAAAACGTAAACACGCGAATCCGCGTGACTTCGACGTAACATGACGAGATTGCTCGATGTCGAGTAACGTGCGAGCTATTTTTTCTTCTTTCTCCAAGGCCGCATATTTCCCGTAGTTTCGACATCAACGTCGAATTCGTCGACGCAAATCGAAAAGACAAATTCGTCGGGGGTGCGAGGCATTCTTCCATGGGGGTCAAGTTCTCGGTCGCTTCATTAGAAACACGAGCATAATCCCCACCCTCGCTCTCCAATTACTGTTCACTCGTTCCTGGTTCAGACAAAGTTTAGGCTCGAGGCAATAGCGGAGAAACGTTGCAGTTGCAGAGACAAATTTATAAAGTTTTATTTTCTCCCGTTTAAAAATTATCCGTGATAAATTTTACAGTAGATAATTTTGATTTATCGTACAACATCAAAGAGATTCAATTACATGGAAATCTCTAACAATAATTTAACAAATTTTAAAGCAATTTAATATTTTAATATACATTTTTTAAGAAAACATCTTTTGAGAATTTATATATAATAAATAAACATCAAAGCTTCAAAGAGTTTTATAACGGGCAGATAAAAAGCGAATGAAAGTTGCTTTTCGAAGAATTAAATTAAAATTAAATTAAAATGTTTTATTTATCTGCATGAATCGTTTTATAGAACATAATTAAATTATGCTTTTGAAATTGTCCCGAGGTCTACTCAGTAGTTACGCCATTGCAACGGAGAAAAATCCTCTCCGCACCCTTCGCCCTTCGTATCAAAGAGTTTGCGCGTCGTTCACGCAAAATCCGTAATTGCTTCGCACGGTTGCACATCCCCGACTGTTTGCCAATTTGCTCGGTTTGCCGCTGTTTGCGTTACGATAGAAACGCCGCGCCGCGGCGGGTGTGTTTCGTTCGCTCAAAATTATTTTAACTCTACTTGTGTGCGCCACATTGATCTCGCTGTGTTTAATAAATTTTCCCCATATTGTAACTATATTTTTTGTAACTATATTTGCTGTAAAATAACAAGAGGGGAGTTTCCTTTTTACATAAAATGACATTAAATTTGCTATAAAAATTTAACTATATTATAGCTTAGTTTCAAACATCTAAGCACATTTTTTTAAATTGTAAATCAGAATTTTCTTTTTTCATTAAACTTAAATTGTCTTAAAATCAGTTAAAATTACGGACGAAAGAGCCAAAATTGTTCGTACATATACAAGTTGCATTTCATGAACTTGGGGCAGCGAAATGCCGAGGCAGTTAGTCCGTTTCATCGGCGACATCCCTCGGCAAATATCATTAAGCTTGCGAGAAAATCGTGCTAACGAGGAAAGAAGAAGCGTTAAGGGGTCCTTCGGCAGGACAAACGCTCACGGCATCCTCTTTGAATCTGTAGAACGGAATTTCTCCGTTGCGCCCAGGTCGCAGCGCGTAATCTCACTTTGATCATCATTCCTCCGGAGAAATAGGCGCGAACTTTCATGCCCCAAGCAACCGGTCCGTTCTCCCTTGCGTCGTCGACCGAAAAACTTATTTTCTCCTTGAAGAGCAACCCTGTCGAGGGAAGAGGGCAATTCGTTATGAAAGCGCGAGCAAAAATGTCCCCGAGAGAGATTACGCCAGCGAGTTACATCGACTCGACCGACGAAGAAACGAGTTTTGATGAGAGTTTAATAATATTTTGTTAATCCCACTTTTTTCCTTTGTTCTTCACATTTATTGTAGAAAAAAAAATGGTTAATCTTAAACTTGTGAAATTGAAGAGCCAAACTTATAATTGAATCTATAATGTTGCTTTGCATCTAAAAATTTAACTAGACACAAATCTAATTTTGCTGGACCATCAAATTAATTATGTACATTCAGACTTGTTAGAACATCAATTCTTGTTTATAATTATTTTGATGATCCAATAAAATTATTTTTAGATTTCTCTATCTATTATTTATTAAGATTGTATTTAGCTAAATTTTTAGATATTTCAGCAAAATTGTTCTTCCGTGTATCACGATGAAGAATTATGATGAAAGATTTCATATGCCGCAATAAAAAATTATAATGAGAGATCACGCATAACAGATACAACGAAAATAGACGCCACAAAAATTTGGGACACATTTTTCAATAATTCAACGATGTATAATTTTATTTGCACTTTCCCAAGGAATTATATTCAGTTGTATTTAGACAGCTACAAATATGTCGATCTCTAATTACCAAGTTTTAACGCAGAGTCTCGTCGTGCTCTGCTCACTCTCGGGAAATATCGTCGTCATAAACAGCAGTTAAAATAGCAGTTACAATTCAAAGTTTACCTGGAATCAGTCCGGCGATAACTGCGCAACGTGTGTTTATAGTCGATCTCGTCGACGATATTAATCAGCATCGCCAAGTCCGCGCAACGCTCGACTGGCTTCGATCAAGCACCCTCGTTTGCCCGACTCGATAATAATCAATCGGACGTGGCTGCCATTCGAACGTACTGAATTCGAAATAATTGCCTGTCCACCCCGCGGCATCCTCCCTTTCTATATCCTCCGCCGCGCCGCGCGCTGCTCTCTTTTCCTTTCTTTCTCGGATGGCGAATGGCGAAAGCGCGTAATCCGTTCATTGTAACACATTTTCCAGCAAATTATCAATCTATTAATCGGCTAATTTCTCACAGTTCGCTGCTCATTGTCTCTCTATTCGATTCCGCTGAATTATTTTACCTCTGTCATCGCCTTAAGCAACTATCTTTATTCACGACTCGCCGAGTATCGATGGTCGCAATATTCTTTTAATCGTAGCTCGTTAGAGTTATGTCTATTCAGCATGGAAAATTCAAGCATATATTTTACTCTTGCGTTATCTCATTTTTTATTAAATCCTTGCAGTTTTACATGCACACGTAATTGTTTAAATGTGGGCTGCATTATTGCAAATGTTATTATGAGTTATACGAGGTTACACTGTTAGAAATGTAATTTTTACATGTAAATGAAGCTCGTGATTATGAATGATTAAACGTAATGAGTGATTTAATTGAAAATTAAGTTACAGTAATTACTTAAATGTAAGGAACGTGTACATTAAATTTATGATATTTAATGTACTTTTCATAAAATTTTATAAAAAGTACATTAAATTTCATAAATTTTCATGAAAAGTACATTAAATTTCATTTCATGTACATGTACACAAATATACTTTTCAATTATAAATACATTAAATTTAATGTAATGTCATGAAATTAAGTTCAAATCGAGTAACTTAAAAGTATATTAAATATATTTTTAACGGTGTACATAAAATATTAATGTAGAAATGTTAAAACGAATAAAAAGTCCTTTTCGTATATACAGGGTGTCACACAACTACTGCATTTCCTCTTAAGGACATTTTCTTGAAGAAATTTTGAGATGAAAATCCTAATACGAAAATGTCAATACGATAATTATTTTAATTATAATTTTAAATGCTTATAAGTCAAAAACCATTTTACTTTTATAGCCTCTATTATTAATTCTGGATTCTTTTGAATATTCTAAGACGAAAATCCTAATACAAAAATATCGAGGCTATAATAGTTTTCGAATTACATACTATCTTTAACCAATTATAATTCAAAAACTATTGTGGTATAATTCAAAAACTCGATATTTTTGTATTAGGATTTTCGTCTCAAAATTACCTCAAGAATATGTTTTTAAGAAGAAATGCGATAGTTGTGAGATACTCTATATATATATATCTAGAAGATAAAAGTAATAAGAATAGACTGCGCATTTCTATGAAGTTGTCACTGTCAGTTTAAAAAGCGTGAAGTAGTTTGAAATAGAGTTCCTATAAAAAATAAAAAAATTCTAGCTTGAAGTACATCACTTATTCTCTCTAAAGTCTAAAGTCTCGAATTGGAGAAAAATGCTGATAAAACTGAAGAGAGATGCTGATGCGTTCAATTCTTTTCAACAGAGCAAAAGCTAAGATCAGAGAATGCTTAATCTATACATACCTCTTACGTCTACGATACAGGAATTTCAAGGATGGAAAGTCCAAGAATGAGTTGTCAAGTCGACTTCAGACTAACATTAATGTTACAAAAACGGGTCTACGAGCCAAGTAACAAAAAAAAAATTACAAAATATAAACAATAAGGAGCATACAGCCACGGCACTAGATGTTTTTAGCGAAAGTCATATATTTCAAATTATAATTAGGAAAAGTAGACGTTTCGGTCAATATTTGACCATCATCAGTACAATATATAAAAGAATGTTACAAAAAATAAAAAATACTTGACAATAAATCGATAGTCCAGAATAGATGGTGACAAAATTTAACATTCGCTTAACGAATTGTATTGCGAAATAAAGTCCTTTTCTAGAAGTTATTTCCGACTTCGAGTGTGAAAAATACGTATAATTTCCAGATTCACGTATTTAGTGACACAAGTCCTCGAAAAAGTGAATTCGCAAATATAGTGTGCAGTTAAACCAAGTCCTGGCACAATTTGGAAAGAATTATTCTTGAGAAAAATGTATCCTTGACAAAAAAGAAATTAATTTAATGAAATTTGTATGCATCGCCTTGCTATGTGAAACTGGGCGCGATAGTTAAAAATTAACTTCGCGCGGAGGTGGAATCGTCTCCCTCGAATTTTCCATCTGCAAGCGCATCTCAGATAATGTGTATCTACCGCCACGAGAACGGCACCTCGCAATCTCCCGCGGAAGTCCCTGGTGGACCGTCGCGGTATGCAAACAAGGGCGAGATAGGTCGAAAAAGTGGGAGAACCGCCCGCGCCGCCGGGGGTAGTGCCGGCGATGGTGAAGGACTGCGACGAGGGGAGCCCGAGGTGGTTGTTCCGCCGTTCTAGCGTGGTGCAGCGGGAGTGTTACTAATTGGAGGGGCACCGAGGGGAGGAAACCTTGTTATCTCTTAATTGCTACGACCCTCCGCGCTGTTTTGCATCGGTAAGGAGCGCAAGTCGAATCGACGGACGTTTGTTTTGCGGACCGTGTCGATCTCGCTTATCGATCTGACTCCTTGACAGGATTATTCAGCGAGATCTAACGATTCTTCTCAACCCTGTTACTTCTTCTTATTTTTGTATTCTCGCAATGCAATTGCGCGACAGTGAACTTTTATAGTTTTCTTCTTTTTCTTTTGTAAAAAGATTTGGAAAGTTGCAGAGATTTTTTAATAAGTAATCTTTAATCTTCTTTTCTTCTTTGAAAAAACATAATCGGTTTCATCGATCGTTTATTTCCTTTTACGAGATTGCGTGTTTTATTAAACGCCACATAATTCTCTCTAACAAAGAAACCTCGCAAAGTGTCACATTCTGATTTTAATAAAAATTTTTATATATGTAGATTACATAAAAATTAATGAATTTAGAAAATATCACCCTTTATATGTAAAGCTATTTGCAGTTCGTTTTCACTATATTTCAAAAATTATTCAAAATAAAAATAAATTTGAAAATTAATAAATTTCGAAAAAATTTTTTTTAATATTGATGTAGATAAATAGAGAATTTTATTATATAACTTTTGTATAAATCTTTTGATAAGTAGTTGTTGAGATATAAAAAAAGTTAAAATTGCTTTAAATATAGGGAATGATATCACCCTTTAAAACCATTTATTAGCCGCATACATGTTCTAAATTCATCTATTCCTGTAATTTATATATATATTATATATATAAAGTTTATTAAAATCAAAATTTGATGCTTTGCGAAGTTTGTGTATCGGCATCTTACATTTTCTTGTGAAAAGTAAAGCAAGGCTTTTTTTCAGTACATCTAAGAACAGTTAAGTTCATAAAAGATTGTATCGGGCGCTATAATCCCGATCCATCGATACACCACGCGGGAGCGATACATGATTCTACGCACGAAACGAATCCGGGGAGCCGGATCGTAACGAGTTCGATTATCCTGGCACGGCATGAGTCAGTCGTTCCTGTCCTGTTCCTGCAGCTACCTCCGTAACGCGACGCACGCCCTCCGTTTCATTCCGCTCTCCGTATAACGGGTGTCCGGATTCCCAGGAGGTTTTCCGCCCTCTTTTCAAGCCTCATTGCTATGCACCGCTCGAAACTCCGCTAACGACCTTACACACCCCCGAGCCGCGACCCCTCTGCCCCTCTGAATGTCATCTCGCACACGATTTTCAGTATCTAAGATCGCCTTCCGCTCGCTCGCGCGACTAGTACCGAGCCCTTTGATCGCGACGCGACAAAGTTCACGAATCGTTCAGGAACTAGCGTGAACGAGTTTCTTGACGTGAACATAGGTAGGACTCCATTTGTCGGCATAATATGATGGGAAAGTTTCTCTTCTAACGGAACTTGGGGATCGGTAGAATATTGGAGAAGTCGGAGGTAGCTTAAGTTGATACTCTGCAAAGTTGGAATGAATTCTGCACGTTTCCTTGTACGAAATTCTCAACTTTTCCATTGAATTTCATTCGTGTGGTTTTTCCCCAACATTAGACAGAGTATTTAGACGATTTATTACAACGAATTAAATTTATTTCTCCCACACGGAAAAAAAGGTTTTGCTGAAGAGTAACTAAAAATTTAGTTAGATATAGAATTTTGAAAGTGTGTGTGTAATTTTGTTGCACACCATTTCAAAATAATTACGTGAGAATTTCAAGCATGATTAGTAAAACTGCAAAAAGTTTTGACATTCTAGTAATTAGCTTGAGTATTCTGCATAATTATTTTGATGGCCCAATAAATTATAGATCTCTTTCTAACTAAATTATTAGATACTTCTGCAAAACTGTCATTTCCGTGTGTTAATTATCGTAATATTAAGTCCAAAAATATCTTTGTGTCAACGAGTTCAATTAAGTATTATGAATTATACAATTAGAGGAATATGTCTATAATTTTGTAACGGCAAAATGATCGATATAAGGACTAATGAGTCTACAAAACACGCGAATTTGTTAAAAAGGGAATAAAGTCTATTACAGGATGATAGTCAGTCTTTCTCTCCTCCCTCCCTCCCTCCCTCCTTTCCCCCCTCTCTCTCTCTCTCTCTCTCTCGTTCTCTTTTTCCTCTCTTTTATTCTTACACTAGCTCGCCGGAAACACTCAAGCTGAAGGACGAGGGTGTTCGGTTCGCAAAGTTGGTCTTGTTAGGCCTGCAAAAGGGGATTCCGTTCAACCAACCATGCTAGCCTTAAGGGTCCTTACTCCATCAGAGGCACGCTTCGTTTCTCGATTGATTCTTTATTTTACAATCGCCGTGGCCCCCCGCAAAGGGCAACGAATACATGTTCAGTGTAGGACGCAGGACACGCTGTCAGCCGTGACCCTTTCGTCTGCCAATTTCCGGTCGCCTTATGTCATCGTTTTCCACATCGCTTATTCGTCTCCGGTGATCGTGACTATCGGACGTCACGTTATGCAATAGTAGTCAAAGCGTTTGTAATAGCTTGAATTCTAAAATGGAGAGAGTCCATCAGAAGCGTTTTGCTTTCGATTAAACATAATTTAATAGCTTTATTATTGTTTTTTCTTCTCTACCGTCTGATGCCTCTTTCATTTGCATTAAAAGTGGTGAATCGGTTACTATAGTTTTAACAGAACAATATATTATTATATATAGATGTAAGGTATATACACGTAATTATTATATATTATATATGTTATAATAAATCTTAAAAAAATATATAATGTTTATTTTATAAATGCACACATCACTTAAATTGAAAATGTAATGTCTATGTCCGCCTTTTGTTGCTCGTCGCATAATTCATTTCAATCTTCTTTCTTCTCGCTCGGAGTAATCACCTATTTCCGTTCGATTTACAGAAGGAGGAGGCTCTACCGAGTCTTCCGGTTCCGGACCTCGAGACGACCTTGCAGAAATACTTGGCGCAGGTCGAAGCTATCACGCCGAACCACCTGGAAAAGACTCGAAGCTTGGTACGAGCCTTCCTGTCGGGTCCTGGCCCGAAACTCCAGCAACGTCTCTTCGAACGTAGACAGAAAGTGACCAACTGGGTGAGTAACCAATTTTACCCAAATATCAATTCAAATACAATGCTCGCATT
Source organism: Trachymyrmex cornetzi (assembly GCF_001594075.2). Taxonomy (NCBI): domain Eukaryota; kingdom Metazoa; phylum Arthropoda; class Insecta; order Hymenoptera; family Formicidae; genus Trachymyrmex; species Trachymyrmex cornetzi. Next base: position 454,769 of record NW_017296266.1, read on the forward strand.
TTCAAACAAATTACACTTAACTTTTATAAAATAAATAAAAATATATTTTTATTCAAATTGAATTGGAGATTGATTCACTTCAGAAGCAAATTGCGTTTAGATTATGCAATTTTGAGTCATGTTATTTTTCTTGGATTTACGGAACTTTATTTGTAAGCCATCAACGTACCGAGAGATTTTGTCTACTTCTCTATTCCGTAACATTGCCGAGGAGACATCGACTCTGTCGGGAAGCCGAGTCAGACGGCGTAATCCGTAATACGGCCGTCGCTTTAAAACGAGGGTCTATCCCGTCGCGAAAAAGAAGAAGAAAAAACTGCGGTGTGTGTCACGGTCATGGGGATCGAACGGGAAAGAGATCCTCTCCGCGTCTAAGTGGCACAACACCATTTTCGTTTCAAGCCCGCGATGCCTCGAGAGAATTTGCTATTACACAGGGTGTTCGCCTATCGTTCGATCGATCGTAATATCTGCGAGAATGAGATCGATGCATGTAAGCTAAAATAGAGCAAGCTAAAATAGAAAAATGAAAAACTTTAACAATCTAAACAAGACTTTAAAAGATGATATTTAAATAACGCTTGAAGATTTTGAAGAAAATGTCTCGAAGGCGTAAACTTCAAAATAAAGTAGCATCAAAATATAGTTATTTAAACGAAAAGAAAATTCCTTCGAAATTCTTTGTTTTCTAATTGTTTAAAATTAAAGAGTTATTGACGTTTAATTTTTCATTAACTAAAACGTTTTACACTAAAAATTATATTATTTAAATGGAATTTATATTAAATTAATTATAAGAAATTAAGAGGCACAGAAGCAATTTTTTTAATAAATTTTGTCTAGCAAATTCTAAAATTTGGAATAAAATCTAAGTAACCTTTTACATATACAGATGGATAAATTCTATTTTATATCAAAATTAGGAAGAGTAAAAGAAGTAAATTTTTAGGATGAAAACGTTTATTAATTTGCCTACGCAATTTTATTGAAAAATAGTGTATGATATTGCATATGAGAGTCAGAATAAAAGAATTTTTGCATTCCATCAATAGAGAGAAAATTAAATTTAGATTTAATATAACTTCTATTTAAATAAAAATAATTTTTGAAAATATTTTAGTCGATATATAAAAAATTAAATGTCAATAATTCTAGTTTTGTTTATATGTCTAATTGTGACAATAGGCTTGTTCTTCTTAGCTGAACTTTTGCACCAGTTCATCTTTTTTTCTTTTCTCTTTAGAAGGAAAGAAGAAGAAGAAACATGAACTGGTGTAAAAGTTCAGCCAAAAAGAACAGGGCCAATATCTCATTTAAATTCTGGCAGGTTCTCGTTCTAAATTTTTGAGAGTGAAACTTCACTCCTAAAGAGTGATAGTTGCGCCAGTCCGACAGGAATGAAACTTTCACTCATTAAAGTTCATTAAAGTTGACTTTTTAGGTTAGGTTATGAAATTTACTCCTGAAGGAGTGAAGTTCATTCTTGCATCCCGCAACTATCACTTTTCTTGGAATGAAATTTCATTTCCAAAAATTTAGAATGTTCTTTGGCGAGAATCATCATTCTGGGCATTAAACATACGAATATAAGTAAACACCCTGTATATTCCAAGCGAGCTCCTGGAGAGGCTCCGGAGACGGAGTCGAGTATCCGTGCGCGAGTTCCCCGTGACTTTTGCTATCCCCCTCATCCCGTACGGTCGTTCCCGTGGGATTCCCGGTTCGATGCATGCGCCGGCTATAAGCCGCGCCTCGCACCCCCTCGTCGGCCCGAGCCTCCCGTGGCACATAAATAAATAAATAAATGGATTTACGCGAGGGCCCCGGCGCCTCCCTCCTCCCCGTCTGCGTCACTCCACTCCACTCCACTCTTGCAACGCACCGGTGAAAGGGGATGGACGTAAGGGTCGTCCGGACTGTACCGGAACAATGCAAATATTGCCAGAGGAATGAGGACGGGAAGGGTGACACACACGGAGCTACGTTCTACGTGTATTAAGCGATTGCTAGGCGAAGAGGTACCGCTATCAACACTGATGACAACTACGTCAGTCAAAATGTACATACATAAATAACGTTGCGCTTCACTCAAATTTTTACGGAGTTACGGTTTCAAAATGTGTTCATTTTCCGGGAGAAACTTGTCAGCATCAAAAAAGCAGTGACGGCACACGTTAGATGTATCAAACGTATATGTGTAGCAGAAGTTGTGCAACGTACGCGTTTTACTGTCAAGGTAAAATAACTTCGCAGAAAAGGAACAAGAGAAACGCATCACGGATTTACGTTTTATATAACTGTCAAAAAGAGACAAATTGCGACGATCAAATATTTGTGAACGTTACTTGGATAGCGATAAATTTATTTAGTTTTGCATTTTTCAACTAAAGCTCTTTTGTTATCCGGTATAAATATCTTCTTACGAAGATACGAAAGATATTATACGTTAGTTTTAAAATTTCCATGATTTAACGTGACAACCGCAAAATCAGGACGACTATAAATATAAGATTAATATGCTCGAGCAAAATTGGATTTCTGTTTCTGTCAGACTTCTCTGTGTGTTACCTATAAAATTTATCTCGTATAAAATATCTGTCACTTATACGTATATCCAAACTAAAGTAATCAAATAATAAAAATAAAGTAGTCAATTAAGCGCGCAATTAAATATCTTTAAATTGTTTGAACTTAATTTTTCCGAAAATTTTCGCCTCCCATTGGAAGATAACTTTCTATGGTTTTTCAACAGATTTCGTTTTGTCACATCTCATCTAAATGTTCTTCTCGCTCTGTGTAATACATCTGTTACAAGGCAGATTAATTCATCGCAATTTTATCTCGAAGGTATACATTTATCGCGATAATGCCTTCTTCTCGTCTCCCTTTTTCAGCGGTCCTCCACAGAAATATCTTATTTCTTACCACTCCGAGAGAGCAATCTGTCCTTCTTTCCGCTCTTTCTCTCTCACGTAATTTTTCTAATTTAGCCGAACGGCCCATTCAGCATTGAGCGGGAGGCGCACGAGGCTCGACTCGCACAATCGCCGGTCCGGGTTTTCGATTTGCTGGCATACATCCGGAAATACATTTTCGTTTCTCGTTTCTTTAAGGGTCGACCTCTCGCACTCCTGCCCTCGCCTTCCACTGCCACCAGTCCCAAGCGAAGTGTCGCGAAAAGCCAGACTGAAAGCAATTTTCTCGCCAGCGGTGGCTGTCGCACGAATTGCCGCCGCTCCTTCGATCTTGCTTTCCCTTTCTCGCTATCTCTCCATTCATCTGATCGATGGGAATGCCCGCTCGCATTATCCAGTTACGCGTTTCGTGATGACACATCGGTCTTGTAAAAGCGAGCGCCGCGCCGGTCAATTGAGGGACTCGTCGACTAAATTATTCGGTCTTTCCGGAAATGATAGCAGAAAATCAAGTTTCCTCCAGAAAAAGGAAGAGGAAGTTATTAACTAATCAAATTATATTGGCAAAAAGAATGTATTTTTAACATGATCAAATATTATTTTCATATTTCATGACCTTTAAAAAAATCATTTTTTTTTATTATTCGACGATTTTAATGATTTTTTTAAATCATCCTTTTCGACGTTTTAACGATTTTTTATGAAGTTATACTTCATAAAACTTTCACTTTTAATGATCGATATAAGGTAATGTTTATCTAACTTATTCATGATAATTAATAACTCATGTTTTTTTTTAATTGTGTCATTATTGAAGTAATGGCGTGATATTATATTATAAAAAAAAATTTCAATTGTGTTTGTCCACATTATTAGACACGTCTTTGACTAGTTTGCGATTTTAATTAACCACCTGAGCGTAAATCTTCATCCCTTCTACCCCGCGGCATCTTCTTTAAACCCTGATATTTTTTTCGCGTTTGTTCTCCGATGATAGTCGTCGACTTTGCAGGGTGAGAAAGGTATGAAAGCATCGTAGAACACAGGGGTGGCCAAACCTAAAACCTAAAACCTCGAGTCGGATTGTACGCCTGATGGTCGTTTCAGGCACGTCGCGGGCGAGTCGCGATGGCGACGGTAAGCTAATATTACGGTGCCCCGCGGCGAACTGGAAAATCTCATTGGGGCCTCCATTATTCATCCGCAAGCCCGAGCTTGCGACTCCCTTCATTCGTTCATTCGTTCGTTCATTCGTTCGTCGGTCCGTCTGTCCGTTCGTCGCTTCATAGTTTCCGCCGTGATAAATTCAATTCGAATTACAAACGCCCGGAATTAATCCCCTCCCACCCCCCCTTCGCCGTTACATACGACCTTTCTCGCGTTCTCCTCATCCACAGTTCACAGTGTTCACACCGACGCGACGAGAACGATGCGATTAAACGCCTCGTGACTTTACCGGAATGAATCGTCTATGAATTTACAAAGATCTTCAGGAAACTAATTTTGCATCTCGTTTCAAACTACAATTCTCTTGTAGAACTTGCACAATAGTACCTCGCCATTATTTTTCGAAATAAATCCTTTCAAAGAGGTTTCTTTTTAAAAAGAAATCGTATTAGGTTATGAATTTATATTTACAAATTTGTATAAAACGAATTTGCGTCATTACAGTGAAAATATGCTATTAATTGTTACTTAATTTCTGCCTCTGAAACTTATCAAAAAGTTCTTTGTTTTCACTTTTACAATACTTATACAAAACTTGGAAGTGTCTTGATTTTTTTTTATCAAGAAGAAATTCACATCAAAGATCTTAAAAAATAATACAATAAAAAAGTGGAATAGTCCGACAAATAACACAAGTTACTGCAAAAATTGAGAAGATAAAAAAACTTTTTTTTCAATGTTTGATTAACAATATTCTATTATTATAGTTTATTGTTTACTACATAATATCTTGGTAAGTATTTGCATTAAGTACTGAGGAGTTCATATGTATACATTAAAATACGTGTGAAAGTAACGCTGTTGCTCTCCGTGAAAACGATTAAAGTAGATGTATCCTCCCCAAGGATACAAGAGGGTGGAATAAGCGGATAGGATGGAAGCAGGTGGATGCTATCCAGAAATATCGCGAGCACGTGCAAATGGCCGCGTGTCGAGACTCAGGAGGGATCTTCTTCTGCGGGGAACCGACAAAGTCTCATCCCTACAAGGAACTGGGAAAGGAGTGAAGTACGGAAAGGAGAAGCAATAAACTTTTATGGCCGTAAGCTCTCACTTGCGCGGACGGCCGTTCCTGCTCGCGAGCATCCGAAACTTAGGAGGAATATAATTTCATTCCTCGAGTCGCAAAATTGTTGCAGAGAAAGACGTTTATATCAGCGAACGAAGAGATAATTTAATGGCTCGAGATATTTGCGAAATAAACGTCTAAGAATTATAAAAAAATCTAAGAAATCATAAAAAAGTTATAAAAATATTTTTTTTAATTTTCTTAAAAAAATATTTTGTGTATTGTCTTAAAGATGTCTTTTTTCAAAGACCTTTTTAAAATGTTGAATAAAAGAACCGAATAATATTTACCTTACTGGGCTCGTAAATGTCATTTTTAAATATTTTCGAAAAGAATTATAAAGCGTTTTTTAGTCCGTTTAATTTCATAAATCTTTCATTTAATTCTTTTATTTAGATAAGTGAGTCAATCATTTAATTGACATTAAAACTCAACGGTGAAGTATCTCTGAGCAGTTTACGGAACAGAAAACTACCGATTCGACAAACTCCGTTCAAGTATTTGTTACATCCACTTTCCGCGGATAAGAGAACGCGGAAAACTGCTGTCAAACTGAACAACCAAGAAGAAAGGAAACTTTTCCCAGGGAGAAAATACACGAAAAGAGGAAACCGGCTGATCCCGCGAAGCCGAGCGTTTACCGTAACGAGTGGATCGAAAGCTAAACTGAGCTGGCGCTTTTTCGAAAGAGGGATGTCCCCGCCCTAAAGTACGTAACTTTTCTTATGAATCCCTGTGGACAAGAGAGAAAACGCGGGGGTGAACGAGGGTGGTCGTTTTACTCCGCAATCCACCAAGCGCCAGGAGAAGGAACTCGTTTCGCGTAAAAAGAAAATATTTCTCGTCGACACGCAAGAAGCGGTACAAAGGATCCTAGTTGCGCTTCCTTTCTTCCTTCCTTCCTCCGTCTTTCGTTTTCTTTTTTCTCTATTTTAGGTCTTGCTCAAGGACCTTTTGGTGTAGCGGGCGATAAAGTTGAAACCTCGACTAAATCGATATACTACGGGGATGTATGTTCTTTTTTCCGTACCTCGTGTACCTTTATAGCAGCTATTTGCACGATTTTTTTTTTTCTTTTCTTTTCTTTTCCAACGACGTGTCTCGTCCCCTTGTCTTCGAAGACCTTTGATCTCAATTAGATATCCATACAGTACTTTAATTACATTTCATGAATTAATCATCAGATACTAGCGAGAGCTGTATAAACTTAGTAATAATTACGAATATTTATTTAGTAGTCAAATTTAGAAAAAAAATTACGGTTATTATTTAGCGTCAGCAGAAAATCGCGGTATTGTATCCCGTAAACGCTATCATCATTATTGCTTTCAGAGAAGCCAAAGTATCTTATTTGCAACAAACGTTAATTTAAAAGCGTGAAGGTAAACGTGAGTAAGAAAACAAAATTATCGCTTATGCCTCGTGGTATCGGAGGGTTTGAAAGGACATTTTCACGCTTTCAAGCCACTCAAGTATCGATAATGCTCGAGGTTGAGCATAATTACTGACACGCAATCTTGCGATGTAAACCGCGACAGATAAATATACAAGGTGTTGGAGAACTACGGTACTTTCTTTCTCAATCCGTACGTAACTAAATTATTGATTGAATTAATATTTCGAGTGGAGCCAACCAAAGGTTTAAAGACGCAAATAAATGATAAAATTTTACATCCCCATAGCGAATGTCAAGTGGATTTTTATCAAATAATATTATTTTATCGCGTAATCTTAATTATCAAAATACTTATTATTAAAACTTTCATGTCAAAAGTCGCACAATAGTGTCTTACTGTTGTCTTGAAAAATTTCTTGAAAATTCATCAAGAGGCTTGTAATTAAGTGAAAGTACGCAACTTTCGATACATCCCGTATATGCGATGGTAATATACACAGCATTGCGTCTTCATAAATAGCTTGACACATTCGAAGGAGATAAGCACCTACATGCGTCACACTTTAAGAGGATACGACCCGCGGCAAGATTGTATCTCTCTTGCGGTTTTTATGCCATCATACCACCAGATATGATATTATCCTGCTTAAATTAAATTATAGTCGTCGGTGACTTTATTTGTCAAAAATTCTGATGCAAATTAACAAGCAGTGATTTTATTAAAATCACTTTCGTATTTTTGAAAAACATTTTCAATTTAATATTGAGAAAATAATAGTTAAAAATAGAAAAAACAGTCAAAAGAAAAAAAAATAGTAAAAATATATATTTTAAAATATTCGATATATGTATATCTTTTCACGGGAAAAATGACTTTGCTGGACATAGATCTGAAAATAATTTTGTTGGACTATTAAAATAATTTGATACAGGAAACTCAAATTAGTTGCTAGAAAAATAAAGAATTTTTAAATCATTGTTTATCGTTTTCTAACATAATTATTTTGCAAAACGTCATATTTAAGGTAGTTCTTCATGTATTTCCTGTGAATTTATACAATTTCTAGTTTAAGCTAAGTGTACACCGATTATTTGTCCTAAAACATAGTTCTATAACCGAAGCTGAAATAGTAATTAAATTGACAAGCAATTTATTGCTACAAATAAACATCTCAGAAAGCTGTTAATGATCTGATGCTAATAAGCATCTTACAAACTATAAATAATTTAATCTCATCACAGTCTATCTTCATAATTCTTAATAATTATCTTGATGGTCCAACAAAATTATTTTAAGATCTATATTCAGCAAAAGTTTAAATCTTTCAATGAAAATTGTTCTTTTTGTGTATTGCAAGAACAACGTCAGAAAGATAAAGAAGTTAAATAGAACAGATTAAATTAGATTTGACTTAATTTAAATAAATCGTATACCCCGTATAATGAATCGAAAATAGAAAGAGATGCCCGACGTGGTTGACGAACCCGTGTTCGCTAACAATCGCATGTCTCTGAATGGCGTCATGGCATCACACTTGCTAGCTACTTGGCCTAATCTTGGCAATTTAAATGTTTGTCCCCGACACGCAGGTCCGCTATGGGATCGCGTATCGCTCGGCTTAGGGACGCGTCGGTAATCCCTTGTTGAAACAGTGCTAAGCCCTTACGGATTGTCTGCGGGATCGCTACGGCGATACGACAGCGAGCGGTCTATCCGAAGGGCGGCAACCCCTATCCGATGTTTTCGCTCTCGCGGTTTGTCCTGCTCGCCTCGCCTTTTACTGCTCGTTAACCGCGCTTCACGAATCTTCGTCACGTCTGTTCATTCTATTTTCAGCTTAAAATCGGAGAATGTTTTTTTGTTTGAGAATTAATTGCAAAAGCATGTTCGGTGTTGTAGTGCGAGACACACTACAACAAAAAGTTTTTATGGTTTTATTTTATTCTTTTCCTTCTCGAGGAATGATAGAATGGAATGGAAACGAGCCCAGGAGACACAAACGACCGGAGCAAAACGAGTGCCATTCGCGAAATTGGCATATTGCCGATATATCCGATACACGGTGGATAAATCGTTCCCGCGCGAACAAGGGATGCACGAAGCCAATCTCACCCGGGAGATTCACGACGTGCGATGAACAATAATGTGAGGCGGAGGCAAATGACCCAATGATCCTAAAAAAATTTGCAAATAATTTGAAAGGAAATAATGCAAAACACTGCGATGATTCCACAGAGATTCGGAGGTGTTATTTCATGAATTTATACGTAACATTAGAAAGAAGAGTTTTTCATTCATATGTTAACAATTAAAAAGTTTATCTAATAAAAAATTTTACGATAACAATAAAAAATTAGAGATAAGACTGTAAGAGTCAAAGCGCAGTTAATAACGTGTTAATAAATTATTTAAAACGAAGTATCTTTAATGAATCTCTCAGATACAATGTATAGTATCATGATTACGAACGTTTCAGCTTCTCTTCGTAACCCATAAGCGTAAAAATACAAGTAAATGGTTATCTTCCATTCTCAAGTCTAATCTACAATGTGCTCTTTACTTTCAGTTTCCTGTTTTTTTATTACTTTTTATTTGTCTTTTTGCTTCTTATCCTGTCGACTTCATTTTCTAGGTTAAAACAAAAAAGAGATAAAAGTTGACGAACCTTGAAAGAGACAAGGAACACGTGACAAAACACGATTGTTGATAAAACGATCACAAAGAGGGAAAAAGGTAAAAAGTAAGAAGAAAGAAATGGGAAAAAAAGAGCACATTGTAGATCAAGGTTCAGTCTGTACTAATACAGATAATTCAGTGTAAATTAGTTGTACACATGAAAGCTCCTAAAGGGTACTTCAACGATAGTTCCGTTGCTATTTCCGGAGGAGCTAATTAAGTCGAGGAAAATCGTTCTTTACTCAAAAGAGCATTTGTCAGTCTGTACGAAAGATCCAGAATCCTCTCAGCGCGACGCCTCCTCTTATATTCCAGGAGCACTTAAGAGTGCAAATATTTATGGTATCTTCCAGTCTCGAGTGAAAAACAAAACCCTCCTCTCTTGAAGAAGAAGATGAACACGAGGAGGAGAGGAATCCATCTCTTCCTCTCTTTTTCTTGCTCCTTTCTCTCTCTCTCTCTCTCTCTCTCATCGAGTAGATATATCCCGTGGGATTAACCTTTAATTCTATCCCGTCTCGACAGCCCCTTTTTCGTCCTTGAAGAAGGATCCTCGGCGTGCGTATCAAATGTTCTCGACATGGGCCAGGAACAAGACCGAAATGAAATTTTCGAAATGGCTTGACGAGCGGCTTGGTTTACGAGATTGGCTGCCTTTGCCACGTCGCTCGAAGGGATATTAAGAGCTAAGAAAAGGAATAAGACAGTACCTGTTTTGAACGAAGAATATAATTTTAGAAGATTATTCATGATAGAGAGTAATAAGAACTATTTTAAAACAGCTGAACGAAAACATGTTACATAATAAATTGATTATTTATATGAAGATATTCGAACTATTAATAAGTGCTGTACAAAATAAAAATATAGTTTTATATATATAGAAGCTAAAAGGGATGTTTTTAAAAAAAGTGCACAATTTATTGTTACTAATTTATATCGTTGATAGTATTTTAAGATACTTATTAGCATTGTTATTAAATTGAATTATTTAATTTGTCATATTATTTTAGCTTCAGTTTATGATTGCGTTTCAAGTTCGACAGTAATCAACAGATAGTATAGTTTTACTAAAATATCTAGAAATTTAATTATAAAATATAAATATTGTTAGCCCCATCAAGGTTTATAGCACTCGACCATGTTTAGCTCTTATTTATTTATTTACTTTACTTATATATATATATCTTAGTAAATAGAAAGTAAAATAATTCAATCTAATAACAATGCTAATAAGAGCATCTTAAAATACTAACAACGATATAAATTAGTAACAATAGAAAGTCAATTGAATAAATAAATAAGAACCAAGTACGGTCAAGAATAGATCTTGATGCCTAATAATATTTGTATTTTATATTTAAATTTGTAGCTATACGGGGTGTTTTCAAATTCGCACTTGCGAAGTACAAGGCGTGATACTTTATGCTAAAACAAACAACTTTTTTCTTCAACGAAATTACATCCGATAAATAATTTTTGCGCTTATTTGTTGACTTCAACCTGCTCTCCTACAAAAACTTCTTATCGGACGCAATTTTGCTAAAGGAAAAAGTTGTTGTTTGTGCTAAAACAAACAACTTTTTCCTGTAGTAAAATTACATTCGATAAATAATTTTTGCGTTTACTCGTACAACTTCAACCTGCTCTCCTGCAAAAACTACTTGTCAGACGCAATTTTGCAAAAGGAAAAAATGGTTTCTTTTAGCGTAAAATATAACGATTTGTACTTCGCGGGCGCGAGTTTGAAAACACCCTGTATATATATACATAGCTCGAATTTTAAGAAATCACAATCTAAAGTTAATTTAAAACTTTTCCATTATCACGCGACGCGAATGCAAGAGACAGACTTGTACGAACGCAGTTGGGGAAATCATCCCCGAGTTTGGGCGTGTACATGCAAGAAGGGACGACGGCGGCAGGGCAAGCCAGGTGGATCGATCGCAGGACGGTCCACAAACCTTCGCGAGCCACTGTGCACGCGCGAGTTCCTGTCCTTAAGCCCCAAACATATGAAATGCATAACAATGCATAAACATAACATAAGACCGCTAGACCAATGAGCATCTTATGTAAATCAACATGGAAACTTTATCCTGGATGCTCATTGGTCCAACAGTTTTATGTTATGCTTATGTTCTGTTATGCATTTCATATGTTTGGATAGGTTTTAGGGCCCCGACACAGACTTTTGCATAACGCATAATATATAGTGCATAAGAGAATCAACCAACCAAAGTTCTTCTTTTCCGTGAAGTGGAAGGAAAAGAAGGATTCAGATTGATTGATTCTCTTATGCGTTATGCTTTAGCCTGGATCTACAATATATTTTCAAGCCTTAAGCCATATAAGAAACGGACGAATCACAATCGATAGTTCTTCTCGCATTTAGCTGTAATTGGTCAGTTTCTTGCGGTTTAAGACTTAAAACACCTATTGTAGATCCAGACTTATGCAAAGGTCTGTGTCGCTGCCCTTAGCCGGCGAAAGGAGATACATTTACATGGTACGTAACGTACGCGGAGAGTTTGCAGACGGCGTTGTTTAATTCGTTCGCACGTAGCAACATCCTTCCGCAGCGTTGCGGCGATGGTCTACTTTCGAAATCTCTCTTGTGGCGGATGGTAATTAAATACCCGATGAACGGCTTTGGGAAAATTCAGACTCGCGTAACGCAACTCGTTAGAATTCAGAAAAGAGTCCGCCGTTGTTACTTTCACGCAGGGCAGCGCGACGTAGTCGTGGACTCGATGGAACGACGACTCTCGCGAAGAAACGCCGCAGTTGCGCTAAGTTGCGACATTGTTGGAATTGTGACAGTTTTGTCAGATTTAATTTTCGATACCGGTGAAAGAGAGATTCTATTTTGCATGGATAATTCCGAAGAGAAGAGGAAATTCGCAATTTTCCATATCTTCTACAGATATAATGAATAATTTCATATAATGATTGATGGTATTAATCGAATATTGAGAAAGGTAATTTTGAATACATTGAAACTTGATTTGCTTAAATTTATTACAGTTTATTTTCTTAGATTATAAAAATGTAGATACTTGTAGTAGGTTACCTTTCATCCTGATGAAGATGTGTGACATGGAGATAACCCATAAACCGCGTAACTTCCTTCAAGAAAATATTAATGAAAAACCTCAAAAATAAATACTCTCTAAATAAAAACGTTGAATTTTTCAGTGCCTGTCAGTAATTTAACGTAATATAAACAATGACTTTCATTGTGAGAATATTAATCGTGAAAATCACAATTATACACTGAGTAAGATATTTATAGCGTTCAGCATTCAAATCTCTTGTAATGTCAATCATTAAGAAAAAATATCTGACAATCATCTAAAATAATAATAATAATAATAGTAAAATAAAAATAATGAGTAACGTACCTACATGAAAAAATAATTTTGCTGAAGTATCAAAAAATTCGATTAAATGTAGATAATCTTATTTGAATCAATACCATCTAAATAATTATGTAAAACGTTTAAACTAGTTGCTGGAATGTTAAAACTTGCGGTATTGTTATCGTTTAAGCGCTCTGTATAATTATTTGGATAGTTCAAAACGAGTTAATTAGAACTGCATCCAGCTAAAGATACTTCAGCAAACCCGTTCTTTCGGTGTATGTAATGTATCCAAAGTCACTTTTCAAGTCCGAAATTCTGTCTTTGGCAGTACAGGCGAAACATGAATACAATATTACCGAGCCATTATTTCGTCGACGACTGAAATGCGAACTTTATTATCGTGCACAGGGAAGTAAAGGAACGAGGGATTGACCCCGAACGAAGAGTATTCAGCGCGATACTCGAAATGTAAAAAAACGGTATTTTTGACTTCGGAGAAAAGTATCAAGAAAAAAACTAGTTTTTTACTAAAACAATAATAATATTAGGACTCATTTTAAACAATATAACAAACAAAAATATAGTAGGCTAATGAGAGTCAGCGACGAAACAAATGAAGAAGACATCAATCCAATCTTTGAGTATTGATTGTTCACTAAAATATTTGTGCTGTTTATCGTCACTGATTCTCATTAGCCTACTATATTTTTGTTTGATATATAGTTTTTTACTGTAAAAAACGGTATTTTTGACCAAATTACATAAAATTCATGAAAAACCTTAGAATTCATATTAAATATGTAAAAGAAGAAATAGAATTCATTTATTTTGTTGTTTCGATATTTTTTAATACTTTTGTCTTTATAATTTTATATCGAAGCAGAAATATGTATTATTGGCTATTGCAATTCTTGATGAGATGATAATAGATTAATAGGTCTGTTTGCGTTGCTTGTACTCTTTACATTCAGCATCTGCGCCTTCTCTAATTTCAACGCGTGAATCTATTTTTCTAATAATATTACTTTAAGTGCAACAATTTTGGGGGATTTCAAGCAATGCGGACAGATCTAAATGATCTAAAAAAAATATCCAAGAGTAAAAAACTGTCAAAGTAAAAGGAAAAAAAAACCATTAAAATTTCCGAGTTTTTTACCGTAAAATTCTAATATTTTTCCATCGTTTACATCTCTATTCGAGGTGCAAGCTCGACGTTCTCGCAGAGAGGTGTCCTGAACGGTAACGATGAGAGTGCGCAGAATCCGAGGTAACGATTGCAGGCAGGAGAGCACCGGAGGCGGCCATAGCGCACGCAGGTAAGGCGAGGTAAGGCTCCTAATTTGGGTCACCGCGACCTCGTCCCAAAGGCCGGACTTGCTAGAGGTTACGACCCGCTTAAAGAGCCGGATCGATTCGCATCGACCGACCTGCTGGTGTGACCAAGCCGGCTGATTTGTCTCCTGCGTGCAATACCGCGATTTCGGATCAAAACCGAGCCGTAGCATCACGATCTCCATCGCAGTATCAAGTGAGACAACAGGATGTACAATACACTGTGAACATTTCTGATGTGTTTTTATGGTTGAACGAGTATCTCTCTGATGCCCGTCTTGTTACTCTCGAGCCAAAGACAAGATGAAATCGAATCGACCGTAACGTTGGAGAGATTCCGCTTCGTTCTTCATTTATGCTGACGCTGACGTATGATTCTTATATCATGTTCTCTCAGAATAATATCTACGCTCGCAGCATACAGTTTCGACTTTTGTCTGATATTCCTGTGGCATCGCCTGTGCAATAGTAAAATTGATACGTCTTTTCACGAGACAAACCGCATAATGAGAAGAAGATATAAGAAGACAGCCTGAAAAGCTTGAATTTCCAAGTGTTCTCTAAATTAATATTGCATCTTTTCAGTGTCTGTCAGTATTTAGCGTAGTATAAACCCCGGTGAACATTAACTAACAATAACTTTATACCAATATTATAATTTCCCACTCAACAATATAAATGTAAATGTAATATATACAGGCTCCTAATTTGCAAAGCAAAATTAAAAAAGGATGAATAATACAAGGTGTATTGTCACAAAATTGTATAATTATCTTTATCTAAATCAACTTTACTGAATCAAAAGAATACATTTCGACCCATACTTGGTTTTTATCAGTTATTTTAAATTTTAAATTATAAACTAGAAGCTACGATACAAATTTTTGAAACTTAATTACGTATATATTGAAAGAAAGTGCGAATAAAACAAAACCAATTGATTTAATAATAAAGGTAATTATACGGTTTGGTGACACTACATCTTGTATTGCTCCTTCTCTTTGATTGTTCTCTTTTAATATAAATGTAATAACACACATTGTTATAACAGTTGAGTAAGACATTAAACATTATGTTAGTTGATTTACTGGGGATGATTATAAGAGAATATTAATCGTGGAAATCATAGTATGTCCAATAAGAAAGCTATTAAAGGAAGACCCGCGAGTTCAGGCTACGACGAAACTTACAGATCTTACTGAGCTTACGGAAAAGTCTCCCTGAATCCGCAGAGTGCCTAACTAAAAGCTCAACTACCCGCAGGGGTTTCCTCCTACGCGCACTTTTTTTCTTTCTCACATGGAAGGAAAGCACGACGAAGGAAGGGTCAGGGTGAGAAGGGAAGGGAAATTAATTCGAGATTTTCCAAGGCCGCGGGGACTCACTCCGAGATTGAGAACATACGCTTAGTTAATCCTCGCGGTCGCGAAGAACTTCTTGATCCCGTTTTCCTCGCGGATCAACGGATCCCACGTACACGCGAGATCCGTCGAAGTCTCCTCGTCGAGGTCTCCGCAATCCGGCTTCCTATTCCTACACCGGCACCGCCGGGATCGATCGTAGCTTCCATTTGCGAGCGCAGGATGCCCATGAATCTTCCATGATGAATCGCTACGAGCTACAAGCTGGGGAAAGGAATTTCTGCCAATATTCTAACCATTCGAAACAAATGGAATAAAAAATGGAGTCAAAAATTTATTCACATATTTTAGAAAGATTATTCAACTTGTAAAAAAAATTATTTACGTGATAGACGAAAGTTTTTCTTAAATCTGCAATTATGACTTGTAATTATTTTTTTCGCAAAATATCAGAAAATGAAACAATTGACTTAACTAATGAGAAAATAATTTTACTCGAAAATTATTAATTACTTTTATAAGCCCCAGCATTGTATTTAATTTTATTGTTTAATTACTTTTTCCTCTGAATCTTTTAAAGTGAACAATTACCGAAAGTTATGTAAACAGTTTGATAAAGAGGATCTTTACGATAATGAAAGTAATAAAGTACCTCTCTATTTAAATGGAGAAGAAAATGAGATTACGTTTCCGATATAAATGATAGGCAATTACTCAGCAGTTCCCTATTCGATTATCTCATGGCGGACAAAGAATCGGAAGTAACCGTAATCGTCGGTGTTTCCATCGTGACAAAATGCGATTCCCATATAATTAGCACTTTCGCGCCCACGATAATTCGCGATGTGCGTTCGCATGTCGGAACAAATTATGTATGCGCTACGTATATCCGTCTGAGTGCAGCAAAAGAGCTAATAAGAAAATGAGAGTTCTGGGCTCATTACTCGGTACGTTAGTCTATTAGACAAGACGCATGCACGATGATATTTATTCCGAAGAGTGAAGTACACATTGAGAGAAAAGTGTTTGATACTTGTGACTGTAAAATAATTATAGCTAGTTGCTTCATTTTTATGGTTATTTTACTACTATAATATTAGTAGCAATAACCATATATATATAATTCATTCAAACATAAGAAAATTGTACTATAAATTATGATAATTTTCAATATTAATATAGTAAAATATCAAGATACAAATAGTAAATGAAATAAACATTTTTATTCAATAAATACAATCGTAATTATAGTGAATATAACTGTTTTCTTAAATTCAATTACTATTTATATGGTAATAATAATTAAAAAATATGTTAAGAACAAACTAAAGATTTTCAAGCAGTGTGTATGATTATTATTAATAATACAATTGACACCATTTGCATATGGAATTATAAATATATAGTTGTTCCAAAAAATGACTATAAATTATAATTAAATTATGATAATTGCGACTGTTTTTTCTCTCGAGTTTACGCTTTGCAAAACATTCCGTATTTTAGCATCACTGAAATGTTTCAGGATCATCTTTATTAATTCGTTTCATATGTTTTCATTACGATACAATCTGAAATTTTCACAGATTGTTTCCGCCGATCTGTGAACGCATCGCGGATCTTTTGCAAGTCAGTTCCGTACGCGGCATTGTACTCGACAATTAATTGCATAACGCTAACGAAAATATGTCAAGTTAATTAAGCTGAGTAAAATGGTGTAATTAATTTTGCAATTAATTTTGTGTTTTAACAGGGCAGAAAGAGGTTGATTAAAGTGCACCTCTGTGCTTGTTGTTAGAATATACTACTGAAAAATTGAATAAAATTCCGACGTTGTTTTCACCAGCTGTTTCGTTATAATAGTATCAGAATTACAGCACACAGAATTTATTTAACGGAAAATCAAACGAATTTCGTCGCAATTGTGGTCGTGTATTGCGAACGCGCGTACGTTCGACGTTGTAGAATTAGAGCCGATGTCTAACCAAGCGATTTGGAATTAATACCGCGTTCAAGCTGAATGGATGCAACGCGTAATTAACTATTGTAAAATCGCGCTCAGGTTTCTCTGTGCGGTTGCAAGCATCATTTGCTTCCACGTGACCGTTAATATTATCCGAATTGTAATGTTACACCGAAAGAACAATTTTATTATATATAACATATCTAAAAATTTAGATAAAATATAAAATCTGAAAATAATTATATTGGACTATCAAAATAATTATAGAAAACTCAACCATAATAGCTGGAATTGTTTACATAATTATTTTGCATGATTTCTAGAATTTTCCACATAATTATTTTTATGGTTCAACAAAATTGTTCAGTCAAAAACTAAAAATTTAGCTACGTGCAAATTTAAAAATAATTTTATCGAATTGTTCAAATAATTATATAGGACGCTCAAGCTGATTGCTATAGAATATCAAAATTTCTAGCATTCATTTTGACCGTCCTATATAATTATTTTAACAATCCAACGAAATTATTTTCAGATTTGTATCCAACTAAATTTTTAAATATTTCAGCAAATTACTTCGTAATAGTACCTAGAGTGACATATGTTGAAATGATGCGATCTTACTTTATACTATTTTACACAATCGATGTTTTACTCTACGCAAATTGTGGCGCTTCGCGTAAAATGGATTGGCGATGTGTACCGAATGCACTGCGGATCGTTCAGTTTCCAATTGCATTTCGTAATTACAGTGGTACGTAACCCGTGCGATGTTAGCACGTCGAGCACGTCGAAGTATACGGTCGTAAGTGAAAATTGCATGTACGGCAAAACAAATTCCAAGACGACGAGACGAAATTGCATCCGCAATAGTTGTAATTCCACGCTGGCCTCGTTGCACGCACAATCTTTTTCCTGGCGAGAAATGCTTTTCTCGAAACGTGTAACTCTTTTACGGCCTCTCTCTTCGAGTCGGCTATTCATTTCTAATCATGCTACGTCGTTGCATATATCAGTTTCGGGGAATTCTGAAAGCTTTATGAAGAGATATTACGGGTCACGTGCTCTCATGATATATTTAACGCCAAACGTAGCCGTCCGATTCTCCTTTCGTTCTGACATTGATCGCACTCCAAATATACGCAGATATAGTCTCGGGATTGGCGTTAAAAGTGTTATAAAAGTGCAATTCTGCACAGAACGGAATCGATTTATAAAATTACTTCGTTCTGATACGTTATACATATATGTCGAATGAATAAAAACAGAAGTCTAAAATTTCATGTCGTTTTCATCGAGTTTAAATAAAATAATAAAAATATACATATCTGCAGTCACGTAGGTATTGTTCGAATAGTGCTCTATTGTCAATGATTTCTTCAAACTGCTGTCCGGATTTTAAAAAATTATAGTTTTACGCACGTATTACGGCATTTATAGTTTACATTTATATTTGTATAACTAATTGTGAAACCATCAGTGACATAAGCTCCGAAACAAAAATAAGGCTTGGTTTTTCATCTATTGGTTAACTTATGGTTAGATTTAACCTAATAATAACATAAAAATTGTATTTTTCAATTTATTTTTAATCACTAAACTGATGATTTAGTGAATAACTTTTAAAGTTACTAGTATAAAGTCATTAGTTTGGTGATTAATCACAACTAGAAAAACGCAATTTACAATATCATCAAGTTAAGTGGAGTCAAGTCTAAACCACACAAGTGGATAATGAAAAACCCGAGCCTAAATCTAATAAGCTTTATACCGTAAGATATTGGCCAATTATAGTGTCGAATGTCAGAAGAATAATCGACTGTGACTTCTTGATTTCTTATATACGGTTTAAAATTTACTATACTGAAAGAAAAGATTGGCTGCTGCAGCAAATCAGACGGTAGAATATGGCATAGCATTTTTAATTGATTGCAACAGCCAATTTTTGGAAGCTGCAGCCAATTGTTGGTTGTGTTAGCCTATCCGCAATGTCAATATAAGATTTCGATTGGCTAACGCAACCAAAAATTGATTGTTACAGCCAATTAAAAATGCTATTTAACCATCTAATTTGTTGCAGCAATCAATCTTTTCTTTCAGTGTATACTTATTGCGTTCGAGACTAATTGTGTGGAACCGGACAACAATTTGAAGAAATTGATATAATAGCGCACTGTCCAGTCAATTAGTTTCGTAACTGTATACATATAACAGGCATGTCACTAACGTGTCGTATTTCAGTAGGATGCTGCAACGTGTAGCTTCACGCTCCTGGTCGATCGTCTCAATGAAAGGGTGTTTCATCTTTGTTTTTTTTTTTAATTTCATCGCACGTACTGCAGAGAACTTCCCTACCTGCGTACCCGACCATGTATTACTGAAGGGATGAAGCGAGGAAGGTATCCATCGATTTAAGAACGCGTAAGAGTTCCCCTGATGACCCGACGGTCGCACGTTTTCACCGTGGCTAATGAAGTATCGCGTTAAACGGGGGAAACTCGATATACCGTGTATACTCGTCGTGCGAGTTGTCTGAAATACGAGCGGTTTCGCACTCAGGGGAGCTGCTGATGAACAGGAGTCCGCCAAATTTTCGCGAGGCTTGCAACATATATAGAACGGCGCTAGAAGTGCTAGAACGATCGAAAAGCTGTACGGATAAATTAGATGAGATCAATTTTTCTCCGATGTTTCTTTAAATGAATATACACAGAGAGAATTATCTTATAAAGATACTTATTAGCATCAAAAAAATTATTAAATTGCTTGTCAATTTAATAAGTGACATCGCTACTCTGGTTCTGCTCACGATTGCGTTTCAAGACTGAAGAAGATTTCGACGCGCAGTTTGCAGCATCAGACATGTATTACAAATTCATACAAATATATTTAAGCACTAAGATCTATTTTGGCCGAATATAAAATTTTTCATATTTAATTACAGAGGAATTATTTTGCTGAAAGATCTAAAATATTGCTGGATACATATATGAAAATAATTTTGTTGAAAACTTAAACTGGCTGCTGGAATGTCAAAATTGTTTTAAACATTGTCTTTCTAATTTCCAACATAATTATTTTGATGGTCCAACAAAATTATTTTTCAATTTGTATCCAGCATGTCCAGCAAAACTTTCGCGGGTTACATTAAAAAATTTAAAATTTAAGCGTGACACAACAGAAGCCGCGTAAACACATGTGTGAGACATTAAAATATTTACATCAGTGTCGCCGACAATTAGAATGGAGTAACGATCATTTTAACAACGATCGATAATTGAAGTAATTACAAGCGATTAAAACATTCGGATGCATGTGTTTTACTCATTAATATTACATCGTGCATGTCGCGTTACCTACCGTACTGTAATTTATATACACCAGGCGTTACACAACGTGGAAAGTATTTCAAGAGCGCGTAGTAGTCGAAATAGATCGGAGCGCGATTGCGGGTTTTAATTTTAAACAACGCGTGCTGCGTTACGCGACATATCCGCGGACGACGTGAGGCACGCGTGCGGCGCGGCGCGTCGCGGCGCACGAAGACACCGGGGAGAAAAGGAAAAAGTGAGAGAGAGAGAGAGAGCGACGCGGGGAAAGGGCGAGATACCGACGAGAGAATTCGAGCTCTCGTTCAGCTCACTCGTTCGCTCGCTCGCCCTGTGTTTTGGCTCCTGTTGAAATCTCCGTAACTCGACACCCTCTCCGAATTCCGAACTTCAACCGACCGAGGTTGATGTCTCCGGCGGTCACGTGGTGCTAAAGATTCTGAAGGGTGCTTTCCATTTGGTGACACCAGTCGACACAAGTGTCGCTCTGCCTTTGTTACTCGCTAAATGAAAAACGCTCGTAATAGAGACTGGTCGCGAATGTAAAGGAGGAAAAAGAAGTAAAAAGCAAGAAACATAAATAACAGAGGGCATACAATCACACATACACAAGTTGTTTTTCGCACAAGTCATATATTTAAAATTAATTACATGTAAACGTTTCGGTCAAGTCGTGACCATCATCAGTACAATCAAAAGAAAGCGAATGTTAAATACTAAAATAACGAAATTAGTTGTCGCAGTACAAAGTTCGGAAAAAATTTATCCTGTAATTAATTTTAAATATATGACTTGTACGAAAAACAACTTGTATGTGACTGTATGCTCTCTATTATTTATGTTTCATGTTATCGAACTACCTTTAATAACTTTGTTTTTAAAATTTGTATTTAAAAAGCAAGAAATAGGAAGCAAAGAGCACATTATAGATAAAACTTTACTTTCTCCAAATAATACTAATTATCACTACGCATCGCGTGGATCACGCTTTAACGATTCTCCGATGATCCATGGCGTTAATCGTAAACTTTCCGTAATTCCCGATTTGTATTTCGTAATAGCGAGTAGTTTAATTCCTATAATCTCGCGTGCCTCCGCGAGATACCGAGAACACCTTTCGATTACGCGATAGCGCTACAAAAGAAGAGATCGTAGCCATAATCATTACGGGGCTCTATTACCTGATAGCGTTATTACACATCATTATGCCGTTATTGCGCCGCGACATGATTGCACGAGGATGTAGACAGACACCAGCGAATGAGCTTAAGTTTTGCTCATGGCATGTGACATGATCGTGTCTCTCGATGAGGTAGATGGGATCAGGTTGATATAAGAGATGATCGTGCGAAGGGCGGAGGATAACCCTTGAGAATCGCGTAACGACTACGGCAAAGGACGAAAGTTCGCGGTAACCAGAACGACCGCTAAATTAGCCCCGTCACCATCATCCGTCATTCTTGCGAGACAAATCGTCTTCC
Source organism: Trachymyrmex cornetzi (assembly GCF_001594075.2). Classification (NCBI taxonomy): domain Eukaryota; kingdom Metazoa; phylum Arthropoda; class Insecta; order Hymenoptera; family Formicidae; genus Trachymyrmex; species Trachymyrmex cornetzi. The sequence continues at coordinate 476,881 of NW_017296266.1, forward strand.
TTCCCCGAATACCCTTGTCTCCGGGATGAAACTGAATTCTCGACGAATTATTCGATTATACTCCGTGCTCCCTCCGCGCCATCGACGACGATTAATAATGTTAATGCTGTTTATTCACGCGATAAGGGTGGAAGCATAGAATCTTGCATAACGCGTAATGCACAAGGAAATGAACCAATCAACGTCCTTCATTTCCTTTCTTTCCATGGAATAAAAAACTCTAATTGGTTGATTTTTTATGCCTTAGGCGTTATGCAAAAATCTGTGCTCCCGTTTTATTTATACACTCTCTAAATCCCGTGGAGTGAAATCTCACTCGAAGAGACTGAAAATCTAGCCTGCCTTGAAAAAAGAGTGAAAATACGGCCACTCTCGTTCAAGATTTTCACTCTTTTTAAAATGAGATTTACTCTTTTGGAATAAAGTTCCATCTACCCTGGTATTGCACTCCAAAAAAGGGATTGAGATTTCACTCCTTTGGAGTGAATCTCATTTCAAAAGAGTAAATCTCTGGAATGGCCATATGTATACTGAAAATAAGTGGAGTAAAAAAGATGGTTAAAATTTATCTTATGAAATTTCTTAGTGTTTGCTCTCAGGCCGGTATTCATAGTCGGAGCTTGTATTTAAGACAATCTTAAGTACAGTCTTAAGATGCCATGAACCAATCGGAAGGCCGCATCAACGACTTAAAACATTATTTAAGACGGTCTTAAAATAAGAATCGACTATGAATACCGGCCTTAATCCTAATCAAGGATTGATAGAACTTTTCGTTATTTTCCGCTATATGTTTCTTTTACGTTGAAGGAAAATAAAGGAGAATGATTAACTGTAATTAAAAAGTAAAGCGCAACGAGGGGAAAAAGAAAAAGAATGATTAACCGTAATTAAAAAATAAATTGCGTCTTCTCCTCGCGTTTCCGACGCCACGGACGATTAAAGCGTTTAAGATATGGCTTGCCGTTAGCTCGCAAGAACCCTTTTGCTTTCTCACCATAAAAGGCACACTTCCGCGATTAAACTTTCTCAAAGAAATCTTTGCTGCATAAAATTAGGCGAGAATCCCGCCGTGAGGAAGTCTTCCGGTCCTGGGCAATTTTCGCGTGTAGGTGCGATAAACAACGGGCGAGCAAAGCAAATATCACCCATCAAATGACGCATTGAGACGTTATTGCGCCAGCTGTTTCCTCATCGGGAATGATGAGCATAGATCTCCTCTCATAATTCTGCTCGCGCTCGTTAAGCTCTCGCATATCGCGCCATTACGTGGCAGACACGCGGTATCCGACGTGTAGGAGTTCTGCGCAATCCCGAGGATTTTATTTCGCGAGATGCGCATCGCGCGAGAGATCATCGCGATGATAAATGCCCGTTTCGTCGTACGTGTACAACTTACGGTTAATTTTCCTTCCGCTTGTAGCTGCGGAATTTTTAGACCTCGCAGCATTTCGTCACTCGTGTCGAAATTATACTCAAATTATCAACTACGCGGATTTAAGAGAGAAGAAACCTCAGTATCCAACGATACTTTTCCTAAAAAAAAATAAGACATTATACATTGAGAAAATCTTGATAAGTTACCGAATTTATTTTGTTTAGAGTATTGATGCAATATTTTAGTAAGCATTATCATAATAATACTAATCAACTGTATTAATTACTAAAGTTTAAAAGAGTAAAGATTACTGTTATATGAAAAAAAAATTTTATTAAAGCATCTAAAAATTTAATAATTAGATAATTAGATACAGATCTGAAAATAATTTTGTTAGACTATCAAAATTATGTAGGACTCAAACTGATCGCTATGAATGTCAAAACCTTTTGCAACATTTCTCATTATGCTTATGCTTGAGCGTTCTATCTATTTATGAGAAATCGTCTCGTCTTTCTAAATCATGTCACATCGATTCCTTTCGTCGCAACTCTTATTAAAATTACGACTGAAACGTAAGGTCATTCGTTTCTCATTCGAAGCTCTCGTCGCGGAGCGACGTTATAACGAAACACCTCTGCTCGGAGATGTACAAGGAGATGCGACGATCGACGAACGATGATTCGACGGGTAATCCATATTCCTGCTCTGATGCTCTAATGCACCGATCACGTGCACCAGTACCTCATTAATCCGCGGAGAACGGCGCACATCGCGGAACACCGAACGCCGGTTTCGCAAACATCCATCTCGCAGCAGCGATGCAGCATCCAAGTCGAGACCGCGCTGTGTCACTGACTGATCCTGGAAGTTTCTTTCTCCACCGACATATGCAAGAATCGTGAGATTAATCGAAGAATAAAATTCTCCTTTAGCTATCTTCCTTTTGCTCATTTAACCGTTCACGTTTATTCGCATTTAAAACCGATAAAAGGACCACGCGCTTCTTATGAAGAAATCGGTTTCCGTCATATTGGCTAAATTTTTTATATGTGATTGCTTTTATGATGCTGGTCAACAATTTCAATAGGCTCAAAATTGTGTATTTTACAAAAGTTGTGTTTTTTTCTATATAAAATTATTAATTTTTTTCGTACTACTTTAGACCCTTTCTGTAACCTTCCAGTCTTCTTTCGGACCGTCTTAACAAAACAAAACTTAAAAGTATCTAGTCTAAAAGACATAAACTAATAGTTTTTTAATTGTCCGTTTTGTGTTTATTTTTTAAAAATAATAATTGTTTCAGCATACTCTCTCTTGTTAACACATAAATTAGAATAAATCGCCTGGAACACGTAAAAAGTGTTAAATTTAACACAAATTTGCCAACGGTGAAGGGTGCAAAGTTCTTTACTCGCGCCTTTCGGCATTACTAATAGAAGTATATAACTTTTTTCGAAGAGTTAACGTCATGAATATTCTATTAAACGCAGAGTGTGTTAAATTCACGTGCTCCATTATGCAGGACATATAATTTTAATACACGGGATCTTTAATTAGAAAACGTGAGCATTAGTGTGCTCACAAGGTAACAACTGCAATTACTTAAGCATCTGGTAATTGTTCGCGTGATTGCGAGGGATTGCGGACGGATGCTGCCGACTCTACTTTCACAGATCTCCGAGACGTGTGAACGATCGCTATCGTCGAATGGCTTGCAGACTTCATCACGTCAATGGGATACTTAGTACCCCATGCGTATCCTTGCGGGAGCACCAATTACGCGTGCGTGCATGACGTGCGTGCGCAAACGTGGGCCCGGATGACGCAAGACGTTAATAACGCCAACGAGTGTCTTTTTGAAACACGCGGCTGCGGCGCGGCGTCGCGTCGAGATAATTAGTTAAGCAGTACTGTCGTTACACGCGAGTCAACTAACGCGTGTTTCAATTGCGCGATTTAAGGGAGGTGAACGCTCGTTAAACCGGCCTCCAAGCAGAGGTTGACAGAAACCGTTCAGAGACCGGAATTCTATTCCCACACTATTTAATGCCCAATAACAAATACAATCTGACAGTTTCGCTCGTTGCATGCATACGTATATTGCGCAGCACATTGCACGTGCGCATCCGCATCCATGGCGTAACGTGTTGTCGAAACATATTCGTTCGTGCCTGAAGGAACCGTCCAGCATCCATGTCGGCAGTCAAAGCGATCGGCTGTTGCCGGTCGGATAAGTCTTGTCCACGTGCTGAGTGCGACGAGCTCCCGAGTTCGACCCCTCGTTGCGATGAACCGATTTGCGTCTGCTCAATCTGCTGCGAACGCGTTGCGCTCGACCTGCAACTCGGTTTGTCTTTGCGTAATCCGGATTCGCAGCGGAGACGTTCATTCGAGCCAAAGGTGTTCGATAATAGCGATCGGGAATAGGCGAAATGAACCACACGGTTAAATAAGTTATAGTTATGATATCAAATTAGCCACACACATAATTGAAGTTATTTTTTATCATTTTTGTAGCTTGCCACTGTCCACTGCACTATCCAATATTCTTTAATTTGATTAGAGCAATAGAGTTAAGCAATTTAAGTCAAGAAAATGTATTAAATTTGACTCAAATTAGTGTAATATATATAATTATATTTACAGAAAAAAAATTGAAGTAAAGTAAAATCTTTTTAGAAAAAAAATATTGTAACATAAATAAGAAACTTCTTGGCAAAGATGTGATAAAGAATTAGTTGTAATTCTTTTATTTACAGCGTGGCTTCAAATTAGATTTTAATTAAATCAATATTAAATTTCGCGTTCTGTTAAATTAAAATCTGGCAAAGGAGATTTTATAATTGCGTGTAACGATTGTTACGTGTTGATTAAGAAATGGACAATAGAATGAACGAAACTTTTTTTAAAGAAATTTAATTTTATTCAGATAATGAACGTATCCTCTCGCAACATCCCTCTACAATTTAATTCGTTTGACTCTCGTCAATTTCTGCTCATTCGTGGACAGAAAATTCGATCGGATCTGTTATTAAATTTACAGTAGGAAAATCCCGACTCGAAATTCAGTCGGAAGGATCTGCATCCGGGGTCCGGGGAAAAATAAAAAATAAAACCGACAAAGTCTCTTTCGTGCGCGATCCTTTGTTCGTCGCGTCGCCGAAACTATATATTAGCGATCTAAAAAAAGAATACAAGTGCTCCACCGACATTCCCGTTGCGATATCGAAACGGTGTCATTCCCCGGTCAAATATAGCCCTTTATTCTGCGAATACGCGACCAGCTCGAGCTCGTAAGTTCTATCTATAGGCAATTCGAAAGCGGAGCCGCGATACGTTGTATTGACGTGGAGACGGATCTCGTGAAACATGCATGCACGCGAGCTGCGACACGCGGCTCGTCACACTGACCTAGAACCGCGCGAGGAGAAAGAAGAGGTCCCGCTTCTCAGGGGGATGATACGATTACGGCCGCGCGTGCGGGATTACCCGGCTCCGAGATGATATTAAAGTCGCTAGTTCGATCATAGCGGCATATCCCGTCGCGCGTCGCTATCGAATCACCGCTCTTGACTATTTCTAGTTGATTTTCCATTTTCGACGAAGGTATCGGGGACCGTCTTTCGTTGCAAGCACCTGACACTGCGAATACGTCAGCAATTGATTTGACAAAAGAAACATTTTTCAACGGTTTACCACACAAAAATGTTGGTCGAATTGAATCGAGAACGCGCAGATTACAAAGTAATTATTTAAAATATCGTAAAACTGCAGTATATCGTGATGTTAACCTTTCGTGGTCACTCTGGGGTTAAAATGAAAATCCCAGATGCGGGATTCTCTAAACGTCTTATCGATGATTGTCGCTATTGTTAACTAGCGACAGCCAATGGCAGGACAATTCTGAAAGAAAGCGCGATTTTCATTGGCTGTCGCTAATTAATGATAGCGACAATTGTCGAATAAAACGTTTAGAGAATTCCGCAACAGAGCGTATTTAATAAGTAATCTTTTTTACTTTATAGATCGAAAAGTGAATACGGCAATCGGTTAAATGCGCTCTGGGATCATTTTAACCTCCAGTGTGACAATTACGGAACTTTTAAGGAGTGTGGCGATGAAGGATTAAATACAATCCTGACGGCAAAACATTAACTCTGGTGTCCGCGGAACGTTGGTGTTGCGAATAGATTTTACTTTCCAGCAAAAGATACAAGGTCTGCTTTTTATTCTTACACTCTCTGAACTAGTGCAGTAAGTTGAAACAACGTATATTTGTTTCATTTCAACTTATTATATCGTGTGCACCAGTTCAGAGAGAGAGGGGGGAGAGAGGGGGGGGGGGATTAAAAACACACCTACAACTGTGTTACAAAGATAACACAGTATAATACAGTGTGTTATTACATCCTTATTGTTTGTTAACATTAAACAGAGATGAAATTTAATGATCACTGTGTTACATTGTGTTATACTGTGCTTCTTGCCAGAAAGCACCCATTTTTTCGCGAATAAACGGAAGATACGTTTTACTACGAGTTTCTTGCGAGAGACAGGTGTGTCAGGGAAAATATTTTCTTCGACATGACAAAACATATTCATTGTATCGTCTTGACTGTCTCGTTGTGTTTGCGAGAAAGTCCGCAATGTTGATGCCTCTTTCAAACAGGTTTTAAAATAAATATAGAAGATATGTATCTCAAACATTATGAAATGTAGACGAATGGTAAAATTTAGTCGTTATAATTGTATATACATGCATGTTAAATGACTAATTAATGACATAATTAGTATTCTAAACTAGTTAATTATTAGTAAATTATTAAATATGTGATATATGTGTAATAATTAAAAACTTAAAAAAACATTTTTTTTTAATTACTCCGAAAACTCCAATAAAATATTAAAGTATTTTCTATGGTTGGATCCCAAAATAAATTTAAAAAGTTGTAAAAAATTATCTGAATTTTATAAAATTTTAATATTTTTTTGAAGATTTTTTCAGCATTTACATTAATTAATTAATTCTAAAAATCTTTGTTACGCTTAAATCTTTACTATTTCTTATAGATAAACTTTAATTTCGATTTAACGATTTTTTAAATCTTTTTTTAATTGTTACAACAGAAAAAAATAAAAATAAATTAAATCGAAATTAAAGCTAATTATACTTGTATTTATTATATTTGTAATTATATGTATTATATTGGCAAAAATGGATTAACGCAAAAAAAAAAACTGCTCCATATATTGAGACACTACACTAATTTAAAAGCAATTTAAAAGGACTTGTAAACTATGGATTTTAAGTTTAACGGCAATTTTGCCATTCCCTCTTTCAGCACGAGTGATTTTATCACGCGAAAGTCGGCGACAAAACTCGATTGTTTAATCCGCATTTAATGACGTACGGGGCTGATCCCCGATTGTCGAGCATCAGAAACGATGTCGCGACGCGCTGAAGCGACGTTGAATTACGCAACAAAATTATGCGTGATTAAAAAAAAAGACAAGAAAGTGATTTTATTGTTAAATTAACAATAAAATTAAATCTCATGCCGGGTACGACAATATAATTTACGACGGAAGAAACGTGTCAGAGTGCGTTTCAATGCGCATCTACGACACTTTCCTGCTTTCGAGACATGCTGAACAGTATTATAGTTACTTTCCATTTTCACACAAGTAATACTGAGTAAAGTTATCTATTTTATACTACTTGCTTACTTTGGTGACTTTGGTGTAAGTTCGCGTAACAACACAAGTTTATTTTATAACATAAACTATAGAAATCAAAGCCTTAAACGGTCTAGCTGGATCTTAATGCTTGTATGATTCTTATGTGAATTTATATACTACGTATGTAGTCTATTCAAATCTTGAATAGTCTATTCAAGACCGAAAAATCATTTCGGCGCGCGTTTCTGAGGAGACTACATAGTATATAAATTCACATAAGAATCATACAAGCATTAAGATCCAGCTAGACAGTTTAAGGCTTTGATTTCTATAGTTTATGTTATCATATATACGGTCCTATAATATATTATATTACAAGTTTATAATCTCACTTTTAATGTGAGTTAATAATACTCAGTAAAGCACACAGTCTCGAGCTTGTGCGGATTGTAGGTAAAAAATTCAGTTGCATCTCACATGTCAGAATGAAAAGGAACGTGCATTTAACTGCGTTATGACATCAATGAAAATTATCTAAGTTTTAATGTAAATAGAAAAAAGCAACTATTATCATTATCTGTTTATCGACTCTAACGAATCACGCACGATAACACCTAATTGATCGCGAATGATTTATTTCCGGGAAGTTTGAAGCATCCCTGGCTACACATTAGTGCCTTCTCGCAAATCATTGCTTCGCGAAATAATCACGCTCGCAACTACCGGTGCGCTCTCGGTTGTAACTTCCCTCGAGAATCTCTTTTCGCCAATATATTTTATTTTTCGCGTGGCAGTCTTCCGGGTATACTTTCACGCAAGGCTGCACGACGTCATCTCGAATAATTAGCATAATTATTATTATGCAATCTCACGATGATAATACTTCTTATGTATTGTGACGTAACGATCATCGGCCTGTCGTTCTCCATCATTGAATCGCATAAACCTACGTAATTTTTAATCGCGATCATTGCTGAATGATTTTGCATTTGAATGCGTAACTAATAATTAACAACGATCACACTTAACTGTAATAATATATAATTAATAATTCATAACAATTTGTGACTCTCTAATTGTATACAAAAATATATGGTTATTAAATCATCTGTTTATTTAATGATAGATTAATTCCATTTGCAGGCGACAGAATGGTGGCTAAATGACATGTATCTGTCCGTCCCATTGGCCCTGCCAATTAACAGCAACCCTGGCTTGGCCGCGAAACCGAAAAGATTTGCGAACCAGCAGGAAGCCGCGGTATTCCTCGCGCGATTTCTCACCGAGCTGCTTAATTATCAGGAATTGTTGGACAGGTGAGGTAGCGTTTTGCAATTTTCTGTAATCTTGCCCATTCATTCTATATGATAATCCGTAATGTGAATCGCGTTCAATCATAAGTTGCAAGGTTTCGTTCCGTCGCTGAATACAGCAGAGGACATATCGAATATTTCAATCCCATTAAACTCGAATGTAGAAATTACGTTTCATTCGTCGATTTTTACGATCATTTCTGTACGAGCATCGGAAAGAATTGTTTTATTAAAGTATCTAAAAATAAATGTTTACAGATTTAAAAATAAAGTTAGACCATCTAAATAATTATGTAGGACGCTCAAACTGGTTGCTGGAATATCAAAAATACTTTTTACAGCATTATTCATTACGTTTGAGTGTTAAATTGTGATCAGACTAGAGATTAAGATTGGATTAGAACTTAATTAAATAGAAAAAAGAAAACTAATCTCAGGTTTAGTGAATTTTGCTTCGATTGGTTAAATTTCAACAATTTAATCTCAACCTTAATCTTTAGTCTGATCACGGTTTTGTACATAATAATTTTTATAGTCTATAATATAAATATTTTCAGATCTATATCGGATTACATTTTTTAATACTTCAACAAAATTGTTCTTTCCGTGCGTTATTGTATACAATTTGCCCTTCATTTTGGAGCAATCATTGAGATTGAAGAGCGCAAATTCGCTAATAATCGAGGGAGAGACGCGACAAGCCGACGTGCTGATCTCATCTTGATCGAGGACAAAAAGAAGCCGCGCTGAAATCAATTTGGAGAGGACGTACGTCTGCGAGGAAATCCGGGCCGTAAGATCCATAGAAAGCGAGCATAAAGAGGAAAGGGACTTCTCTGCGAGAGAGAATGAGCGGACGTTTCCGCGAGCTCAAAGGATCCTCGGAATCCTGCATCCGGACGAGAAGAAGCCGGCGCCGCGGGAGAGGAGAGTGCTCCTTTCTTTCAAAAACTAACGCAAATTCGCGAAGGGAGGCCCGCCTTTAGGTTTTCTTAACTGCAAACATAGCTCATCTTGTCTCGCGTTTCTTTGAAATAAAATGAGAAGGAGAGATCTGAAAGGCGAGAACGATGAAGTCAACAGGAAGTCGATACTACTCCTGCTTTTTTATTTCTCACAAGTTTTTTTTTCTATAAAATTCTATAAAAAATTTTATAGAAAAAAAAACTTGTGAATTAATATGATAAATTGATATGGTTATGAATAACTTAAAAATAACTTTAAAATCAGCAAATATTTATGAGCTTGTATTACTTCTGCTATATTAGTTTATACGGCTGTTTGAGCTTTAACTCGTTCGTAATAAATAAAATGCGCGCAGATACGATTCGAAAGAGAGAATAAACTCTGGATTTGAATAGATCCGGATTGGAAATTGAACGTGTGAAATCCAAGGATGGCAAGACCATGCAACCGCTTTGCATGGCGCAGCATTACCAACTATTCCGAATTTATCGGCGACCTGGTGTAAACAACGACGAGCAAATTGCCCTGGATAGAGCGTCCTCCGGCGACCATATTATCGTCGCGCATCATAATCAGGTGAGATTCATATTATCGCACTGATAGAAAATGATTGACGATAATTCCTGTACATTTCTACATTTCGCTCTTTAATATATTTCAAAGGATTTCATTCGCGTGTTTCAGGATTTATTCATCAATTAAATTAACCATAATTATATGTAGTGATAGATTAATTTTATTTTATTATTTCTGAAATTTCAATTAATTTGTTAAACTATCAAAAATATTTTATTGAACAACGCGATGTCGAGAGAAGAGATATTTTACGAATGATGTCACGAGCTTTTTGAAAATTAAAAGATTCAAGGTAAATGAGAGTAAGGTGCAGTAATTGGTGCGCAAATTCAATCATAAAACAAAAATTATGACAAATTCTTACATAGATGTACTAAAAAAAAAAGTAGAAACAAAAATATATATTCAAATTGTGTTACATTTCGAACGTTTCGGCCAAACATTTGAGGCCATCTTCAGCGAAATACCAGAATTTAGACATGAAGATTTCCTTGTACATCGTCATAACAGATCGAGTGACCACCTAGATACAAATTTAAATTCCTTCAATTCGGTTCCATGCCAATATGAATTGTAAAATTACAAATCCTAATAGGAATTAGACGTTATTAATTGAAACTTGATTATTCAAATTAATTTGTCTTGAATCTTTTAATTTAAAAAATTTGAAAGTTATTACTAATAAACTTCCTATTATGAGATTTTTGTTTGTTTTCCTGCAGTTTTACAGCGTGCCGGTGAGGGCATCGGATCGAGGCCGAATCACGGAAATTGAATTGGTCCAGCAGTTATTAAGGATCATGGAAACCAAAGCCGATCCTAGAACTCCGCCAGTCGGAATTCTCACGACCACAAAGCGCCCAGCCTGGGCGAAGGCGCGGGAGGAGCTGATGAAAAGTACGTATGACGACGATTAAAGGTGTCCACTGAGTATAAGCATTCCATTTACGAAGGGAACATCGTACTTTAAGCGCTTAATTCAGTGGCTCTCGCGCTGCGGATTTTTCTTTCAGAAAAAGAACAGCGCGATTGTAAAAAAAATTGTCGACTTTTTAAGCTTTCATGATTAAAGGTAGATTAATAAGCATCGAAGCGATTTAATTAGAGAAAGCTCATAATTTTTTTAAAGCAGAATCTAAGGTCTCTTTTTGTCGTCATTATGTCGAGCTTCTTCGAGCAGCATTGTTAATATCGTTTTTATAGGATCTAGAAAGGAGATAAAAAACTTTATTGATCCATAACGCGTGTAATGTTCAGTTTCTTGCAACGAATAAACATACAATTAGTTCAGCTTCGTATGATGCAGAATATTACAACAGCGCTACTCTTTCAGAATTATTAAAATAATTATATCGCTTATTATCATGATTAATTTTGTTCATTTAGTTTCCAAATTTGCATATGGCATGTATCATGTGTGAAATAAACTTCATGCTTCATAATGTTATATGTTGTCAGTTAAATGATTTATTCATGAATCTCTTCAATTATGGGAAAAATTGTTTTACCGAAGTACATTAAATTTTAACTGAATACAGGAAATAATTTTATTGGACTATTAAAATAATTATATAGGACGTTCAAGCTGATTGCTAGAATGTCATGGCTTTTGCAGCATTACTCGTCGTTCTTGAGTTTTCTACATAATTATTTTAATGATAGAAAAAAATCATTTTTATATCTGTATCTACTCAAATGTTTAAATACTTGGACAAAATCCTTTCTGTCCTTTCCGTGTGGTCTATTTTATTATTATTGAGAGAGAGAGAGAGAGAGAGAGAGAGGGAGAGAGAGAGATGTAATAATCTGGTTACCCAAAAAGTAGCTCGCCCGTGTCTTCGGACGACCCTCGTCGCCACGTGCCCTCGCCATAATTATTCACTCGCGTTCACCGCTTCGCCAATATTCGCAATATTCCTATTAACTCCCTAACCCGACCTTGCTCAACGAGAACCTACGCCTACAAATCGAATGAACGGTCGACACTAACGAGCTAACGGCGACCCGCGTTCGTGTTGATTAATTAAAGGCAAGAGCGTCGCGAAGACAACGGAGAGATTGTAACTCTAAAATGGCAACCTCCCTCTCGTTCTAATAGACCTCGTCTCATAAATGCGTTCCAGTTTCGTATTTACGGCGTAAGTCTTGTACAATAAAGTTCCTTAAAACTTATATTATATAAATTTGATTATTTTCTTTCACATTTCGAAATGAAAAGGAACGACCCGTTTTCGAACCGCTGCGAAAAAATAGTGAACATTTTTAACCTTCCATTACAGGCAATGTAAATTTTCTAGTATTTTTTATTTGATTCCCATTATTATTGCAGCAATTCTTCATTATCGCTCTTTATTTTTTATTTTTGTATTATTTATTTTAATATTATATTCGAATATATTAGATTCGAATAATATTTATTTTCGTATTATTATGGGTCGTAGCACACAAAAAATTTAAACAGTAAAACGCAAGCAATAAAACCAATTACAGTAGAAATATAAGACCATAATGTAGGCAGTGATAAATTCAACATATTGATCCAGGGATGGAAATGTTACTTTTACCGTTACTTTCTACAATAACTTCTGAAAAGTAACTTGTCACCATCATACATCATTTACTGGAAAAAGTAACTTATTATTGATAACGTATCGACTTGTTACTTTTACTTTAACTCGGTTATAAGTAACAAGTTTTTTTTTTTTAGTAAACAACACATAATAGTGACAAGTAATTAAAAAAAAAATAAATTTTTCCCAACCCTAGCTTTTAGTTAGTTATTATTAGTGTCATAAAAAATTGCAATTTCATTATTAAATTGTTGTTATAAAAAGTAACGATAAGAGCAACGGCGTTACTATACTTCCAATCCCTAACACACGAGGGACACATTTTTGCTGCGCTTCACAAAAATCGTTATATCGAAGCTGGACTGACTGCCGTCTGAATTAACGATACTGCGAAACGGCTTCTAGATGAGCGCAATCGTCACAATCTGGAGCTGTTGGAGCGCTGTCTCTGCGTCGTTTGCATCGACGACGACGTGCTGCCTACCACATTTAACAATCCCATGAAGAAGGAGGACCGATGGATTGGCGACCGAGATTACGCGAACGTGCTTCATCACGCTCTCCACGGCGGAGGGTCCCGGCACTTGGGCGCGAATCGCTGGTTCGACAAAACTTTCCACGCCATCCTCGGCAAAGTATGTTTAACGGACATACATTAATTACTACGCGTCGACAGTCGATACTACGATACCCGTAAATGCGCTCACGTTTCGTTTTTATTGCACAATGAATATATTATACAACACTTCATTTGATCATCATTTCTCCTGTCTCGAAATGAAACGGGATGACTTCATCTATTTGAGAATCGCTGTGAAAGCCAATAAAAGTTTTCAAGATGTAAGAGAATTGAATATGTAAATATTTGAGATCGATTCGAAATTTAATTTAGCATCCGATATTCAGATTTGAAGTGAAGTAAATGGAATTGATTTTTTTTTATTGTAATCTGATTGAAAACCCGAGCGTGCTTGGCGCAATTAGAGACACTTAATAGATTGAGAAAACGCACAACGCGATACCAAATGATACTTCTAGCGTAGTTTCCTGAGAAACCCTCCTAGCAGGCAACAATTCGTGATGATACGTTTTCCGCGGATGCGCTCGGCCGAATTGAACTTATCACTTTCACCGCTTCCAAGATGACTCTTCGATTTGATTGGTGTCAGGGTTCACGGGCGAAATCACCGTTCGTGAACCCGCGACGTTGCGCTAATGTTGCGCTTTCATACGCCGCACGACGGAATGTGTTGTCTAACTTAACTTCCTGTCTCGGAATATTTCCACGGATGATAAAAATGGTCCCGCGCATTCGATCTCTATCTCCCTGTCGTGTTTCATTTACGATTGATTGATTAATTAATCTTTCGCGATGGGAATATCTCTACGTATAGTTTCTATTTATTAATCATATTGCCTTAACGAACGAGATTGTTTGATCGATCGTTTTCTCTTTTTTAACCATTCACATCAATTATTAATGCGCGATAATAATAACATGTTAATAGGCAAACGATCATATATAATTACTTTTGTAACAATTATCGCGCAAATAATGAATGATTTACAAATATTAATTATTTAGTATATATAATATTTCTTGCGTATATTTCTGTATTATCCATGTTTATCAGATAGTATTTCCATTAATATTCTTTTTTAATGTTCTTGAGATTGAATTGTAATTATCAATTATAGAGTATCCAGCTATAATTTAATTTATTTGTTTAATGTCAATAGTTTTATTACACGATATAATTTATTCATCGTTTCAAAAAAGACTTTCTCGAAATGGAACGGAGCAGATTTCTATTAAATTTTTTCATGTATTCTTTACACGGATTTTTGATCAAATATTATCTTCCATGAAACGTTATTTTTTTTATCCACGATCGTTTCTAATATTTAAAACAAACTGTCACTTCTCGATACGAAAAAAGCAAAATTCTATTCAATTTTTTGTTTGCATTTTACTCAGATTTAATTTTGCAAATGTATAACACTTAACGTAGGACGGAATGTGGGGATTGACGTATGAACATTCCGCTGGCGAAGCACCGGCCGTCTTCAATGCATTCGAGGATATAACGGAGAAGGTGGACTCCATGTCGCCGCCGGACGAGAATTTGGTACCCTCGCATCTGCCGGCACCCGAAAAGCTAGAGTGGTGCCTCACCGAGCAAAGTCTGAACGACATTCGAGAAGCCATGATGAACTTTGACGCGTAAGTCCGAAAAAAAGAAAGAAACAGTACGGAAAACTTTGTTAATTGTTACCCTGATAGCAAAGCCTGACAGATTTTCAACAGAGCCTGTTACTAATTTTCAATTGCAGAAAGGCACCAAATTGTATACCGAATTTGTATTATCTGACATTGTTAGCAAATTGCTGCCAGAAATATAACAAAGCTATGCCTGCTAGACATGCTATGCCAGCAGATTGGTAGCAGAAACCGAGCAAAGTCTTGCATAACCTGACGGTAGATTGAGAACAGAATCTGATTCGAGCAGATTACTCGGTTTCTGCCATCAATCTGCTGGCATAGCTTGTTAACAGGCTTTGTCGACAAATTCATAGCAAATCCGGACACACAGATGGCTATGATTTTGTAGTCAAAATCTGATGGAGTTTGTTGCCAATTTGGCCCCAAATTGCTAACATTTTACTATCATGGTAATTGTGAAAATTGTTAAAGAAAAAATAATTCTGAAAGCAAGATATCCTATTTGTAAATCTGCATTCATAATATTCCTTTTTGTTCTTCAGTCTGGTCGAAGATTTGGACCTCTGTATTCTGTGGTTCGAGGATTACTCGAAGGAGTTCATAAAGTCCTGCAGAGTCAGCCCGGACGCGTATATACAATTAGCACTTCAACTTACATATTTCAGGTGAAATAGAACTAAAAGTGTGAAGAGGAATTCTTCTTTAATGTCCAAATCTTAAAAATTGCGTTCTTTCAGATTCCTTTTAGATAATGTATGTACCTTATTGAAATACACGGAACGTTTTGCTAAAGTATCTAAAAATTTAGATAGATACAGATCTAAAAATAATTTTGTTTGGGCTATCAGAATAATTATGTAAGACATTTAAACTAGTTGTAAAATATTAAAACTTTTTTCAGTATTATTATTAATTATTTAAATTTTACATAATTATTTTGATGGTCCAACTAAATTATTTTCAGATTTGTATTTAATTAAATTTTAAACACTTCTACAAAACCATTCTTTTCGTATCAGTCGTTTCAAAATACAGGTAGATGAAATTTTATAGTAAAAATGATATTCGGGAATAGAATCTTACTTGAAGAACTCTGTCATTTGTTGATTATTAATGAATGTGAAGCGCATGACAGACACAAGTTGTTGATAAATTACTTCAAATTGTTTCATAACTTTGTGGTGTTCGCAGACTTCACGGGAGGTTGGTGGCCACTTACGAAAGCGCCGGCATCCGGAGGTTCGCATTGGGTCGCGTGGACTGCATCCGGGCCGCCAGTCCGGAAGCGCTGGCGTGGGCGAAGGCTATGTGCCAGGGCGATCCTCACGGCCAGATGAATCAGCCGAACAACGCCATGGACGGGAGCCCCAAAAGAGTTCAGTTCACCATTTACAGTGTAACTGAAACTTGGCATTTTTCCTATGCGATTCTCGTGTCGTGTAACACACACAGCTCGAGTACACTCGACAGAACTGCGACAAGGTCGAGCGGAATGCGTTTTACTTACTTTACTTTTCTCCAATCTCGCCTCAATGCCTTAATTCTTTAAGCGCTCCTTGCCGTTGTTTTGTAAATACAAATAAATTTTATTTTGTACGGATTATTTTGCGTAAGTTCTTTGTTATAATTTATATGGTAATTTATATAGATAATTTAATTAGGACAATTTGTTTGCGTAAGATAACGAAACCTTAGTGATATTCTACTGGTTACGCTAGTCTCAAGAAAATTTAATGTTGAAAATAATGGACAGTTGGATGATTGAACACTCGCAATATTTTCACGACTTGATGGATCGCCGGTTAAAAACGCTATTTTCAAAAATTTTGCCTCGAGTACTTTCGCTACGTAATAATAACGAATTCGTAGTGAAGTGCAATCGCGTGTTCGAAGTAATTTCGTTCATGTACATCACGATGCATCTTTTGCAGTGTTACGACAAGTTTCTGAGTGGTTGGTCGTATTGCCCATTTGCATTGCCAAATGCACCTACCTACGAGAAGGTTTCGGTATAATATCTACGCTGTTTTCTTTTCGTTTATAAACACGTGTCTCTTGTCTTACATTATTATAAAAAAAAAAATTATGTTTTTCTCTTTTCGTTTAAATTAGATCATATCGGTTTTTAAAAATATATTTTCGCCGCCTAATTATATAGATATTTATGTATGTTTATGTGATATTTCTGCAATTTTATATTGACGTTACACTTATGTGATTTTTGCAATTACGATTTATTGGTGTACACATTACGTTACTTATATCTATACACTACGCTTCAGCTGATCTTTATCTGTAAGATGCACAAAGTCATCGGTGTGTAGAAACCCTATGTACGAGTGTCAACGTTATTTATATGTGATTTTCATTTACGTTATATATGAATAATGCTTCTCATATTATATTTAAGTAATACTTCCGTCTCTCTTTATATTTATATTTTCTTAAAGTGCAAGTGTTCGAAAATAATAGTTCCAAAATGTAAAAGATGAAAACCGTGGTTATAAAAACAGTTTGTCGTGTATAAGATCCGTAAGTTAAGCAGCGGCCGGACGAAAGAAAAAATAGGGAACTCCCCGAGGAAAAGGCAATCAATTAGCCCCGGTCCGCCGGCACGATTCATTCGTCCTTCACGATCGAGTATTTGCACGATCCTCGAGAGGCACCCGGGCAAGTTCTGCGGGGATATTCCGTTTGTTTCCCTTATACACGTTTCGCCCTCGTTCGGAAAATACTGCGGCAACGAGCTATTGTTTCTCATTTATCGTGCTCGGTTGTTTCCCTTTTAGCGGAGATGTTGTTTCAGCCGCTCCTTTTTTCTTCCCTCGTCATTTCCTGTTCATAGTGAGTTGAATTTTCTACAAAAAGGTATATTCCTTCAAAATTCGCGATTATATTTCCTTCAAATATTATTATAACAATTCTAAAATTTGCGAGTTAATCCCCGCCAAGCTTATTTTCTTCATTTTATGAAAATTATCAACTTATCTTCTGCTTAGCATTCTTTATTTGTTTTATTTGCAACTTTTCAATCTTATTTTTTAATATATGACGTCTCGAGAGCCGATTTAATAAATGTCAATTACCTTCAAACGCTCGATGTTGCTTCTCACCTCCATGTTTCAATAAGTCTATTTCACAAAATGATAATCGCAAAAAAGAAATTCACTGTTTATTAATATCGGAATATCATGAAAAGGAACTTACGGTACAAATTAACACAATTAGAATGCAGAAAGATTAATATAAAATTCATTAAGATATACAAATCGAGTATCAAACCCATCTGGTCAAAATTAATGAAGCGTATCGATTCCTTCGTGATTCCTCCGAGCTCTTTGTTGATCTTCGATCTATGTGTCGGGAAAATCTTCATTGAAAAAAGATTCGAATGATCCATCGCGTTGGACTCAATTGAACGAACTTCCGGCTCGCTTCCCCAGGCGG
Organism: Trachymyrmex cornetzi; assembly: GCF_001594075.2. Lineage (NCBI taxonomy): Eukaryota > Metazoa > Arthropoda > Insecta > Hymenoptera > Formicidae > Trachymyrmex > Trachymyrmex cornetzi. The sequence goes on from NW_017296266.1 coordinate 495,037, forward strand.
AAAGGATCAAGGAGCTGTTCGACCTTGCAGTACAGAGGCAGACGAAAGAGATGAACGACAACATATATGGTCAAGGTATCGATAATCACCTGATGGGGCTGCGTTACGCGGCGAAGGAGGCCGGTGAGCCGATCCCAGAGATCTTCACGGACGAGGCTTACGCAATCGTTAATCACTTCGTCCTCTCGACATCACAGGTCAGTGATCAGGGTCAATTCATCATCGGAGCCAAATTCGTGACGTTGTTGCCTTTCAATTAGCCGTGAATGCATGGGCGTATGCAAAGGGGGGATAGAGGAGCGCTTGCCCCTCCTTTTACATTTTGGGAAGAAGAAACGATTAAATTATGAACATAATTTTTATGACGAAAAGTTAAATATTTATTGACCAATGAATAATTCACGCATTATTCATAAGAAAGTTCGCTGAAGATCTTCGAAGACTGGCTTTAAGTTTAAGTATTTTAAAGTAAAAGAAAGAATAATTAAAATTAAAATTAAACAAGGCTCCAAAGATTAAATCTATAAAGGAATATTACTATTATGATTCTATAAAGGAATATAGCCACTGAACGCCGACACAGTTGTACGTGTGTAGTCAAAAATAATGTATATGTCAATCACCAATTACAAACGTTTCGACCATAGGATTAGGTCATCTTCAGTGTAACAATCATCAGTGACTGAATGTTTGTTTGAATATCCAGCTAAGTACAACAGATGATAATGAAGTTCTTAATTTGGACAACAGCCTAGCGATGATTCGTTGACAACATCTACTTTATTGTGTTACAACGCATCAATTTTGACTCCGATGAATAATTGTTACACTGAAGATGACTTAATCCTATGATCGAAACGTTTGTAATTGGTGATTGACATATACATTATTTTTTACTACAACTGTGTCGGCGCTCAGTGACTTTATATTCCTTTATAGATAAAAAAAGAATGCCTGTGTGGCCAAAGCAGTTATTAACACGTAAATTATTTGTATATATTCGCTAATAATTACGTACAAATTATACATACAATATCGCATTAGTTTTGACCTCAATTTGAATCCTTTTCAATGCTTATTAATATAATATGAGTTGGTAATTAAAGTTTCTTTACTCCAAAATCGAATCTTCTATCCATTGCGGTCCTACCAATCAAGTGGATAAAATAATTTATGCCGTCATATTAAAATAATTAAAGTTCATAAAATTCTTTGACAAATAAATAGATAGAAGACGAGATATTAAAAGAGGTGATGCCAGCTCTGCTGACAGAATAAGTATTTTAATAATAATTTTGTACGAATATAAATGTTTGCCTCTCACTGACTGAAATTCTGGATACGCCCATGCATGAATGCATATTTCGTAAGTTCTCTGTTATAGCAAAACGTGTGTATTTATGATAATTGTGAAATGAAGTGGCACAAACTTAGAATTATTGGCTTCTCCAAAAAATGACGTCAAGTCGCGGAAGTCTAAAAATTTTCGACGAAAATATTTCGCCTCTTGATTATTGATTGGTTACTATTTAATGCATGCCATAAAGATTGTTATTTAAAGTGGACTATCATGACGAAATATAAGTCAAGATCCCGGACATGTCGTAAGCACATTTTATAAAGGTACTTAACGACTCGGACAGCTCGAGGTCGACGCGATACGATCAGTTTGTTTAAGAAAAGTTACATAATCGAGGAGATGATTTACATCTTAAGAGAACACGATCTTAATTAACATACAGAGTAAAAGTATATTTGTTCGTTATTTCAAGGTGACATTTAATATCTAATTATCAATAGAATATTTCCTTTGCGGATACACATTTTGCGAAGCTCAGATCTCTTTCGATTAGTTATATCCTCAATTTACGCTAAAGAAAATTTACGCTCGAAGATACATGATATCGCAATAAAATTTGGTAAATGTTATGAGAAAATGAACATCACTTCATTAATACGAATGACATTTATTGTCCTTCAAAGTAATCTCCTCTAGAGACAATACACTTCTGACAATATATTCGTAAAGCTTGTGGAAACTCTGTGAAAGGTTAATTCGCGACATTGCTCTTGTTGTCATGCGGTCAGAAGTATATTGTCTCCAGGAAGGATTACTTTGAAGAGAGAACAATAAAGCTCATTTGTATATTAATTAAGTGATGTTTATTTTTTCATAACATTCACCGAACTTTATTGTCATACCAGGGACGAGACTTTTAACTTTTCTGGGTATGTGGAAAATCACTCAAAATTTTTTAAAGTTTGTCAAAAATTAATATATTTTTTAAATTAAATTTATATATTTATTGGGGCTCAATTAAATATAATTTAAATTAAATCTAAATTTCGGAGCTATTTGAGCCTGGCTAGTTCGCTTACGCCACAATTCTTGTATTACAAACTTCTTTCGCAAAATATAATCTATTATGAATATTTTTTTAAATATCTCGAATTCTGGGTGTGAAAAAATTCAATACCTACAGGAGTTCTGAGTATGGAAAGTTTTATACTATCTACCATACTATCTACCATATCATCTTCTTTAGCTTATTAGCGATGTCAATCGGGCTGTCATCATTAGAAGGATAAGGATAATACATTTTTGTCATACGTCATACGTTTTAACCGCGTGAAGTTTGAAGTGAAGGTAAGATTTCTCTCGCAGGTTACCACGAAGAACGACGTGATCGTCGGATACGGGCCGGTGGTACCAGACGGCTACGGGTGCGCCTACAACGTGAGGAAGAACGGCTTCATCTTCTCGGTCTCGGCCTTCCACAGCGACGGCAGGACCAGCGCGATGCAATTCGCGCAAACCTTGGAGCAGAGTCTGCGGGACATGGCGGCTATGATAAAGAATTCAAAGAAGTGATAGACGCGCGCGTGATAGCTTCGCAAAACACAAGAGCTGCAAAACGCAGCACAGCTTCCCTCGACGGGGACGTAGGGCTGAGATAGAAGAACTTTGCGTCGCACGAGGGTGATTCGAAACGCGGGTGGATTGAACCCGTAAGATGCACAATCGAATGACATCGAGGCCGCTTTCCCTCGTTTACGATGTCCTAATGTATTCCACTCGAAAAGTTCGCAAATGCAAAGCGTCTGTATCAGAAGCAGCATTTTTCGTTTTCACGCGTCGTCAATTTCGTTCGATTTCACGCGGTAAACTTTAGGTTCATTTTTTATTACGATTGACTTTAATTTTTAATTACTCCATTCGGACGAAGTGGAGAGCACGACTTTCGGAGCACCCTTGCATGAAATACTGTATGAAAGTATCAACTTTTGTAGACTTAAGGAACGCGAGCGTAGGTGTAGCGCAAGAGAGAGATTTATCAACTCGTTCCCGCACAACTCGTTAAATATATCGTTGGTTTGATATAATAAATCTCTATGGAACATGTAGAAATAAAGAACGATTTTGTTGAAGTACCTAAAGATTTAGCTAGATAATAACTAAAACTAATTTTCCTGGACTATTCAAATTATTATGTAAGACACTCAAGCAATGCAACAAAAAGTTTTGCCTAGCGATCAGCGCCTGATATAATTATTTTGAGTGTCTGATATAATTATTTTGACGATTCGAAAATATCACTTTTAAAAAATCTGCATCCAACTAAATTTTTAGATATAAAATTGTTCTTTCTCTTCACGGATAAGAGAAGAGTCATTGAAAGGTGCGAAACTGTCGTAATTCTTAAGGTGTCCTTCGTTGTGTGGGCTGGTATACTAGAAATGAATATATCTCTCGTTGTCTGTTTTCTAGAGAAGTATGTATAAAACATATACACACACACACATACAAACACAAGCGCGTTTACATAATCTCGTTCACGGTGACAGCGAATTAAAAATCCTCCAGCGGTAGCCGTCGTATAGTAGGCGTCGTATGTTATAGATCGATCGGTCGTTTTAAAACTTTAGTCCGCTCCAGGAGAGAGAAGAATAAAGTTTCTTCGAGCGTTACGCCCGCGCGCTGGAAAAATTGCTGAGACGATGAAAATTACTCGTCGGTCGGAGAGCCGCTTGTTACACAAGCGCCGAGAATCCCGTTCGGACATTTTAAATTTCCGCATGAAGGAAAAGGAATAACATATCTCCGATCTTCCCCATCGTCCATCCGAGTTCTAACGAAAAAGAAATTTTTAGTTTACTAATGCCCGTTTCTAAAAGAACGCGGTAAAAAAATATTTTATATTTGTGTCAGAAACGGGGCTCACTCAAGTCCTTAAAATTTTGTGTTGAATTTTTAGTATCTGTTAATTTAACATAATATGATTACGTTATTTGAATATTTTGTGTTAAATTGATATTCAACATTTCCTAGTTAAAATAACATAATTTATGAGTAAGTGAACGAATAACGTAAAAATAATATTTTTAAAACGAAAATTCTAAGATAAATAAATAAATCAAATTTGTTAATTTACATACATAACATATTACAAATGTTAATTTTAATGAAGAGATATGATTGCTTACAAATTATGTCAGTTTTATGTGTTAATTTTTTACATAATGTTTGTATTACTTTCTAACATATTCATTCTGTGTTACTATAACACAAAAATTTGAGTGGACCATGTAGAATATGTTAAATTTTTACCAAAAATCTCCAATTCTGTAGATTAACTTTAATCTCCGTTCAATTTACTTTTCATCTTTTTTTTTCCTATAATTCTTATAACTAGAAAAAGACACAGAGTTAGTTGAACTGAGATTAAAATTAAACTACATTGATAGAAACGGGCATAAAAGTGTAAAGTTGTTCATGACTTGTGTTCTCTAATCTTCTTAGGAATTCAATTTGAACTTTCGTGGATAATTCCGTTATTCGGTGTTACAATTGTTACAAACTTTCCAGCGCGCGGGATTCGTCCACCGCAGAAACACACTAAATATGGCCAATCGTACGTATGTTGGCGCCCGCACAGTAAACTCTTGTCCAATTCTTAGGTAGGTCGGCGGATCGCATCGCTCGACTCGTCAAGAGCCGATCGATCGTCGACGGTATAGCTCTATCTGTCTATCGCGCTATTCTTCTACTCCCTACGATTTACCGTAGCTGACTACCCCGTACCGTGCCAGGGTTTGCGACCGATAAACTATGGCTATACATACGGTCGATTCGATAAAATTGCACGTGTAACTAACATAATCCTAATTATGTGCGTCGTTAACAATATTTGTGCAGTTTTTCTTGAAGAGGTCGTTGAATGTTCTTTTAATCGTAATTTTTAGCTAATCCAGAAAACAATTTTTCTTTGACGAAAATATATTAATAGAAGATTATCACTTTTTCAAGTTTTGACTATTTAATTAAGATCGATTGACTTGCCAGGAACCGAAGATTAATTGAAATCGACTGAAAATCATAAATGCTTCTTTTTGTGAAAAATTGATTTTTCCGAATTCAGAAATTCGGGAAAAGACATGCAGTTATTTTGAGATAATCGGTATATAATTAACATAATGATAACTGTGTAGCAAAATGACACAAATCTGTTGAAACCGGATTTCATACCTCAAATGCATGAAGGTGATATTGAAATAATATATCGGTTTCAAATCTTGGTACGCACCGACCTCACGAATGGGGAAGAAACAAATTTCTCCAACTTTACACAATTTAGATAAACTTATTGCTCGACGCGATTCTCAAGCATTGTTATGCTCGTGTTAGGTTTGATATTATTTCTGTATTATTGTTCATTTAAATGAGATCATGGCAGAGAGAGCCAAAAAATTGCATATCTTAAGAATAGGTGTCCCACTTTTATCAGATCACATCAATCACAGTGATTTAACTCGTTTAAAAAGTCTGATTTTCTATCACTTATAGTTTTTAAATAATAATATAACGATTAAAGATAAAAAAAACCACTTCTGATGAACTTAGTTTCAGCGAAGAAAAGTAAATAACAAGATTATCAGTAAATTTTCAATAAGTTTAATTTTAACAGAAGTTTAAAATTGAGTACGTTTTACATGAAAATAAGCAGCGTTAAAAGTTGATAAATTACTAGAAATTGATCTCTCTCGAGGTTTCCGCTAGAAAAATCAATTTTAAATTAACTGAAGAATCTATATGAGTAGTAATACGGCAGAAATTAAATACTCTATTTTCTTCTCAGATGTTATTGACTTAATTAATTAATTAAAAATTATTTCTCTATAAAAATCTCTATAGCATATCTATTTATATACATATCAATCTATCAAACACATATCAAATATTAGATATGTAATGTCGTTTCCTACTGATTTTTTCGTGATCCTATTTCTCTGAACACAATATATAATATATTTAATATTTAATTCGTTGGAACAGAGATGAATCCGCATTTCTTCGATTCCGCGATTTAGATCATTTAGGCGATCTGCCTTGGTTTCTCGTACTGGAGTATTGCTGTTATCGATAGCATCGTGCGCTTGTTGTAGCTGTAACGGCGATTGATCGCGAGGAATCGCTCTATAAGATAAAGTCGCGGCTATAAGATAACGTTTTTAGGTGTCAGCGTTTAGTTAGCTTCTCGATAGTTCCTCTAGTTAAGATATAATTGTAATTAATTGCTAGAGAAAATGAGGGAAAATGGATACCACGGAAGAAGCTTTGGACAAGATTTTTTACTGTCAGATTTGTATGAAAGGCAATGCGTTGTTGTACACGAAAAAGATATAAATTTTCAATCTGTTTCATATTCGATCTGTCTGATCAACACTGTTACTAATTTCTTGCGTGTTTTAAAGAAAAATTAGCTTATATATATTACGACTTCACTATATACCGAATCTCCCTCATCTTCTTATCTACTGTTCTTATTACAGAAATATTGTTAAATGTGATAAATTTATTCACGTTATTCATACTTTATGAAGTCGTCTTAAATTCGCGTTTTAGATTTAATTTCGTTAAGTTTTTGAAGAAAGTGGCTTAGTGAATCTTTAATGAAAAGTTACAGTTTTCCTATTCATAGTCTTAAAATGAGAATCATGAAGAAATTCCGGTTCTTCCTTGTTAAAGCTTCATTCTCTTCTCTGAGCTGTATATCTGCGTTATTATTATTCAATTGCTTCGTTATTGTGTTACGTAGCCACGAGTTACGCGTTCGAATTTTACGGGAGTTAATCAGAGAAGTTAATTTAGCGAAAAGTACGAAGGAGCACGATGCCTCCTCCGTTATTGTTGAGAAAGGAATGGAAAAGAAGATACATTGTATATTATAACAACGCGTAAATCAATTGGGCATTCGAGAATACGTTCGGTGGTGGAAAACTTCGAAGCACTTCCTTTTCCCCTACAGCACAAAAGTTGGAGCGGCAATACTGCAACATTGCAGTAATATTGCTGCAAATTCTGTGCTGTATGGGTTCCGACGAATTTCGAAATGCATTGATATCGTAAAAATACGAAACGTCATCCATAACAGACACGCGAATTTTTTATAAAATTGCTCGAGAGGAGTCATCTCGAAGAGAAGTTTCAGTTCTCCGCTGCCGAGATTGAAGATACACGTGTTCTCGCGTATGCAGGGTACAGTCAAAATGTATGCCGTTTGGAGCCGTTTTCTCGGAATCGCCGAATCGCACGAATGTTGGAAAATTCAGAATTTATATATAATTGGATTTATATATTATAATTACAGAATTTATATTGTACATTTTCGACGCCCGGTGACTCGCTCGCATTCGTTTCAATTGCACCCTGTATACGTCCGATATAGATGCGCGCGCGTGCCAGGTGTTCTATATTAGATTCTAAGAAGCACACAAATACCGCTATTATTACTGCATAGTTTAAAGCCAGGAAGTACGACTAGAGATACTTTACTTATACATATCGCGAAGCCAATTGTGATCGCACTTTTGCGGCCAAGAATATCATACGCATATCAGGCGAAAGCCAATGTAGCGACGATATTATTCCGGGATAGCACATATCCTGATAAATCGTTAGGAGCACTTACGAATGTAATTATGATATAACTCGAGAGTTCTAAGTAGTAGATAGAGAAGTATATCGCGGTGCGCGTTAAATTATTCGTTGTTTCCGGGGTGTTTCGTATTGCGTGAATTGCGACAAAACAATTCTACAATTCTGCTACAATTCGTGACTTTTTAAACGATAATGCCTTCGTTTGGTTAATAATTATTAATTAAAACGTTAAATCATTTGATAAATTGTAAATATAAATTGGTAAACATTGATTTTGATGAGAAAACATAAAAGCGATATTAAATATCAATTCGTTACGAATTCATTGATTTAAATATGTATTAAATCACATACATTTAATGTTGAATGTACAGTGACGAAAATATAAAAGATATATTTCTAGAGTAAGCAGATGACCAAAGCAAAAATATATAAAAAACAGAAAACAGCAAGCGTTTGAAACTGCATTTAGATGGGCGATATTTGAATTAGTGTTTAAGGATTAATTCTTTCATATCTCCAAGAAACTATCAATCCTATGAGCAATCGGTGTCTATAGTTTGCGAATCATTTCACAAACATGTTGGTTATTAGAATACACATTTTAAACTATGCGTTAAGACTGTTAATGTTATCGTCACAGAGTGATAAAAAGCATGGCAGGTATGAAAGTATGATTATATAATTGTAGTATAAATTCGTGTGAAAATAATGTTATAGTGTGTTAATAGATGTAGGACTTATCTCGTGACGACTATGATAATTGAATAAAATAAAATCATGATAAATTGCGTTCGTAGGCACATCGAGTAGAAACAATTTTTTCTTCTATTTTAAAAAGTCGCGATTCACGCATACGATTCGTAATCGTTATGGGCAAAGGTGGCTTTCATCGTTGTTAAAATGTTTATTGAAGACTTCGTGGATATATATATATATTTATTGTACATTATTAAGCTTTCAGTTTTCGATCAGTGCTTGAATCTTGCAAGCCTAATATAGATGTGAAGTATAGATGCTACATAAAACGAGAATTATCAGGGCACATATACGAATAATAATATTATACTTTAGTGTTTGACTAGAGTCGATACGATTGCCCGGAACCAGTTTTTGAGGAGACTGACTTGACTTTATCTTTAATTTCAGTTCCCCATGTAACATAGATTATGTCTTTTTATTCCGATTCTTCACATAACAAATTCGCAGTCCTCCTTACTTTTAATTCTTTGCACAATATATTGTATAAATATTGTTGTTAACTCTGTTGTTCAATTCCATGTATACAATGATGTATATAATTTATATTTGTTTTTGCTTATAATCCCTCTTATAATAAATCTAGAGGAAAAACCTAAATTTTTCTCGTAAAACTGAACATAGGTAATAATAATAATAATAATAATAATAATAAAGAAATATATATATATATATAATTTAAAAAACAAGGTCCGATAGACCATAAACTGGAAAGTTAAGACAAACTAATTTCTAATTATATTTTTAATGCCATGTATGAAATAATTCATACATAATCCAATAGTTTACAAAAAAAGACTCTGACGCAAATATGTTCAAAATTTAACGTATGATAGTTTTAAACCTAATATTTTTAACAAATTCTTCACAGTTTGTATAGTTTTTTTTTAGTCTTGGGTAATGTATGACTCGTTTTAAATCTTGTGCGAACATCTCCACTTAAGGATCTTCGTAAGAGAAAGATTATTCGAGATTATTCTCGAAAGTTTGTTTTTGATTTTATTCTTAATACATTTTGATATTTCAAAAAAATTTTTAATATTTAATTTAAAAATATTTTTGTTAAATAAATGCTCGATCGAGATTTGATATTTCTGAAGAGATAAAGAGAAAATGTTCGGATAAGAATTAAAAATCGTGGCATAAATTATATATACCTTCGTGCGTTCGATAGATAAACGAATATACACTCGGCTTACCGTTCACGCGGAAAGCATACACAGCATACCTCCGCTAAGTAATTGACCCATGTCAAAGTATGTTGTATCACATGTGTACGTTTCCTCATGCAGAAATAAACTCCATCGGAATACTAGGTTGTTCGTTGTTTTTCTTTATTCATCATTTTATTTAAAATAGAATATGCATTCTATAATAATAATAACAAGTCATTTTACCTACGAAATTATTGTATAACATAGGCATAACACGCATGCTTAAAGCTGCCATTATTGTACCTTAAAAGGTATCTTAACAACACTTATAATTACACCTCTCTTTAGATCACTTTAGATTACAACTAGCACTAAATACGAGCGCCTAAACATCCAAAATAAAAATACAAATTTTGACATAATACAAGTTTCAAACAGCCGCATTTAATACTAATTGTGAGGTGTGAATATAATCTTCGGAATGTGAAGTATCCTTTATCATTTGTACCAATCATATATTTATAAGGAATACACAGTACACACTATTAAAGCTTATATAAAACGATAAATGCATATATTATAAAACTATATTTGTGTATATTTTGATAAAAATAAAAATATATTTTTTTTTTATTCTTGTATATTTACACACTATATATTCCTTCTAAATATATAATATCACTCGACTGAGTGAAAATACGCGTGATCATCGAATCATGATAATAAAATGTTACATAAATCAAATAATCTGAAGGGCTACGAACTAGAAATACACAAAACAAAAATATATCTAAAAATTATAAATATGAGATTACATACGTTTCGACGCCGATCGGATCATTTCCAATGTTGACAAAAAATTTTTAATATTAAAATATTACAAATGGCAATTAGAATTTCGATAAATTAATATATGTATAAATTGATGTAAATACGTGTTGTTTGTTGAAATGCTTGCAACGATATTCTTTGGTCTTTCCATATAAACTTGATTAGTAATGGCATTTTTCTTGTGTTCTTGTAAAGGTTGTCCTCTCTTAGAAAATGTCGAGTCAAAAGTTAAATCTCATCGTAGTTGTCAAAAGTTAATCTCATCGTAGTTGTCAAAAATTAAAAATCCCATCGTAGTTGGAAAAAACACTGGAAGCATTACAACAGTGCAGAAGTTAAATTAAAAAGATCTATGAAAAACATACACACAAAATAGCAGTAACAGAATTCAACCTATTATGTGAGGAAAACTAAAAATAAAAAGAAAAAATATAAATAAATGTACCTTCTCATGTAAAGAATTTAAACCTCATTAAAAGGAGAAATTAATGCTCGCTTATAGACATCCATCTTAGATTGAAGCAAATGCAATGTGAAAAAAGGATGTGCCTTAGAATATGTACCGCCTAATTCGAGACAAATGTATCTCAGACGAAATTCCGCAACACAATAGCTGGAGGAGATGAATAGAACGAAAGAAGGATGTTCACTAGAGGAGGAACTAACTTTAACTTTTGACAACTACGATGAGATTTAACTTTTGACTCAACATTTTCTAAGAGAGAACCTTTACAAGAACACAAGAAAAATACCATTACTAATTGAGTTTATATGGAAGAACCAAAGAATATCGTTGCAAGCATTTCAACAAACAATACGTATTTACATCAATTTATATATGTATTAGTTTATCGAAATTCTAATTGCCGTTTGTAATATTTTAATATTAAAAAATTTTTGTCAACATTAAAAATGACCCGATCGGTGTCGAAACGTATGTAATCTCATATTTATAATTTTTAGAATATATTTTGTATATTTCTGGCTCGTAGCCCTTCAGATTATTTGATTTATTTATTATTATCAAACCTTATTATTCTTTATATTTCAAATATTACATTTCATTAAAACCCATTCAGGGTCTCTCTTAATTCTTTCAGCTCGATCAAACTTATTCTAGCACAGGTATCTTAAAAATCACATATAACACATATAAAGAAAACCCTAAAGTTGCACTTTCTTTCCACTAGACCTGGTATAAAACTACAGTTGAATTTGTTATTTACAAACAAGCATCATTCATATTTTCATATTTCTCATGCGCAAAAAAATGCGTAAGAAAATTACTCGCCGTTAATCTTTTCTCCAAATCGTATTAAAGACATTTCATTACGAGGTGATTAAATCATCGCCATTATTAATGTCATTTTTAATATTTAACATTAAATCTTTATCACTGAAGCTAGAAGATTCTATTAAGGCCGAACATTCTATCAAGGCCGTTTTATAATAATTGTTTTAAATTAATTAAAGAACTAAATTTTGTTTTTTTTTTACACTTTATAGTGCAAATTATTTGGTGTACTCTATATACGTCAAAATCTAACTATTTGGTATAATCTATTACGTCAAAATCTAACTTACAACTTTAAACGCTAATAGCTTTGCTAATAGTAATCTTGAAGAAGTAGTAAGTCTCATTATTTAATAATTACAATGGAAAGAAAGTGTACTTTTTGGAACACATAATGTATAATTATGCTTAAGTATAACATGATCACAATAGTACAATATTTTATATTGGTTTTGTCAGTGGATAAAACATTTTTAGACTGCCTTATTTCTTTGTATAGCCTACTGCAAATAGACTTATTACATTTAACAGAATATTAACAGAATATTTATGTTTAAAAAGTATCGTTGAAGCTGGATAAAACACATTGAATTGCGCAGAAGAACGAGAATATGTTCAAACAATATGATACAGCAAATGAGTGGAACAGTTCTATCGATTAAGTGCGAATGCAAATACCAGCTTTGCGTAACAGAGATTGTGCACTGCAAGAAAAATAGATATGAATATTATTTCCAAAAATTAATTTCGTCATAATTTCGTCTAAAATTTTTAATGCAAGATTTTAGAGCAAGATACATATATCTTTGCACAGATGACAAAAAAAGATTGAATTTGTTTAATTCCAATTTTTCTTATAGTATCCTGCTCCGATTGAGAGAAAGATTATAACGTATGAAAAAAAATTAAAGGCTTATAATTCACAAATGATACTTACATCTTTCCGAGCTTTTAGTATCGCACAGACATTGTTAAATCAGCATCGTTAACATCTTCATATTCTCCATGTGCAAAAGGATGCGCAAAGAGATTACTCGCTGTTGACCTTTTCTTCGGATCGTGTTGAAGACATTTCTTAACGAGATCTATGCCTTCCGCGGAAAGATTCTTCGGAAGTGCTGGTGTTTCTCCCATTCCAACCTTGAACAAAAATACAAAAATGTTAATTGAATTAATGTTAAGTTGATTAATATAGATTTTCAGTTTAGAGAATATAGTTAAAATTCGATTTAAAAAATAAAGATGTGAGATGAAAGATTTAATTCTAAATTCCTAATTCTAAATATCTTACCCTTCGTTTATCTTTCTTAAATCGTCAAAATAAATAAATTACTCTCTATTATTATAATAATACATTTAATTGCAATTACCTTAAACATAATTTGATAATTTGAATCATAATCCGACCAAGGCCGTCGTCCACTCGCCATCTCAATGATACAGCAACCCACTGACCAGATATCAACAGCTCTACCGTGTCCACTACTTTCAGACTTCATGAATACCTCTGGTGCCATATAAGCTTTAAAAAAATTAAAGAAATGATTAAAAATATAAATAATAAAGTTTTTGAGTTTATATTAAATTTTTTATCGCTTTCTTGCTCTCTCTCTCTCTCTCTCTCTCTCTCTCTCTCTCTCTCTCTCTCTTCGCTTATCTCTAATCAATCGCCATAAATGTATGAGATTTTAATACATGACAATTAAAATAATACTAACCTTGAGTACCGACAAAGCCTTGGAGTTCGCCAGGCATAGTTGTATGTGCTTTAATTTGCACCGCACTACCAAAGTCGCCGAGTTTCAAACTGTTACCTTCGTCTGTTAGAAAAATATTTGCAGCTGCGGAAAGAAAAAAAATATTATGGAATCGCATAAAAATAGCACGGATTTTAGAACAGCTCATTTTATTCAAATATAATTACTTTTAATATCACGATGAACTATTCCGTGAGAGTGCAGCGCTGCCACAGCCGAAAGAAGCTGGTGAGTGTACTTTCTGACTAAAGATTCTGGCAGTCCATTACCGCTACCCGCCACCAAGCTCTCGAGAGTTCCTTCTGCACAAAATTCCATGAAGATCAGCATCTCCTCCTGAAAATAAAATTTATCGTGATAAATGCGACAACTACAAGTTAATATATCATAACGATTATGTTGTTTATCGTACACGATGAATTTCTAGCCCGTAATATCGCACTAAATGCTGGTGCTGAATTCCCTCGAATATCTGTAATTCCTCGGCGACACGCCTGATCGCTCTGTGATCACCAGGCTGCAGTTGTACCTCTTTCATGGCCAACAATTCACCAGTTTGATTGTTCACCACGGTATACACTTTGCCAAACCTTCCTTGGCCTGTATAATAAAATTTAATTAAAATAACACTAAACATTATAATTATTATAATTATTCATTAAAACAATAATTCTTTTACTTGTACCCCAAATGATCATAAAACGTACCTATTTTAATACCTCGCTGCCATGTAAATGTAACTCGCCTGGCCTTGATGTGAACTTTGTCCACTGTTTTCCTGTCGACGACTTGTCCGATGAGTTCCCGGCTTCGTAATCTTTCGTCAAGTTCATCCTCGACTTTCCTGATAGCACGTATGACTATTTCGTGCCTTTGTGTACCTCGCTCGGGCATATTTATTATCACTGCGAGATTTCCATCAACTATGTTCGGCGAATTATTTTTCTTCACATTGACCAATAACTCAGGTGACTTCAAAGCGTCCCGTGGCTTCTGAGAGATACTGATGCTTGCGGTTCTAGTGCGGCCATGGCAAGGTGATGAAGCTCTTGATCGCGACAGTCTTCTCAAGCCTGAAAACAAATGTTGTCAATAATATGTAATAAAATATATTTTCATTTAATCATTTTAAAAATCAAATTATTCATTTAGAAAATTTCAAAAACTTTGTTAACTTTATATATAACAAAACGGACATTTAATGTAATAAAATTAATATTTACAATTTCTACTAAACTTAAAGTCATAAAAATAAATGGAAATTAATCATGCACATATTAAAATTAATGACTAAAAATCATATATTACTTTCTGTCTCTGGCGTTGATCCTGTAACTGACACGGTTCCCACGACATGAGATATGCAGCGATCCATGCACATCTTTAATTCCTCAAACTCCTGATCGGTAAGATGCTTCGTGTTTTGCGGCTCGCACACTGTTATTAAAAATTCTAGACCTTGATTTGCCCATCTAGGCCTCAAACCGCGACCACGCTCGCATCTTGTTCTCACAAACTCCATCCATAGTAGTGCAAACGATACTAAACCTCGCGCCAGAATAGCTTTCTCTTCTAGCGAGAATAGTTTGCACATTTCCTTGTGAAAATCAAAGCCCATTTTATGAGCTTGATGGAGAATCTCGCGGATTCTCGATCGTAAGGGCAACTGGTCATTCTCAGTATTTAATTGTTCCACTTTGTTGGCTTCGTTTTGAAAGTCCTCGATCACCATCGTTATGCGATGTCTCAAATCCAGGATTATATCCTATGCAAGTATGAACATGAAGATTTAGCTTTTTAATAGTTACAAAATCGTTTATATAATCTTACCTTCAACAGTTTTAATGATTCCTCCAATTCCTGGTCGCAGACAGGCCATTTCTCAATGTCGCGTTTCAAGCATTTGGCGAGATTGATGCTCTTCACAATCTTCTCTCGACTCTCTACGAACATTCCTTGCCATTCGCGACCCACATTCATCTGGTGCAATCTAACCATTGATTTATTACAGAAAAAACAGTTCATAAAAGCAACGAAATTGAGATGAATAAATGGAAATTTTCTCTTACTTGCTTGACAACTCGTCGTCTTCCTCTTCGAAATTTGAAATTTCCCGTATCTCGCGAGTCCGTTCGACAAAAAATTCATTCACTTGCTTGATCATCGTACGCGCAATCTTACTACAAGAAATATCTTTTATATCAAATATATAAAACAATGCAAATTAAAATAAAGAATATTTAATAATAATTTAACTTTTATCGTTCTTTTACATTACATTAGTTCCATTTAGTTCATTCTATTATCTTTTCAACACAAGTTATATAAAAAATATCTAGTCATCTTGATAATTTACTTACTAGAATTTCACACCAGCAATCTTGTATCCATTGCTTATATTTCCAGCGATGGATTTGACAAACAACCACTCGTCCATAATTAGATTTTTGTGGAAGCTGTCGTGTTGCACCATGTCTACCCACTGCTGAAGATAATCCAGGTACACTTCAAACACGGCCCTCAAACTCTCGTCGAAGTCATTGACGTCCTCCTCAAACAGACTCTCACAGGCTTGATTACTGGCGATAGTAGCACGAGAATGCGCGGTGAATCGATCGCGATGGATGCAAGCAATCCTGAGACCTTCACGAAGCTCCCGCATGAGCTGTCGGACTGACAATGGACTTGGCTGCTCCGGCTTCTGTTCCAGTCTCATCCTTAAAAATTCATGGACGAAATCCAGAGGCACACGCGAAAGAAACACAAAAGCTGCCCTAAGAAAAGAAATATTACTATTATGCAAATCGTTTATTTTAATCAATAGTGTAACATAGTTTAATATTATCCACACTTCTTTCGATTTCGACTCAAATAAAAAAATTATCTAAGGTGTTTCAACCAGTAGTTAAAAATGTTTTAAAAACAAAAAAAACATATAGTCATATAGACGTTTATTTTCCTTTTGTTTAATTTTAATAATTAAATTTTATTTGATAAAAGTACAAATTTTGATGCCCTTGAATTAAATCAAAATCTTGTGATAAAAAAAGGCAATATCTAAGCAAAAAATATTAAAAATCAAGAAATCTTTTTATAAAAAATTCTACGCACCTGTATGATGGTAAATTCAATTCCTTCGCCTCAGAGCTCCAAATACCATACCGTCGCAATTCTTTGTCACCTTCATATTCTTCATTCGTACTACTATCATATTCCTCGCAATCATTTTTCTCCAAAGTTAACCTTGCTTTTCTCAATATAGATGTATGTAGCCGATCCAAGAAATTCAAACTCTTCCGGAGACCTCGCGTTTTAAGTACGTCTTCAATGTATTTTCTAAGTAAACAAAAAATGTGCGTCATTATATAGTTTTCATAAGTCATATATTTACATTCTAATATAGTTAATAAGTTTAAAATTTCATTTAATTACTTGGAAATAAAATAAGAATACAAAAGAAATTTATAGTAAATTTTATAATGTAAATATAAACATCAAATTTAATAATAATTTTAAATTAAAAACAAATTTTGATACATTAAGTATACATTTTTCAAAACGTACCTGTAGGCGTGTCGATCAAATTCAACCAAATAGAAATCGAGACGATCGACTCTTTCATCTTCAAAATATGAGAACGAGGTTTCCGGAGTAGGTGGCAGTGATTGCGATATAAATGATAGACCTCCAATCGAAGAATTATTGCTGTTATTGCTATCGGAGGGACTAGAAGTTTCATCCTGTTGAGGTAGTTCAAATCGCACTATGGATTGTCGCTCTGTAGAATCGACGGTATCTGAAGATCGCGAACTAAAGATAGGAACAATCGATTACCCAAGTTTCTATACTTCAAGTTATATCAAAGAAACATTCCAAAGCATGTTGTTTTTCAAACAACATTGCAAACTGAATAAAATTCCATTTCAAATAGTACAATTTCGAACTATTGTCAGGAGTAACGCAAATCAAATCAACATACCTGATACCGGAATCGGTAAAGTCGTCCTGTTTCTTCTTGCTGTGTAGCATCATAAGTAATCTGCCTAGTATCTGCAATTTGAATCGATGGTGTTTCGTCATGTTGTACCAGAGACACATAGCTTTCACCCTGTCGGTGAATTCCGGGCTTTTGTATAACGGATAATTAACGGCAAACACATGGGAGGATGGATACAAAGCCTCCGCGGTTTCCAAGCGAGCCAGTAGAGCTTCCACTTGCTGCAATGCTTCTCCCTGCGCACGGGCACACGCACGGCAGTACATGGAGAGACAACCCGGGCATACACCCAGCTCAATATTTGAGCTTGAACCGGAATTTGTGGATCGATCGCTCGCAATATCACCGGGGCTGACGCAATTCGAACTTCCCTCTTGCGCGTCTTCCCTTTCTGCGATGGGATCGTATCTATAATGCAATAATTGCGTTCTCTTAGCGCTATCAATGCAACTGTTACTCTATTCTTCTTTTTATATTTCAAATTATTATGTATCACAAATTTTTCCTTGAAGGTTTTCCTTCAAGTACATTCCCGCTTACCTATACTCCATTATTTCTGAAAGTAAACCCTCCACCGCCTCTCGTTGGCGACAAAGATATTCATCCTGCGCTATCAGACTACGGTCAGCGTGATGCGCTTGCAATTCCAGCCATATCAAGTCCTTTAATTCATTCTGCCATCGAGTCTCCTCGTGACTCATCTGGCGACGACAATTACGTTCCGTACTTCCCTGTGCAAGTAAAAAAAAAAGACAATTTTGTCAGTAATTAAAAATAAAAATGTGACACTGTATTGATAATAAAGTGCATTTGATTTAGCTCAAGTTTATTTTGCAATAAGATATTTACCAATTTAATCAAAAAAGAGAATGTATCGTGAAAGATTTCTCTCTCTCTGAAGCTCTGTGTTCTCGGCGACTGTGCGCGTAAACATTCTTCATTTATCAACACGCTTTGCTCGCTGTCTTCACGCTCCACCTTCTTTTCCTCGACGTCAACGGGTTTAGATCGCAGGCAGCGGAATCTATTTCTAGTCTCGACCTGCGAGAAAGAGCATATTTATTGATCAAGTGCCAAATATATCTGCAAAAAGGTAAAAACGACTGCGTTTGAAAAGCAATAACATTTGATGGATCAGGAAAAAGAATGTGATTCATCAGAAATATACATTAATCATAGGCACAATTGTTGAGTCTTTTTCTAAACGTAGTCAATATTCAAAATCACTTCTCTGCTTTTTTGAACCTTGATTTGATTTGGCGTCGACACTGCTATCTCGCCGGTATATCTCTCGGCATAATTGTGAGCAGCCTCCACGTCGAGCTTCAGATCCCTTTCGTTGCCCCGCAATAGTTTCAAACTTCTCTTGCTTTTCCTGCCCTCTTTCACATCTTCCTTCGTCTCATCCTCATAATCTTTGTCCGCTTTATCGCACATTTCGTTAAAGATGATAGTGTCCAAAGTGTTGCGTCGATGGATAGTTGTTCTTGGTCTAGCTTCTTTTTCTACTGACTTAAGATCGCTGGAAATGACAAAGATTAAAGATAATTTGCATATTTTATAGCCACTCGTGTGACAATCAAATTAGCGACTGAGTTAATTTATATCTGAAAATTCCGCGAAGCGTAGAAGCAATTTCTCTGTACATTGAAAATGTTTCTTATGTAATTTCCGATTTTCAAAACCATTCATCGTGTAACATTATTTATCCTTAGGACGTCTTCTGGACGTCTTTAGGACGTCTCTTGGAGATCTGTGCTGTAAAGATCTATATCTTGAAAATTATAAAATGCAAAAAAAGCGAAAAGAAGTGGGCTTTATGTTTTAAAATTATTCGTTAAATTCATTTGTGTTTCATCGAAAAATGACGCATCGCAAATGTGCCAAATAAAACGGATCTAGTAATAATTATGTACTCCTAGCGATTCTTCGCGGCTTTAATTTGCAACTCTGTTGCACGCACCTGCCTGACGCAAGCTTATGCTTCATGTGCCTTTTCTTACGATTGAGACGAGTCCTAGGCGGCGTGTGTCCGTACATATCCGACATCTCTTGCAACGAGTCTTCGAACTCGTTTGGCGGACTGATTGAATCATTCTTACTGTAAATAAGATATTTAATCAAATGTAAATTTCCGCCGGAAGCTTTATCACCGATTGTCGTCGGGGAATTTTATAGAGACGGGATGTGACTTCAGAAATAAAAATGTTATGAAATTAATTACAAAATGGAACGGGCATATAAGAGTCAAGCGCTGTAGTTGGAGCGTAAAAATCTTTTTGTTCTTGACGTTACTTCTTATAAATTGAATATTTTACTTCTTATAAATTACTTCTTATACATTTATTTCTTATAAATTAGTTATCATGAAACCTGCATTCACAAATTCTCTCACGCATTCAAACCTACGCACAATTCTTTTGGAGAAAATTTATTAAATAAATATTAACTTATTAAAAACGGAATGTTAGCAGTATGTTAAGGCATATTTAGATTTTCACCCGAGTGCTCCTTAAATATTATGTTATCTTTGTTTAACATTCAATGAATAGTAAAGATAATATCAGGATGGGAATCTGAGTACAGTTTTAGTAATTTGCCAGTAGATCTAGTAGAATATTACGGTTATAGGTTGACATTAATACTTTCGGGGCAGGGGACATTAAAAAAAAATATTTATTCGAAATGATGATTTTTAGTAAATAACAATGTACTAAAAGTTTATTTTTGTGTAATAAACAGTAATCACTTACACAAAGACCGACATTACATTCTTTACATTTAAATCTATAGATATTTTGTTCACTATTTTCTTCGCTCCTATAGTACAAAGAATACATTCTTTATCCTGTTGGATAATTTGCGTCTTTTTCAATATAAAAAGGAAAGTCTTGCTGTCTAGCTGTCAGATGTCAAGGATTAGATAATTCATTTATCAATTACAGTTTTACGCTTTAAATCATGGTTCGTAATGATATTTTCAATTAGTTGTAGTTTAATCGGAAAAAGATGGATTTAGATTCATCTCTTAATTATTAAAAATTAAACAAAATATATTATAGAAATGATTATAAAAAAGCGCAAATGCTCAATTTTTGCTATCAATCTGCCATTGATCATTATATTTTTGTAGATTTGCTGCTAATTAATAGTCCATTTCGAAAAACCTGTTTTTGACAGATTTATCTATTTGGGCAAATCTATCTCATTAAGCAAAATGTTAAAAATACACCAGCAAATTCTAGCAGAATAAGACAGATTAGCATCATTCTACTGACTTAATATCAACAAAATTTGTAATAAATATTTTGCAAAACCTGTTTTCAAACCTGATTTGGCTACCTTTGATAGAAATTGCAGAAGATAATGATCAATTAAAATTGCAAAGTAAAATACCGGCACACAAAAGTAATAATTATTATAACGTTTAATATCTAAAAGAATAATCAGAATTTTTTCTACTGCATAAAAAATTTTGTATAAAACAATATCGCTATGAACAATTAATGTTTCCTTCCTGATACGAGTATTTATTACGTACCACAAAAACAATCGTAAATACAGAAACTTTTTTAAATCTTCATCTCTTGAGTGACATTCTTTCAAAAGAAATTAAAAGGCTAGGAATCACGAATCTCTCTCTGTACATCGACGAGTGAAGGAGAAGCGACGTGTCTCACGCGATAAATCGCCAGGAATTCGCAATCGGGAATCTCCGTCGTTGTCGTCGATGCCTTGTCGCCGAATTATCACACCGATGGAATGAATAACGGGAACCGTTCGCGGCTGATTCGCGCGGCCGGCAACGACGGTAAATTCCTATCACGCTCACTGACTAAGTAGCACCAAGTAGTCGAAATCTAATCCGATACTGGTCGTCGCGCGGTATGTAAACAAAGGGAGACCACCACCGAGAGCGACGGATCTGCCGGTCGCTCCGTCAATCCGGAGCTCTCCGGAGCACTCCGGAGTCCGCATTTGACTGTGGCGAGTCACGTAAAGCCACGTGTCACTGGCTGGACACTGATCGCCGGGGACCCACCTGACGTGATCGACATCATCGTCGTCGGCGAATTCGCTGCCAGGAATTCTTGCGGCACGGTTCGATCTGGGGTCTCGACGCATCATCGCCGTTCACCACTACCTCACCACTAACGTAACAAAAACGCGCACGTCGTCGTCGTCGTCGTCGTCGCTAGTCGGCGCCGATCGTCACGACGTCACCTATCGTTCCGTGAAATCGGAGAACGCAGGCGCGCCGCGCCGTCGGCTAGCGTCGATGTATCGATAATCGCAGAAGCGGGAATTTTAAAATAAAATCAAGCACATAAAGAGTTGATACTAAACATATAAAATTGTTTGTATCTCAGAAACAGTTGAGCTTTCGACCTACGTTCACTATGGTTTTTTTTACTGGAAATGCTGTGTATTATCTACTATATAAATCTCGAATGGTTTATTTTGTACACCCTGTACTCGTATATTGATAAAATAAAATTTATTAAACGACTAGATTTGCTGGTATCTTTCCATCTTGTTCTTCGATTTTAAAGATGTTTAGAAATCTGGATTATCTTATATTTCTTTTGTAGGATATGGAATAATCAATAACTATTTCAATTAGCAGGATCGGTAGCTCTTTTTTTTTATATGAATTTTTTTTATTTAAACAATCTCTAGCTTTCTCAGGAAAGTACAAGTAGTTTTCATTATATCCTCGCACCAACAAATAATATTGTTTTCATTAAAATACAATGTCTATGCGTCTCTGCATCGTATGTTTGTGTCTCGTGTTTTCGCTGGTTAATTTAATAACTCGATAATATTGCTACGAGGATCCCCTAATGGTTGCAGAAACGGAAAAAGGACGCGTATTCGAATTCTATCATTACAATGCCGCCGAGCTTTGCGTCTCAGCTTGGAAAGGAGGAAGACGAAAAAAAGGAACGAAACGCATGCCTGGCGCCAAATATACACACATTTCGATATATTTCAGGAACGAGAAAATGCTATAGCACCATGTTTATGTATGTACGTGCGTGTAGTACCTTCACGAGGGACATACGGTATATTTTGATAGATTTTGCTATTTTAAGACCTACTTTCGTGTCTGCGGCAAAGTGCGAAGAACTGGGTAACGTTATTTAACTCTAGGAGGAACTTCGAGGATCCTTCGAGGAAAGTGACTCTGAACGCAATGTACGACGTTTCCTAAATGGATTACCGAGATCTTAGATCTTTCCATCCTTAAAGATCTAAGGTCCGTATTCATAGTTGGATCTTATATTTAAGGCTTCCTTAAATTTATCTTTAGATGCTCAGTAGCCAATCAAATAATTTGTAGAGCATCTAAAAGATTTAAGGAAGCCTTAAATATAAGGCTTCACTATGATTACGGCTATAAATATCAATTTAATTAGCAAACTCACAGTTTTAGTCGTACACATTCAATTTATTTAAAATAGTTGAAGTGATAAACGTCATGAAACAAACAAATGAGTTCACTTTTCACCTATATTTGAATTTACATCGTGTACATTTTGCAAATGTGGCAAAAATTAAGTCGTATTCTAGAGTTAAGCACGTTCCAGGGGACAAATGAAAACGCGAAATTTAGCGAAGGAAGAAGATCAAGGCGCGATCTTTAAATCGACAGTTCGAATCGAATATTTAATGAATCTAATTCTATTAATTGACGAAACAAAGTAAGTCGAGGGGCGGGAAGCACTTTACGAGGAATTCTTCTGGAATGTCTCAATAAAAATTCATCGGTTTCGCTAAAGCGTTTAATCGCCAAAGAGTATCGAGACGAACTTTCAAGCTTGTCCTCACCTATTTCATCGATTATCGAAATGTTATCGTGCGATCTCTTTAATTAGTAATAATCTTGTTTTTTTTTTCATCTTGTTTACACATATATCTGGTCGGAAGTCCATATACTCAAAAATGAAAAACTTAAAAAAAATTGGAACTTTTCTCAAATTATATTTGCCAGTAAAAAATTTGGTTATTTTTTATTGTTGAATTCAGAAAGTAATTAAAAATAATTTGAATAAAAAGGTTGAACTTGTAAATGTCCTTTTATCGTAAATTACGACCAAATTTACGTGCTAGATTATCTTAAGAATATATAAATTGACGACTATAAAATGCTTTCCTTTAGTTCTCGTTCAATATTATCTGCATAATAATAAAATAATAATAACGCTACTAGATTGTAAACATTAATATTAATAATATAACACTACTAATTTGTATATAAATTTTTAATATTAAATATAATCGAAAAATATCTATCGCGTTATTACTTCTGTATTTTTTTCCTCCTTTCTGCTTCGCATATTGTTGTAACGCGCGGGCGTATGATAATTATATAGCAAAGTACAAATTTTTCTGTGATACGGTGCGACTGTTTACATTTCGCGATCTTCTCTCCTACGTGAAACTCACACACGTTTTGTCCGTATCACACTTGCTATCGTTGTTTGTTTTGCATTCCGTCGTGTGAAAAATTGGCAGCGTCTCGAGGTTCGAGTTTTCGTTAATTTTAATCCCGTTGCGCACAAAACATTCTCTTAAGAAGGGCGAAAGATTTTTTTTAAATTACAATGGCATATGACCGCCATAAATGTGTTTTCTCTATCACTCGGCATCTCTCTCTTTTTCTCGCACATACACGGTTAATTATCTCCCTTATCACATTCTCTCCCTCTCTCACATTCGTTCCCTCATTCTTTCGAAAATCTTGGTAGCTAAAGCCATTCGGCGGGTACCGCGCGGTTCGATCTTGTATTGAAGGTATGCAGAACAAATTTTCTATGGCGCGATATCTTTACATTTCTTTCTCTCAGCTAGTCGTTATATTAGTACTACCTATAGTACTTCGAGATATATATATATATATATATTTATTTATATATTTATATGTATATCAAGTAAAGGCCACGAGTGTATTCAATATAAAATCGCTAACGTGTTATCGAAACTCGTTCGTACGAAAATAGTTCGGTACGGTTTTATCGATAGTGAATAGACCATGCCATCGTTGAATCGCTTACGTTTATTAATCCGGAATGACGGATTGCGCCGCAATAGTGATCTGTGTATAATGTACAAGGGGACAATCGTAACATGCGATTTATAAACGCGATGAATAAAATATTCTCAAAACAGGAAATATTAGAATTTTGGAAACACAAAATACATATTAAAGATTCATATCTGTTCGCATATGATTTTTCTTTAAACATATGTACATATATGTATACGTACATATATACATAAAATTATTTATTTATTCGATAATATGGTTTAAGAAAACCTTCAACTAATCTTTAAAAACAAAAAATAGAACCGGAAGTCATGAAATGTCTCCTTGCTTGGAACGGTCGCTGCCCAATACGAACTTTAAGGTTATGCCTATTTTTATCTAACTCGCTACAGTATAAGCCACGTGCCCTATTTCGATTCCTCTCTGATCGATATTCGGTCTAGTTACAAATCGCCGGTCAACTAATGAATGTCAAGAGTAACGTACAGCCTTCTGTTTAAATATGGCCCAAATTAAGCGTACAATAAAAGAAAATCATTCGTAAACAGGTAGCGACCGCAATTGCCGTCGCGATATATCAGCTGAGGTGCAAATAGTGATGGTAGCGTTGATGGTTTCTCGAAAATAAATCCTTATTACCGAGGACGGACGATATCGCATGATGGCGCGATAAAAACTGCGACGGGCAGGGCAGCACCGGTAGATAACCAGCAGTTAAGTATCGCGTTTCGCGAATAAATGACCGGCAGTAATACTTATGGTGAGGCGAGACAATACTAGCACCTCGATAATCGAAATGTTGATTCATCGATGCGCAGAGAAAGGTTTAAGTAACGGTAACGAATTTACTACCGGAAATTTTCTTGTCACTTGGGCGCAAAGTGCCTTTATCGAAACAAGAATATCATTACGCTAAATTATTAGAGTAATAATATTGATTTTTGCTATTAGGAGATAGTTACAAGAATTACTAGCTTCACAAGCAAGGCACTTTTGCGCGAAGTAGCGAGAAAATTTACTCGCGCTCCTGAGACGGGTGACGATTCCGCGATAGAGCCAATCATGCAGCGTTAATTAACGTGGAAGTATATGTGGAAGACGGTGCGCGAGTCGCTCACTGTCGTCGCGTTCCTTACCAAAAAGGTAAAATCTTTGATTATCAGTTTGCGTGAGGGTATAGAATTGTCATCAAGCTAACGTAGGCGTAAATATTAATTATATGATAGTCACGGTTGTCATTCGCGCAATTTTTGAAAAAAGTTGAAGTGTAATTGATTGATAATGTGTGTCTGCTATTCAAATTATTCTATTTATACATTTATTGTAGAATCTATACCTCTCTCTATTTCTCTCTATCTTATTAATCGCTTTCTTTTTTTCCTCATTATTATTTTACTGCATTCTTCGCAAAAGTCAGGTGAGAAATTGAAGGTAGAAAAGGACATGTATAAGGTAAGTGATTAGATGCACGCACATTAATTTACATGTTCTCGAATTGATCAACGCGGCGTTTGGTGTTGCCCTTGCGAATTTCGCGAAGCGTCTTGTATTTGTCGCGGCCCTGACGCACATTTTCCCTGTGGATCTTGTCCATCACCGTCTCCTTGGACTCGTCACGTGACTGAGCGAGATCTTGCTTTAATGCCTGTCAATGAAAGCATTTCATTGTAACAGTGTATACAATAGAATTTTTTGCAAAGTTTGCATCGTTTTAAAAACGTATTTCCACATTTTAAAGAATAAAAGCAGTTAAAAAAAGTTTTACATAAAATTACAGTTATTTAAAATAAGAAATAAAATCTAAAATATATTAACGTTGTACATCAACGTACCTTCAATTGATCGTTAAGACGTTCACTTCTCTCCGCTAAAGTGCGTCGCTCCCCGACAGGATCGATTATTGATTCGTCAGTCGCGAGGTCCTTAGTAACGTCTCCTTGAGGAATTTCGTCCTCACCCTCCTCCTCACCTTCTTCGTTCTCCTCGACGTGATGATGATGCGGAGTCTGATTAGCTTGAAATTGTCGGTCAGCTTCTTCTTGTCTTAATCTTGCATAATAAACGATAAATATGCAATTATCCCCAATTATGTTAATTAAGAAACAAAGGATGAGAAAAAGAAGAAAACTGGTCGTACTTGGCAGCTTCAAACTCAGCCTGTAATCTCCTAGCTTCTGCATCCTTAGCCTCCACCTCAGATTGTATGCGTTGTACTTCCTCTTGCTTAGCTCTTATTTCTTGTTCGAGTTTAGCGCGCTCCGCAGCCTCCATTTCGTGCGAGAGTTCCAACTTCTCCATCATTACTGTCAATTCCTATGTCACACACAATACAAATTACAAAAAGCAGTTCAAATACGGCTTATAAAATAAATTAAATAATTAAGGAAAGGAACATTAAAACCTACATTGGTTCTTAGTGACAATTTTTAGAATATAAAACTGTCGCTTAATAATATTATAAACTTAATAATATAATAAACATAAACGTTTCGACTTTATATTAGATCATCATCCATATGTGTATTGCTCGAAGTAAAAATTTAAACAATAATTTTCTATGAAACATACTAATATTATAACGGTCACAACTTTTGTATGCTACTTATAAACCTATAATTGAATTTGTGAATACATTATAGGATCCCTCAATAGTCCTCAGATTTTTCATCTATAAAATCGTAAAAAACATCGAATTAACTGAGTGCCATTTTTTAATTCCAATTTGACAACATAGCAGCCGCAATTGTCTTAATGCTCAGGAATCATAAATTCTGTACGGTTATCACTATCGTATGCTCACAAATTCGTAGAATAGCGCAGAAAAATTAATATTATGATGGAAAAATCAAATCAGCGTTTCTACTAAACTTATACATCTTATTTGAGCGAACAATAAACATCAATATTATATCTTATAAGATGACTTATAGTAATTTGAACTTGACTTATAGTAGTTCGAACTTGATGTTAATCGTTCGCTCAAGTAAGAAATGAAGGATAAAAAGAATAAAAACAAAAAAATTAACTGCTCATTGATAGTGTAATGGTAGTTTTTTAAACTCATAATTAAAGAGATTATCTTCTGATGATTCTCGCTCACCTTCTGACGATTCTCTAGCTCTTCCTTAGCAGCCTGCAATTGCTTCAGCTGCTCCTCCAAGCGCCGGATCATTTCCTGAGCTTCGTTCAACTCAGCATTCCGCCTATCCATTTCCTCTGCCATATTTTTTAGCCTCTCTTCGTATTCCTGCTGTTTCTTCTCCGCACGCTCTCGGGCAGCTATCTCCAATTGCAATTTCTCTCTCTGTTGCTGTTTCGCCATCTTTTCGTCTTTTGCTTGAGCCTGAAAAAATTTTATTGCAATCTCGTTACAACTTCAGAAACTAAATATATTTTATTATTTCTTACACACACACACACACACACACACACACACACACACACACAAGCCTTTAATTGTTAAATTATTTTAACTCCTAAATAAATTTTCAATATGCTATAATGGTTACGTAAAGTGATGTAAAATACGTATTGCTAATGAGAAAGTTATATAATCAACTTTAGATAAGTATAAGCATTAATAATTATGTTTCATTAATTTTAATTATTTCATTAATGTGATATAATGTAATGTTCCTACCTTCATCTGCTGCACGTCGATCGTGTCTGGCTTACGTCTGCGCATGTAAAGTTCGTGATTGCCCATGCATAGCGCAAGAATTCTCTTGTTAATCTTGACTCTGTTGGCGAAAAATACAAAGTCCGGTGCCTTCTTGTCGATTGGCTTGATTATGAATTTCTTATCGTTGAACGAGATATTCCGTATCTCGGACCAGGGGAAGCCAATTTTCGGTGTGAGCTTATCGTCCTTCTCGTAGATGTTCAAACCTAAAGCATCCACACCCAACCAAAGGTCTGTGCCTTTCTTGTTGCGAATTTCAAAGTAATTCACACCATACATCTCTAAGTCCTATGGAAAGCAAAAATAAAAGAAAATACTAAAACGATACCAGTGATACTAGTCCAAGAATAGTAATATTTTACAATTTTTCACATGATAAAAATGTTTCCGAGTGCAGCAATAGAGTTCGCATAATATTCTTCGCAAGACTGGTTAAAAAATACTATGTCATAAATAAACATCGAGTTAAAATACAATATTATGCGAGTGATTAAAAAGTATAATTAAAAACGCTCGTTGCTTTACAAATGCGCAAGCCTTCAAAAAACGGATTGCAGTACAAGTTTAATACTTCACATGAATAAAATTTCTTAAAGACAAATAGGAATTTCTAATATAGAATCCAAATAATGTGAAAATAAAATAATTTAAAATAATTTTGCAATCCATATAAATATCGATGATGTACAGTACATCATGTACATCGTGTACATCAGAATATCCAACCCCTCCTGAAGTTTTCGCCATATATTTCGCATTTACATCCTGTTCATGCTATTTAACAGATACCTGAGCAATTTTCAGATACTCCATCATGGCGTCCTCTCGCAACATACCACGGTGTTCCTGCCACCAGTTTGTAATAGAGTTATCCCATTCCTCCTTGCTCATTTTATGTTGATCCACAACACGCTGTGGTAACAGCCGATCATTTGACAGAAAGCCAGTGGGATGATTTCCCTTCTGATAATCTCCATGTCTTGCTTGAACGGCATACGAAGCCAATAGAACGGAAGTTTCCGGTGGGCAGTATATTTCATCCGTGAGAATACCATTTTTCACCTGCAATCAATTCAAACATTAACATTGATTACATAAAATTTTCTAATTAATTCTAATCTAACAACAATATCGATTAATATATATAATACAAAATTCAATAATAAGATCGCTATTTATTATATAAGCTTATAAACAATTAACAAAATATTGATTAACTAATATAAGAAAAATACAATTTAATTTTACATTCATTTGAGATATTATTCCAAATTGTGAGTGATATTTCGCTAAGCATCGTTGTTCTTAAACACTAATATATTTGTCTGGTTCAACTGAGCAAAAAATTGATGCGCATTCCTTGTGTTCGCGTACCCGCCACGGAGGATGAGATAGTGGACGACGGGAAGAAGTGAATCAGATAAACGAACGATAGTTCGATGCATGACTTAATCCGACCAACAAATAAGATATGCATTGTTTTTATGTTAGATCAATTTGTTCTGGACATCAATCATAAGTAGACTGCGGAACTTTATGCAAAATACTTAACTGAATATTAACTATCGGACAGTTTTAGCAGTCAATCGTTATTCGTTAAAGAGTTATTAAAAAGTGAAGTAAAAAGATTGAGATTGCCATCTGTAAATTTACAAAATTGCAAAATATGCATTTTATGCAAAACGTTCAGTTAAGTATTTTGCATAAACTTCCGCAGTCTAATCATAAGTCTCGAAATTAGTTTGAAAGTAAAAGCAGCAAATTAAAAATTGTTACTGAAATCGCAAGTAAGATAGATAGATAGAGTGAGTGAGTGAGTGAGAGAGACGCGAAATGACTGCGTGAATAATAATTTTTTACCTGAAGGTAAAAAAGTCGCAGCGTAATATCTTGTATCAATTCCTCGGCGACGTCTTCGGGATAGAATTTTGCACGAAATTTGAACTGCAGTGGAGTCTCCTTCTTGACCTCTTGGTTCATCACCTGCAAACGTCGAAAAAAATTAATGATGCGGTTGAAATTGTCTTGTTTCTCATACTTGACGCTCAAAGGTAAAAAGCGTGCAAAGTGTTTGTGAATCGCGTTATAAGATAATAATTAAACATGTGAACAAATAGTTTTCGTGACATTAAGAGAATAATGGGTGAATATGAGATCATGAGTTCCACGAAATAGTAGAAAAATATTTTTCACTAAAAGAGATATGGTTTCGCATTAAGGAAATTAATTCATTAATTATACACATATCTTAGAGTATTATTAGGTACTTAATACATTACGCTAATTACATCAATATATAATATTTTAATTATTTAATACATTTACATCTATTACTTTTCAATATACTTTAATGTAATTCAATATACTTTTTATATCGCAATAAAAATTAATAGAGAGAGATATATAGAATATCTGAATGTTTTGATAGTGAATGCTATTAAAAGTTTTGTCTTTTTCCTCATAAAAAGATGTCATTCTTTATACTTATATAAATTCTTTTTCTTATTACGATACCTTGTAGCGTCAGATATATTCACACTATATTGTCAACGTTGTTATCAAAGAGTTTATCATAATTACGTAATGCTTGCGATATCAGTGTTGCAGGTACGATCAAAGTTGAATATCTGCCGCCGTGTCTCTTAAGTACAAATAGTTTAAAAATGTTCATCATTGTTCGTAAAAATTCGTCTAATTTACGATGGAATTTAACACATGTGATGAATGTTAACACATGTTTGGCAGCTGTGCACAAAAAAAAGCCAAAAAAATAGTTCCTCTCAACTTTTATACGATTTTTACATCAAATAAATCAATATACGGCTACAATATAATGTAGCTATATTATAAAAATAGAAAAGATAAGATAAAGTAAGATATATTCTATTATATTATAAAAAAATGAAGTAATAATTCCTATTTAATAAAACTATATCAACGAAATTTCCTGTTACAGATAAATAGTTGACACAATGTTTTTTTCTTAGAATGGAGATGACGTTTTTATAAGACGAGCCACCACGATAGACAATCAAAGGAATAAAAAAAGTTGTAAAACATTTTTATTACGTTAAAGATACTCGAAATGATAAGCATTGCAAAAGTTATTGAATTGCTAAACACAAAAGTACTTTTTAACAGATCGATTCCGTATGCGAGAAATGCATTTGTCTTAGTCATTCATTATCCATTCTCGTGGAATCTTATCCAGATCGCCGAAAGAACTTACATCACGACAACAGTCGACTCTTGGAGTGTGTGTTCCTGCCACATTTTACCTAGTAGTTATCTACGTTATTAACGAGGAATAAAAAAAATGTAGCGCGAAGCAGCAGATAAGCAACCGACAGTGTTTCTAGTAGCTACCGTGACGACAATTAATGCGTTTTTCCGCGATATTATCTCCGACATTCGCGAATAGCATTTGCGATGCAGAATTATGTAACGCGTACGCGGTTTGTACTATTTTAAAAATCAAATTAAGCAGAAAGGATTTAGTGACGCGAGATTCTTTTGACTTTGCTATGTCATCTTTCCTTTTTTTATAGCAACTGCCAAACATATAATGGATGGTTATAATTCATATTTCACAAAACATAAGAAGCAAAAACATAACTCGCGCATCGTGTTACGACTAGTAATATTGTTTCAAAAAACACATGTTGAGATTATTATATTATCTTGTGTCGCGGGACTTGCATGACATAAGATAATAAGGAATAAAAAAAAGTTGTAATACATAATAGAGATAATAAAATAATAATGCACACAATTTAATCATGTCAATCATGTCAGCCTACGATGAGTGATCCTAAGAAAGAAAAAACAAATTTTCCTATAAAATAATTGAAAAATTTTCGATCAAAGTTTACACGATGTCTGTCAAATTTTGCCTTATTATATCAAATAAAAAAAGCTTATTCTATTCATTAAAAATTTTAAATAAATTTCGTGATAAGTTCTGCTGTATATCTTGTTATATAATACATCATTACAAATGAATAAACTAACTAAAAAAGCATAGATATATCATCTTATCTCGTAGGAATAATAAAAGCAAAATGAGACTTATCTCTTTGAATAATTTAGATGTGTAAATAAAATAAAATATCCTTTTCTCTGAGTGAATATTAATGGCAACTATGAATTTGTCATTCAATGCAGTGAGAAAAATGTCTGATTGAAAATGGATGAAGCAGAAGACTGATTATATCGATCAGAATTCCAATTACCTCAACTAGAATTTTGTAGATTTAACCAGAAAATTTTGATTCTTTTTTCCATTTTCAACCAAAATTCCAATTAATCCAATCAGACATTCTTCTTAGCGTGATTAATTCGATCGACTATTAAACATACAGTAAAGCACGAAAGTAAAAGATCATCGATGATGTGTTATTTCTAATCAATTCGGGAATTTTAATCGGATGTCAAGAACACATCGAAATAATATACAAGGATCAGAAAATTCTTTGTGCTCTTACGTTGCAGATTTTTCGAAGACCGCACGGAACCACCTGCAATTATTTGCTAATATCACATATTGCCCATACATCTGCAGTGTATTATTGGTGCAGTGCATGCATTCAATCAAAAATTATCGGTTTTTATGTTTAATGTCACAAATAAATAAAATGAGATTATAATAATGTACTAATAATAACCTGATATAACTGATATCATGAAACTGCATTTCAGTAATCATTTTACTATATAATCTAAAACAATTAAAATTGCAAATGACTCTCTTTATCAGTGAGTATAACCCGAATGTCATAACAAATAAATAGTTTTGACACACGCAATAAGCGCGGCTTATCGTAAAATCGAAAAAATGTTACTTGCATATCCGTCAAACAAAAATAACAAAGAATAATTAGACTACGAAAAACTCGGTGTATACTTTTCACGGGAGGTACAGTTTCTCGCGAAGGAACGGATCGTCGAGTTGCATCCATGCGTTAGATACGTTTCAAGGACGGTATTTAAAAAACCCACCAGTCACGATCATGATTATGATGTAACAGCATGGACGTCTTCTTATTTATCAAACAACATATGATTTGTTATCGCTATTTTTTCAGTCAAAAGGTACGACAAATAAGCGATGTCTCGTTTGACGGCATCAAGTACAATGCGTCTGCCTCGTAATAACAAGGCTACACAATTTGTAAAAAAGTTACAAAGTCATGGGGCAGTATTCATCCGTCGTTCTTCATAACCGTTGCTCTTGGTGAATAAAAATTTCTTTATTCATATACTCGTGTAAGAAATTCTTATTCTTACATGACCTCTTCATCATCAATCAGGAGGCTGTATATTAGCATCTTAAGACGTTACTTAAAATGGTCTTAAAATAAAAACGATATTTCGAAACGATATTTCGAAACGATATTTGTAATCCGTTCTTATATTTAAGACTATCTTAAGTATATTGTTAAAAATTTCATGAAATTTAATATACTTTTAAATTACACAATTTGAACTTAATTTCATGACATTACATTAAATTCAATGTATTTATAACTGGAACGTATATATTTGTATATATGTACATGAAATTTAATGTATTTTTCATGAAAATTTATGAAATTTAATATACACTTTCCTTACATTTAACTAACTACTATAACTTAATTTTCAATTAAATCATTCATTACTTTTAATTTCGTTCATAATCACGAGCTTCATTTACATGTAAAGGAAGCATTTCTAACAGTATACGGTCTTAAGATGTCACGAACCAATCAGAGAGCTGTATTGGTATCTTAGATTGGTATTCATAGTCGGTTCTTATTTCAAGACCCTCTTAAGCAATACCTTAAGACGCTAATTACCGGCCTTATTTTTTAAGACGATCTTGAAATGAGAATGGACTAGGAACACAATTTTCAGACTCAATATTAGATATTTCACAGAAAGATGTCTCGTGTCGTCAAACGTGCATCACTTTTCGGCATGCAGCATAACTTGGACACACGCTATTTAAATTGTTTGCAACTTACCCTAGACAAGAACGGAAGTCCACGCTTCCAGTTGTTAGTATTGCGGTTGGCATGCGTTCAAAGAATAAAAATACGGTGATGTTAAAGTATTGCGGTATTAAAAACCATTCTGCGTATCTCGGCCACGAGCGCATCCTTGAAATTATCGTGTCAGCATTCAAGGTATGTTAGATTATGGTAAACCAGATGCCACCTGTGACGTGACTTGTAATGACACTAATTTTAAGGACTGTCGTGGACACGAGAAAGAATTTAACTAGAGACAGACAAAGAAAGTGTCGCCTTATATCCAAATATTAATTCTATATAATGTAACATCTTATGATATAAACAATAATGCATGTTATTATTCTTCTTTATGCTTGAAAAATACAAAAGCTGACAAATTGGAAAAAAGTTCCAACTGACACAGGCTGAAAAATAATTTTTGTTAGTTTTTTAGTGACAAAATTTGTAACGCTTGATTATCGGTCATTGTAACTAAATCATAATTCAACCTCTTCGTTTAAATTTACCGTTGAAATCGTTTATCCCTGTTTATCGGAAATACAAAAACTCATCACAAATTCGTGCAAATCGCTAGTTATTCCGGTCGTCAGTCTTGAAAATAATATTCGTTTCTCTGATGACGTCTTCTAAATCTGTTAAACATCCAAAATAACTGAACCAGTTAAATCTCATGTGATCATCGATAAATAAAGTATCGATAAATCATGATATTGAGACGATTATTCGATGATAATGTCCAATAAATTTTTTGCATCACATTTAAATATCATTTGCTTGCCTAATTAATTATCAATATTATAGGTAAGATTATAAATATTTTTAATTTTGAAATTAATTATTTGCTTTTATCTAAAATTTCAATCAAATTTCTCTGTTGAGAGAAGCCTGAGTCTAATTAAAACTAGAAAAAAAGTTATTTTTACTTATACTTATATTCTTAAAATTTGATTGAAAGAGATATTATGTTAAATATTGAAGAAGTCTATCATTAAATAAAAAGTATTTAATAGTTTTTTCCAATTTTAATTCCTTAAATTTTTTAACTAAAAGAATCGAAGAAGCTCGATATAGTTCTATATATTTTTTCCCGAAATATTATTATTAATATCATGAATATTAATACCCTAAAGATCGCGATTAAAATCACAGCGCAATTTTAATTTGAAATAACGGATTAATCATCAGATTTGACTTCCTATAGTCTTATTCTTCACTCGTTCTCATTCGACGCGATGCAATTCAGGTTTGCATGCGTGGCCCAACGTGGCCTTTTACAGCATTCGTGCGATAACGGAAATATGGTATGAGAGAGAGAGAGAGAGAGAGAGAGAGAGAGAGAGAGAGATACAAAGAGAGAAAGAGAGACGTGGTTGGCGAACAGGTCGGAATGACACGAGGAAAACGAGAATGTGTCGATCGTTAGAGATCCTGCTACGTTACATAACAACCTACAGTCCGCGAGGAGCTTTCAACTCACAACCTGTTCGCGAAGATCAAGCACGATGATCAAGCATCCCCGCAGGATGTAGCCCAGTTTCACGGGAGTCCTTGAAACGACGCGTCCGTCGCCTACTTCGAGACGAGTTTTACACGACGCCTTTACAGGCATTATAACCTGACAGTGACACACTGACGCGACAATAAAATGAGACATTGCAACGCTGCAGCACGGTTTAACAAAAGAAGCAGAGAGAATCGAAAAATACTGTTTCCACCGAATTTCTCCATAAAGTTTTTGTATTTTTCATATAAAATTTTTATATTTTTGTATTTATTTTATTGCAGAAAGGAAGACATACATTTTTACTCGATTCATTAATTGAAATAATAATACTAAATTTTTCAGTTGTAGTTTAAAAAAAAACTAAAGCTTACTCTCGACTTGTATCTACAATGCTAATTTATTTCTTATGCCATTATATGCTAATATTACCATTTAAATTTTGAAACAAAGTGAAATTGACTTATCAACCGTTTACTTCTCTACGCTCCGTAAGATTTATTACGGCGTTAAATCCGCGTTTATGAAAAATATCACGACGCGTCGTGCTTCACGGTCACCACAACGAATTACGATTTAATTAGCGATAAATTCATCGCACGCGTTAATTGCAAAACGCACGCTCTCAAGAGTGATTGCAAGCATTAGCCGTATGTCATAAATTACTCATTATC
Source organism: Trachymyrmex cornetzi (assembly GCF_001594075.2). Taxonomy (NCBI): domain Eukaryota; kingdom Metazoa; phylum Arthropoda; class Insecta; order Hymenoptera; family Formicidae; genus Trachymyrmex; species Trachymyrmex cornetzi. Next base: position 531,690 of record NW_017296266.1, read on the forward strand.
GCGGAATTTCAGCTATGTCAACCATTCCAACTTTATCGATGCCCATGTCTTGGAAACTGATAAAGTTGCCATTTCCTATCACGTATTAACAACGTTATGCATACAGCGACGTTACATCGATAATCACGGCTTTTATGAATCAATACTGTAAACTGAAAGACTGCTTATTCATGTAATTTTCAGAAAGTTTATTTCCTGAAAAAACTACACTGAAAAAAAAATTAGCTAAATCTGAGTAAATATTTCTTGAATAGTGCCAAGTAAATATTTACTAAATGTAAACATATATTTATTTGATACAAGAACCATTGATTTGATTTAAATATCATTATATTTTATTGAGCAAATATTTATTTGTTCTAAATAAATGTTTACTTGGCACTATTCAAGAAATATTTACTCAGATTTAGCTAATTTTTTTTTCAGTGTAGAAATGATTTATTAATAAACTCATTAAGCAATATCGTCTTATTAACTTTTTTCCTTTAATAACTAATTAAGAAATATTTCTTGGATTTATTTCCGCAATTGTTAATCTTGAGGAAAATATTTTTATACTTTTTTCTAGCAGTCCAGAATAGGACTGACAAATACTTAAATGTATTTTTTTTCTTTGGCATAATTCGCGACAAGTACTTTAGCGTTACAAAAAAATTAAATTAAACATGAACGGAAAACGCACACGATGTAATCTCAACAAGTGTATCGTACTCGGCAAGCACTCGCAATTCACGCGAGAGTCGACCTTTGTTAAAGGGTTAATATGAATCCTAATTGAGAGAAAGTGACGCACCATTAAAGGGCGTAAGAGAAAAGCCGTACACGGAATAATCAACAATTCCGCGTACAACAAATTAGGGCAACGCAGAAATTTCCTGAAGACATAACTTTAGTACGAGAAAGCTGAAATAAGTCACAATGAAGAAAGCTGAATAAGATACAGTTTTAAAACGAGACTACAAGGCGATGTTTCACTTGACAAGGTTATCATAAATTTCTCATCCTAAAATTTTATCACTTTTCTCTGAACTCTACAATAGATAAAATTTTATAATTTTCCCTGATGTTTTTAATATTTTAAAATGTTTTGTATTTTCGTCCTAATTTCAGAATCATCAAATATTTTATTGTGGGAGTAATTACTATTAGTATTGCTAATACTGTTTGGATTTAACTGTTAAATAGTATTCCAACTGTGTAGATATGAAGTACGCATATTAAACTTCTCCAAAGCTAAGAATTTTTATTTTTCAGAAAATTTTGTAAAATTGCCTAACTATTCCCTAATTTCCAGTTTTTGTAGCAATCCTGCTGAAGTAATCTTCGAAAAAATAATTTAATACAAAAAATATTATAGATTTTCAAAGATATATTATATGTAATGAATGCCAACAGCGAGCTCTATAAAGCTAGCAGGACCAAATCAGCAGAATCAAATCGGACCTATCGAAATTTTTAGTACTCATTTTGTACTAAATTGTACCATTAATGATAATTTTGTACCGTGTGCCATTTCGAAAAAAATCGTGGCGCTGCTGGCTTAATACAAATTCAGTTGTGTTAATTTTTTCCTTCATTTTGTTTTTTTTTATGGTCCTGCCAGCTTAAATATTAACCAGCTAAAATCAACGTCATTGTTTTCTTGAAAATGACATAATATAGAATTGTTTTTGGCAGTACAAAATAGTACAAATTTAATCGTATTGATTTCTGATATTTTTTTTTTTATCTTTTTTAAATTGGTCCTGCTAGCTTAATATTAAGCCAGCAGCGCTACGATTTTTTTCGAAATGGCACACGGTACAGAATTATTATTAATAGTACAATTTAGTACAAAATGAGTACTAAAAATTTCGATAGGTCCGATTTGATTCTGTTGATTTGGTCCTGCTAGCTTTATAGAGCTCTAACAGCGTCGCTTTTTGCCAGTTAATTTTTGCGAGAAAAAAGGAGGATCTGTCGATGCTTTAACATTTCTGATCGATGTTTTAGCCTTTTTATTTCCTTGATTATAAACGACTAATAATGAAGCTCCTCCGTGCTTTCCCGCGGAGAAATTCTTTAGGCGATTCTTCATCGCGTGACTCATCAGACGGTATTTTCATACGTACAACTGACGTAACACGCTCGATTGAATCGTTTAATAAGTGACACGCGTATCTCAGACAATGCCAACATGCTC